>NC_059172.1:18651163-18969412 GCF_019923935.1 Bubalus bubalis | reverse complement strand
GCAAAAAAAAAAAAAAAAGAAACAAACAAATCAAAGACATCAGCCACACTCCTAAAGAGATAAAGAAAAGCAGCTGGGTTAGGAAATGGGTAAGTGAAGTCACAGCCCTAACCAGCCACGATTGAAAATCACATAAGAAAGAATAAATTCCAGGGCCTGCTAAATGCTCCACTACATTTGCCACTAAGAAGTGTATTCTCAAGGCTCGATATTCCAAAGGATTGAACCCGTGTGGTCGTGCACTGGGCTGTCTCAAAGCACTGCATCTGATAAGACCATGCTATTGGTGTCCGGACAACCAATAATTACAAAGGAACTCTTCATTAAGAACACAGTTAATGGAAACAAGAAGAAGGGAGCGTTTTGAAGGGATTAACAAGAAAAGTAGCCACAACTGCTAGACAGCGTCATACCCTGAGAAGAGGGACACCAAGCTCTCGTGCTCAGTGGCTGCCTTAGAGAAGTAAGGGGTCAAGCAAGAAACACGAGCAACTGGTCTCTGAAAAGACTGTGTCCAACCTGGAGAGCACATGGCCTGTCTTGGGGGACAGCCACTCTTCATCCCCAGCTGACTCTTCCCACCCTCCACCCCTGTGGGACCAAACAGTGTAGCCTAGCGGTTAGAGTCTGGGTTCCACAGCCAGGCTGTCCAGGTTTTAAATCTGGCTTTGCCACTCACTAGCTGTAAAGCCAACAGCAAGCTGCTTAATCTTTCTATGCCTCAGTTTTCACACCTGCAAAATGGGGATAATAATAGTCCTTTTAAATCACATTGTTGTGGGGATTAAATCAATTTATACATGCAAAGTGCTTAAGCAACTGTAGGGCTGTTAAGCATTTCAATAAATGATACCAAGACAAAAGGGCTGGTCCTTTATTATCAGATTTCCCAACATTTGGGAGAAACCAAAATCAACATTTTTTTTTTTTAGGTGAAACACTGTTAAGTCTAAGCAAACTATTTAAAGGTTTTCAGAAACCTGTGTGACCCAAAACATATATGTCTGTGGGCCACCTATGGTCCACGGGCATCCCATACCCCGAATCTGCTGCTATGGGAAGAGCAGAGCTTGGGAGGCAGACAGGCCTCCACCCCACTTCCACCTTGGCCACCATCTCCGGGATCCTTCAGGCACAGGGCTGGGAAGCTGGGGTGGCAGGGGCACATGATGGGAAGTTCCATGCCAGATTACCAAGACTGAGTGACAGATGGCACTCCTGACGAAATGTAACAGAAGAAAGTCCTCTTGGTTTAAATGAAGCCTCTAATATACAGGGTTTGTAAGTGGGGGAGTGGGGGTTGTCCCTCTCCTTGCCCCCATGGACTTCATTCAAGGTCTTTAACACAGACCACCACCTATTCTACTGGGACCCAGATGGGCAAATCCAGCCGCCAAAATAGAGTTCATTCCATTTTTTCTGATTATTTTATTTTTTTTATTTTATTTTCTTTTTTAACTTTACAATATTGTATTGGCTTTGCCATATATCAACATGAATCCGCCACAGGTATACACGTGTTCCCCATCCTGAACCCTCCTCCCTCCTTCCTCCCCGTACCATCCCTCTGGGTCATCCCTTTTAAAGGACAGTCCTTGCTCAACGAGTCCATAATCTGAAGCAGCTGCTGAGACTGCCAAGAACACCAGACGGCCGTTCAGCAGACAGCCATGAGAAATTAAATAGATCCACGAATGAAAGATAAGTAAATAAATATCAATATCATTGGAAAACAGCCATTTAAATAAAAAACAAAAACAAAAAAACAAAAACACGCACTAAGAAAATGAGGTGTCCTTTTCTGAAATTTAAGGATCTACCCCTGCCTTTATTCATTCCCCTTTCATATTGCTGGCCTATTGTCTTTTCTGCCATCATCTGATGCCAACCAGACAGATTTATAACGAGATGCGGGTCCTTTTCTATTCTACTGACAAA
This sequence comes from Bubalus bubalis, assembly GCF_019923935.1. Lineage (NCBI taxonomy): Eukaryota > Metazoa > Chordata > Mammalia > Artiodactyla > Bovidae > Bubalus > Bubalus bubalis. Next base: position 18,967,474 of record NC_059172.1, on the reverse strand, counting down.
TCTGCAACCCATCTGCCTCCAATCAATGATGGAGCACGTGGAGATGGAGCAATGAGATATTTTTAAACACTCCTTTAATTAATTCACTCCAAGGACTTGGCTGCTTGGTGCGGTGAGGGGTGAGGGGCAGACAGAGGGAAGAGAGAGCAAGCTCATGATCTGGTAAATAAAGAGATTTGCCGTAATCTGGATACCTAAAACCCTTGCTATGAAACATTCTGCTGGCCCCCAACAAGCTGTTAAGGGTATGGGAGAGAAGAGAGCAGGCAAGGCGGTGTGTGGCATTTATTTGCTTTTGCAAACTTCCAGGACAAGTTCTGAAAATGCAAACAAAACTAAAATTTCATCTTGAGAATGACTCTTTTGCCTACTATTACTAGATTTGAAATGACCAGTGTCTGGTTTGATTAAAATAAGTATAGCAAGTGATTGAAATGAGGAGATGCAGTTGGTTCCAAGAGGAAGCAAGTCCCAAGGGGGGGGAGGGCGGAAATCAGCATGAAAAACAATTTAGTTTGCCTTTAAAAGAGGGAAAAACCAGACATCTGGGCATTGTGTGATACAGCCGTAGAGGAGGGTAAGGAGGCAAGATTTTCACTGAAATCAACCTTTCTTGAGCTTCAAACTGTCAGTTTTGCAATCCTGGATCTGTATGATTTATGGCACACTGACCCAGAAATCTCACACCTTGCTGTTAAATATTGCCTGTTTCTGTACCCCAAGCACAGCCATCTCTTAAAGACTTTTCCTTATAGGACAATTCCCTTAAATCCAAAGCCAGGGGAGACAGCCCCTAATTATGTTGCATTAGAGAAGAAAAGAAGTGGCCATTGATACTGATGGGCAGAACTGTTTCTGGTTTTTAACATCTTGGCTTTTTCCATATCACAGGCTTCATTTGCTTTTAGAAATTGTTTCATGAGAATTAAGCTTTCAATCACTCACAAGAGGCGATCACAGTAAACGTGAAATGGCTTTCTCATTTGAGTTTCACGCATCTTTATTTTACCCAGGGAGGCTGATTTTATACTCTTGAAAATGAGAAATTAAAACTGCATGAGGCAGGCAACATGCAACCCCCTCTGGACCCTACACCTATGCCCTCCGTTCCCTTTTCAATAAGTCTATTCTGTGGGTTCTTCCTCCCGCTGACCTCAACTTCACTCCCAAGGGGAGGCGGGAGAAGGCAATTGTTACATTTTGCTTTTTGTTTGCTTGAAATAATAAATCCAGTGGTCCCTCATGCGGGGCTTTTCTGCTGTCAGCAGCTTTCTGTTTTGCTGGCTTTCAAAGTCAAATTGAAACCCAAGCCCTTGCACTTGGCTTTTGCTCTGACCCCTTGGCTCCTGGGAGCGGATCAGAAAACAGATCGCCTTGGATCCATGGCATACTTGGTAACCTAGCCATCTCCCACCCCTAGAATGTATTTCTGAAATGCCTGCCACTATGCATCTGAGTGCTCTAACATAATTCAGTATATATTGGACACTAGCCAGTCTAATACTAATAATCTCTTCCCAATTTGGATCAGGACCAAAACCATAATTCTTAGCCATGTCTGAGGACTCAGAAAGACAGAATCCTCAACTATCAAATTAGACACTGCTTTGCAGGAAAATGCCCCTCAGGGTCTAGGAACTACCAAAGAGTCCTCGTAGAGTCTTCCAGAAGCTGGATGCTAATAATCGCAATTCCAAACAAGCAGAAACCTCACGTAACCAGATCGTGTTTGAGTATGCTGTGCAAAGGCAATAATCAAGTGCACAGGCTGATAATGAGAATATTCCCAAAGGCAATTTGCACAACGTATGCCAAAGTTTCAAAAGAAAGCTGGTAATATCCTGTGCCAGACATGCCTAGCACACTCTTCCATGATAACTGGTATTTCCAGATGGTAACTCTAAAGTTGGGTCAAGTCCTGGAATCTTCCCGGAAAGATGACGATACATTCTATGTAATTTTATCCTTAAAGTTCATCCTCATTGGACCGCCTACTTCACAGTTACTGGAAGAATCAAATGTGATGATGACACGAAAGAGCTTTGAAAGTGAAGTGCTAAACAAACATAAGATGTCACTATGGCTTCTAATAATTCTTTCAAAATTGGTAATCTGCCTATGTTGTTGACTGTAACTACATCACCAAATAAATGGTGACCAGAATGGCCAGTTTGCCATACAGTTCCATTCCCCAAACATTCGGGATCAATCGAACTCAAAATACATATATTGAAAGCATAACACTCTGTTGCTATTTTTTGTTTCCTTCTCAGCAATGTTTGTTTCAAGGAAACAGCTTGACACGGGCTAACAAAGGCAACCAGTCTGCGGATTCTCCGTGAACCTCCCTTTACAAGGTACATTAACTAAAGGCATCAGAAGAGGCAAGAGAATCTCACTAAACCATATGAACAGTCTACTAATCAAAGTCTTACATCTTTGGAGCCCCCACACACCCAGAGTGCCCACCACGTGAGGTCTACCCAACAGGTGCTGAGTCAATGCATCTGGTGAAAAGATGGAAGAAAGGAAGAGAAGAAAAAAGGAAAGACCAGGGCTTCTGAGAGTGTCACCTGCTCATCAGTACTGCTCTGAAATGATAAAGGGTCAGAGTTCTTTCTCTATTTGTTTCCCAGTCTTTCAAATTTTCTCAGTTCCTCCCTAAATACAAATACCTTTGACCAATCTTTTCTTGACAATGGCACAGGGCATAATACCTTACTAATAGAATGTGAATCCCTCCTGCTCTATACTTAAATCAAATATAGAGTCAAATCATTTGGCAGTTCTCATTTAGGACAAAGGTGAGATAAACGCTGCTTGATTGGGGGATTCTTGTTGTCTTAACCTCTCCCTTTACTATCTGGCCATCAAATAAGGATGCAGGACTTGAAACACTGCCATCATCCATCTTTTTCACAGATGTTGTCCAACCTAGCCCTTACAATCAGGGGCAAATCTCGAAGGGACCTGAAAGCAGCCAGTAGTGCCTTTGTATCTTTTCTAATATGAATGACTAATTAAACAGGCAAAAAGACACTGAGGATGAGGCACATTAACAATGAACTCTAGAGATCTGTGTTAGAACAATGTACTGCCCTCCTTGTACACAAACCTCTTTCCAGAGCATCAGTTTGGGGAAGAAACAGTCAAAAAGGTCCACACAGCTGAACTGTTAGGACGAAAAGAGAAGAGAAATCTCATGCTACAAGATACCAGCTGCCCCCCACCCGCTTTGGAAGGACTCCAGGGGCCAGAAGGACTCCAGGGCCAGAAAAAAGATGGGTTCCTTCTCCTGGACACAGAGCAGACAGTTTCAGAAATATTTGTCCTTCCTTGGAGGTTGAAGTTTAGAGATCTAACTTTGGGGCTGCTTTATATGCCTACTTAGCGATCGATTTCCCAAAACAAGCCTGCAGAGTTGGTAAAATTTGTTAGAAGCCCTGGAAAGCTCTGGCACCAGGGATGCTCCACCTGTGCTCAGAGGAGCCCCTGGTACTTGCTTGCCACTTAATATGGATCCAGTGATGCCTTGCAAGAGGCTAGTGCACTTTTGTGAATGAACCAAAGGGCTGAGCTCCTCAACCAGTCCTTTTATTCTTACTCAGACTCTACCAATCTGAGAGACTTCCCTGGGAAATACTGATCCAGGGACCTAGTTTTGGACCTTTCCTTGGGCTTCCCTTGTGGCTCAGCTGGTAAAGAATCCGCCTGCAATGTGGGAGACCTGGGTTCGATACCTGGGTTGGGAAGATCGCCTGGAGAAGGGAAAGGCTACCCACTCCAGTATTCTGGCCTGGAGAATTCCATGGACTGTATAGTCCATGGGGTCGCAAAGAGTCGGAAAGGACTGAGCCACTTTCACTTTCTTTGACATAGGAGTACTTATGGGTTTCTTGCAGCTAAATCTCCTTCCTGGTAAAGAAGCTGCCCTTATTATCAGCGGGAGCATTCTCCATCCAACTGCAGCCTCAGGAGGCAGGAGACAACTCAAGACAGCGGGGAGAATCAGGGAAATCAACGCTCCCCCCGCTGGAATTTGGGGACTCCTGTCCTTGCCCGAAGCCACTTATTTTTCCCGCCTCTTCTCGGGAAGCACCCAAATCTTTCCCACGCTTCCTTCAAACTGGCTAGGGAGATTCCGCCATCCAGGGACAAGGAGAGATCAGAGCAAGCCGGGTATCTGCTCTGCGACTCTGCAAATCTGACATTCAAGGCTGCGCGCGCTGGGCTTCGCCCCGCCCCGGCCTGGGTCCCAGTTCATTCATTCCCGGCCGGTCCCCACCTTCCATCCGGCGCCGAGCTCCAGGCGCTGCTTCAGCGTCTGCCGCTCTTACTGTGCCCAATCCCTTATTGTTTGCAAATCTCAAAAGTAACCCCAAGAGGATTCTCCGTCACTCTTTTGCACACCTCCACCGAAACCTTTTTTAATTAAAATGAAACAATCCTCTGTCTCTCGCATCTTCAAAGGGTTAAGCAGCAAGCTTCGCGAAAGAAAATCAATATCCTCTCCACCATCCCACCCCCAGCCCAGCCGTCGCTCCGTCACGGTCTCCGAGGCCCGGCACCGGCGTCTCTCTGTTCTCATCCGGGATAGGGAACCGCCACTCCGCGCGCGCGCCGCCCCTCCATCCCCTTGCCTGCCGGTAGCGAGCAAAGCCCCCCTCACCCTTCAGTGGATGCCATGTCCTGGGGTAACGCCCCCTCCTCTTCGGCACAATCCGGCAGCGGCGGGCGTGGAGTGAGCGGGAGCCGGGGTGAGCGCACGAGTGCAGCCGAGCGCAGTATTTAAGGGGGGAGCCTCTCCCCGCCCTTCCACCCCCCTCCTGGGTAAGCCCTTTAGCGCCTCAACGCGCGCAGGAGGCTCCAGCCGGCTCTAAGCCGCGTCCCTGCTCTCCGCCGCGGGCGTCCCGCGCTCCCTCCGCCGGCCTCGGTGTCGCTTGGCTGGGTGCTCTGGATGGAGGGCGGGGGAGTGGGGGTGCTTGGAGGGTGGCTTCCCCGAGAGAGCGCCGCCCTCGGGCTGCAGGAGGGGGCGCTGGACGGCGTGCAGCCGCGGCCACCTGTGTTTGCTGCGGGGCTCGCCGCGTGGCGGAGGAGGACGGTGGCAGGGGGGAGGGCGGCGAGTGTGTGCGGTGGGTGTGCAAGGGAGTGGGTGCGTGCGTGCGCGCGTGTGCGGTGTGTGTGTGCGCGCCAGGGGAGGCGGTGGAGGCCCCTGCACCCTGGCTCGGCGCCGGCCGGGGAGGGATTGCAAGGTTTAGCCCCGCCGGAGCTGGGGATTTGCAGGCGATCCCTCTCTATTTTCGTCGAGAGCTGACATCACCAGGGCCGCCGCCTCGGGAGACTCCTTTAACTGCCGCCCCCTCGCCCCCTGTCTCTAGACGCGGTCCCTCCTCTGTCATCCCTCCGCCCCCAGCCTCCCGCCATAAATTAGCCAAATAAGAAAAGAAGCCCGGCTGGTCTCCCGGGAAAGCCCGGGCTGCCCGTGGCAGGAGCCCAGGATCTAAGGAGTCGCTATTGTTTCCCCTCAAGCCCGCGTGGCCCCGGGTCACCCCTCGCTGGGCACAGCGCAGGCCACGTCGCGGAGACCTGGGATGCCCCTCCGTCCTTGCCTCCCTGGAGCAGCCCCCGGCACCCCGCCTCACTCCTTGGTACACCCGCTAGGGCTCACTTCATTCCCAAGCTCATCCTCACCGGCGGCACACCCACTCCATCCTCCCACGTCCTGGGTACCAGGCCTAGCGAAACCCAAGCGGCCGAAACACATGAGTGGCCGCGGCCGAAATACAGCCCAGCTGCGCACCCTCCCTTGCCTCGGCCCGAATAAATCTCCGGCCTTCAATTATGCATCGGGATTAATATTAATGCAGCTCCCTGGGGCGGCGGGAGGGTACGAGGGCGGGGGGGGGGGGGGGGGGGCGGGCGGGCGGCGGCTGTAGGTTTTGTTTTTTTTTTAAGCCAAGGGAGGTCGGCCTCGGGGGCGCTGGTGGTGAAGAAGTGGAGAGATGGTGAGGCAAGCAGCGGGGACGGGTTTCCACCCACTCCACTCTGCTCGTAGTCGGCTTCTGTGCCCCGGGGGTGGCGCGCGGAGACAGATGGGCTCGGTCAAGGGAGGGTCCGAGCCTCCCCGCCGGCTTTGCATAATAATGGCAAAATCCGTGCAGATTTTATTATCTCTGGGAAGAGGCAGACACCTACTGCTCCACCACCTGCCGACGTAGCGGCCACAGGGGAGGGCACGCCTCACTTTGCTCTTCCAAGAAATGGAGCCAAAACAACCCCCTTTGCAGGGCCGCGGTGAGAATTAAACAGACTCTCTTGATTTCCAGAGTGGCAACTCGCCCGAGAGATGTCCGCGGTGCAAACCTGCCCCTTGGAACTTGCCAGATTTCTCCCGGCGGGGTCTGGGACGCGGGTACTGCCCTCAGTCGCCGCATGCCTGGCCTGGTTCCTGGCGCTCTCCAGCCCGATGGTTGTGCTGACACCTTTCCGAAGACCGAATGCAGCTGGCCACGTAGAAACTCGGGAGTTCCTCTCGGGGACCGTGCCAGGGGAGCTGGAGCTCCAGCAGGGCGGCTTCGTGGTTAAATGACTGACGCTGATATCTGAGAGCTTGAGTTCTTCACCTTCCAGTGGGATAGGAAATTTCTGGGAGGAAATTCCTCAACTCTTCCTCATTCCTTCTGCAAAACGGGAGTACCATTCCCAACCGCACAGAGCGAAGAGATCTAAATGAAATTAAAAGACACGCAGAGTTCTTAAACTAGAGTTTGGCACCCAGTAAACCTTCAAAAAGTGTTCAGTTTAATCTAAGCGTCCTTGGAGGATAGTTTTCTGAGCACGATATCCAAGAGGGAATAGGCAGATGAGAGAAATAACAAGAAAAAGAGGAAAGAACTAAATAGAAGGTTTTTAAACGTTTCTGTGCACCTCCCTTCTCCAAATCTGAATTCGAACGTCTTCCTTCATCCAAACCTTCCCCCATCTCGTCCCTTCCCTCTCACTCTCTGTCTTTCCTGTGAGCCCCCGTTAGATTAACCAGACCTATATTTTGTCTATCATAGGACCCCTTATAGCACCTCTAATTTTCTTTTTTAAAAATTTAGTTGCGATTTATAATCATTTGTAGATGAAAAACGACCTTCCTGAGCCTCCGTGTGGTGTTTGGTTCTGCCTTTTGAGTCCCGTCAAGAGTGGACGTGGGACTTTGTATGTGAGGTTGTCAGGTGCAGAGTCTGTACAGAGTCTGTACAGTCTCATTTTCTCTTTATAATGTAGAGATTTTACTGCCCTTTCTGCCGAGGTGGCAGCTGGAGAACAACGCCGCGGGCGTCTCTCTAGACGTTCGCGCTCCCAGCGCACTACCGCACCCCGTTTACAAGCAGCACGGAGGAACTCCTCTGTCTGAATCCCTCAGTACCTGCACGCAGGTGAGGAGCACTGAGCCACACCATTCCTCAGCTCTCACTGCCAAGGGCAAGACAGCTGGTGACGCAGAAACACAGAGGAAGTGAAAGGACAGAAAAAGGGGGATGGTGTTGATTTTACGTTTTAAACCGTGGGATCAAAAGCAGTCTTAATTATATTTTCAGCGTTCAGGATCAGAGAGAATTCTGGTGGGTCAACAAGCATGGCCAGATTCCATGGGAGAAGTGGCTCCACTTTGCACCTTCCCTGCACGCGGCTTTGTTCGGGAGCCTTCACCTCTCATGCTACAATGAGAGACATTTGCATTCAGCTGCCCTTGGCGATGAGGCCTATTAAATCGTGTGGAACATGCCTCAGATAATTCTGGATAATAATCATTAGCTAGAAGGAACCGATTCTTTTTCCTCGCTCCAGAGGGCCCTGCCAACATCCCCACTAATTCTTCAATTTTTTAGCAGCAAATTGGAACAGTGCTTTCCCATATTGACTGCTGATTAAAATGTACTGAGAGAGCTTTTGACAAACAATAATGCTCAGGCCACCTACCAGAGATTTGGAGCAGGGTCCTGACTCAGTTTTTGGTCTTTCCCTTTAACTTCCTCAGATGATTTATCCTACTCCAGCCAGCATCAGGAGCCACTGGACTAGAGATGGTTCAACAAGATGGAAAGGGGTCCAGAAACACGGCCCTGAGGAGCACTTGAAGCGAGTTGGTGTGTTTAGTCTTTTGGGGGTGTGGGGAGAGGAAGAAAGATACCGGCTGACTCTCTTCTCATCAAACACAGGGCATGTAAAAATCTATTCAGGCAAACACGTGTGTGCTGTTGTGGACAACTAACATGAAAAGCTATCAAACATGGAGTTTAATTCTCAGTTTGCACATACATGGAACACTGGAGGGTAAGCCAGGCTCTCTCTGCCTCAGTCCTGGATCTAAACTCAGAGCTAAGTGAGGCAGAAACACATTCAATACTGCCCGTGGCGTCAATAAGACTGTATAGTCTCAGACTGGGCACTTTAGGTGTTCAGCTTTCTCATCTGAAAACCAGAAAACATAATAGTTCCACCTCATAGTTGCCATGAGGTTAAACCAGATAACTAACCTGGAGGAAATGCTTAGCTCTGAAGCTGGCACACCCTGAATGATCAGCAAAGGATCATCTCAGACATATGGAAGCAGCAGCATGCACCCCATTTAATTTCCCACTGAGCCCACTTTAAAATCTAGCCTCCCCTAAAACCATCTAAAGTGTGACCCCATTAACTCCTTTCTGTCTTCGCAGCAAACTACAAATCTCCCAGCCAACATTAAGTCGATAAAGCTCTGATGTGAGAACAGAACAAGGTCAACCCTATAAGCCAGCAGGAACACTTTCGAATTTTCTAGCATCTCTCAGTCTCCTCTGTGGATTCCATGGTTATGGCAGAAGCAGAAGGGGTGGGATGCTCTGACGTTTGCATGTAGATTCACCTTTCTTAAGTCTCACCCGCAGATTATCAAACTTGCTGTGAATAAAAACAGCTTTGCAGGACTGAATAGCAAAAAATTGACTACACCGTCTTGAGGGATGTTCAAGGCTAATTTGACTCTGAGGAATTATTTTTTCTTTTTTTCTGTATTGATTGTTGACTTAAAACCTAAGTTAAGCTATGAGAAGTAACTTACCATAGTTGAATTAAGGTAGTGTTCAGGTTGAGACTTCATGGTAGCTGTATTAATAATTTTACTCTAGCATTTACTGAGTCCTTACTGCGTGTTCCAAGCATCTTTATATATCATCTCATTTGATTCTTAAGATGTCCTTCTACAGCATATATTATTACCCCTAATTTACAGAGGAGACAACCGAATCCAAGAGCGGTTATAGAATTTGACCAACATTACACAGATGGTGAGTGGTTGTGTCAGTCACGGTCTCAGCTAGAAAAAGTTGGCATATTCAAATTAAGGAAGTTGTGCAAAGTTTAATAAAGAGACAATTTAGACGGGTAAGGGAAGGATGTGGGGAAACTCTAAGGCATAAGGCAGAGCCCACAGACTGTAACAGTGCGGCATCGTTACCCACCCTAAGCCTGAACCCAAAGGGCACACCGGTTCCAGCTGATGCAGACTGAGACTTTGTTGCCATGGTAACCTGCTGGAAAGGGGTCTGGCAATAAATAACTTGACCCCCACTTCCTTCCTGTTCTCTTCTCCCCTGCGGGGACTCCCTGTTGACTATAGCTGGAAGCAGAGGGCAGGGGAGCACATTGGCATAACTCATATGCAGTAGTTATAGTTCAGTTCTTACAGTTCAACCTCCCGGGGAACAGTGCAGAATGGACACAGTCAGAGAATGAACCTACAGGACCGATGGATGAAGGGAGGCCAAGACTGGTGTCTGAGTACAGGCAATCTTTCTGCAGAATTTTGCTTTTAATTTCTCTTCTATGCAACCTATAGTAATAATAATGACATCACTATTGGAACAGTTCACCCCCATGCAACACCCTCTCCATCATGGAGGATCTTCTAGCAGAGAGGACCCAGTCAGGCCATTTGCTAGAAATGAGAAGGTGGTACGTTTAATACCATGGAACAAATCACCAGATGGCCTCAAAGGTTCCAATCCTAAATCCTATAATTCTCAGTGTTCTTCTCCAGTACTTTTAGGAGCTTAGTTGGACCAAAGAAGGGATAAAGACTTTGCCTTCTATTATTTATTCTTCTAAGGAATCCATTCCCTGTCTTGGTTTTCCTTTGGATCGCCTGAGATTGGTTATTGTATCTCTGATGCTGCACAGGGCGGGAGGGTGACTCCTAATATAGAAAAGAAAGAAAAAAGTCCTACACTGCTTTTCCATAAAAGGCCATTAAATAAGCCCATTTCCCCATCATGATGACAATAGAGGAGAAATGTTTCAGTGTCCAGAGTTTATCAGAAGAAAGTGACCCAGAGAAACAGCAGCATGTCTGGATCTGTCTTTTGAAACTTTGGTCTAATCACTTAGGCTGCAAGATAGACACTGTGAGGTTTTTAAGAAAGAAATAAAATAGAGAGGATGTTGGAGGCCCTTTCATCAAGACAATTGAAATGAGTATGCTAGTTTTTCAGAACTGTGAGCTATTTTTAGGATGAACGAAAACCATGAATGAAAATTCTTGTACAATATTCTATTTTAGAAGGTGATATTCTTGCACAGCATTGGCTTGGAAGCTGAAAGCATCGAAGAGAGACATTAGAGAAGCCTGAAACTAACTTGAAAATGAGAAGGTTGTAGAAAGAGAAGGGAGTTTAGGGTGATAACTGGTGGGAGGAAAATCTTCATAGCAGCAGCCACAGGTCATTGTCTTAAGAAAGTGACGGTGGCCTCCATAGAAGTTATAACATGGCCTTCAGAATTGGCTTCCCTGATAGCTCAGTTGGTAGAGAATCCACCTGCAATGCAGGAGACCCTGGTTCGATTCCTGGGTTGGAAAGATCCGCTGGAGATGGGATAGGCTACCTACTTCAGTATGCTTGGGCTTCTCTTAAGGCTCAACTGGTAGAGAATCCGCCTTCAATGCGGGAGACTTGGGTTTGATCCCTGGGTTGGGAATATCCCCTGGAGAAGGGAAAGGCTACCCCCTCTAGTATTCTGGCCTGGAGAATTCCATGGACTGTATAGTCCATGGGGTCACAAAGAGTCAGACAAGACTGAGCAACTTTCACTTTCAGAATTACACTGACCTGGGAACCACTCATTTCAATCATGTTTGGAGTTGTGAGTTTCAGATGGGATCCATCTCCCCCCTTTCCATTTTGAATGAACATGAGGGAGTCACTTAACCTACTGGGCATTGATGGGACTAGCAATGACCCCACCCGCTGTGCTTGGAGGAGAACTGAAGGAGGTGATGCCACAGTCTCTGGCATAAGTGATGGCTATTGTCATCTTTATTATGTCAGCCTCCTGCCTGGCACGCCGTCGTCACTCTGGAGTGATAAAGGTGGTCGTGCTTTGGATCCAGCCACACAGTACAGCTGAGGATGAGCCTGCCTATAGCACTGTTTGTCCACTGTGGTCACTGAATAGAAGATAAAGAGAATTACCCCTCCCACAGGTGTTCAGAGCAGCAAGATTCAAGTTAGGTTCAGTCACTCTTTTCTTGTTAACACGCATTAGCAAAAGGAAGTAAGGGAGTTCTATTTTTACCTGACTCTCTATGCGGATGAGAAAAGAGATGTCACTTCAGAGAAATCTCAATTCAGACTGAGAACTTGGTCTAAATATAATCCATTCTTCAGGCAGAAACCACCTCATTAAGTAGAAGGCTCAGGAAGACTGAAGCATTTGTTAGCCACACTTATTGCCTGATGAATTCTAATAGAAGGAGCGTGAATTCACTCCATTTACTCAGCACGGATGAAAGACGTAAGGACACGGGGAAAAGATGAATTGTGAGTCCCTGGTTCATCATTCCTGTGTGTCAGCCTCTTCTTCTAGGAGATAACTTGAGACAAAATGTCAGGGTTGGTGCAAATTCTTTATGTCCACCATAAAAACCACACAATTTTGAATTAGAGTAACTGTCTCTTTTTTAGTAGCTTGATCCCAGTGGAAAGTAGAAACACTTCTTGAGAGTTATTGCTGGTATTTTCATTTCCATCTCCCCTCCCCACCCCCCATCTCTTCTAATCATGGCAAAGAATGCTGCTTATACATCTCTCATTTCGCTTTGTTCTGCTAGGATGGCATTCAGCAGGGACATCTTTATGATGGGCAAAATGATGGAGAGAGGGTGTTTTTAACTTTCAGGAGAGGATTTTGTTGCTTGACACAGCTTACTGGGGTTAAATGCTAAATGATTTGGCTAAAGGATCAAACCAAGGACCCAAGCTAGGCTTCTGTGACCCCAGAAATCCAGTGATGTGATTATGGTTCTATTTTCTGTATTCACTTTTTTTTTATGAAATAACTTGGTAATTCTGAGAGGGGCTTTGTTATCAAATCCCAAAATATTTTTCTCATAAAGTTATTTTCTTTATCAAGAGAGAGAGAGACAGCAACCAGGTAACTGACTTCTTAGTTGAGGTTATAGATTCAGTGACATTTTTTAAATCAGAGGCTAAACTATGCCTTTGGGGAATAACAGCAAATTAGGAGAGTCCCAATTCACTTGGAGGTTTTATTTATTAGCACCTAGATACTTTTATTTGTAACATCCTGTCCCCCTTTTGAAACAAGGATTAATAACATTCTTTCTTTCTCTTTTGTTTGGAGTTATCTTTTCCTAGAAACCATAAGTTCAGATACATAACACTGTTTTTTGTTTCCTCTGAGAATTCAATCTCTAATATTATTTGTCACCCAAGAAAGCTATTCCCTAATTTTATCTACTGACTTTTTTTTTCTTTGTTGACAAAACCATCCATCGTGCCTGGTCCACAAGCCTCTGGATAAACACTTGGTGAACTGGAATACAAACGTGAAGTGATCCCTAAAAACCTCAGCCATTGAGACAGTCTTCTTAAAATGCTGGGCCTCAACAGCATATCCGGCAGAGCCCTGCCAGGGAAAGCAGGTCCTCCTGCCAAGAAAAGCAAAAAGAGACCACAAATGGCTACCAAATCACTCCAAAATGTTCTCGTCTTTCCAACAGCCCTAAAAAGATAAACTTCCCCAAGCCCTAGGGATCCAAAAAGTATTTCACTCAACATTTTCACAGGATACTAAAGAAAGAGAAAAAAATAAGGCAGGAGTGAAGCTATAAGTGTCTCACTTCTTTGCCTCTTGCATTGACTTTCAGTCTTTTTTTAACTCCCCTCATCCTCATTTAAGATCTTTTTTAGAACATGATGCAATTGTGTCATAGCTGGGAGACTCAAGGTCTTCATTCATAACCAGGTTAGAAGGATAACAGAAAAACACAAGGTCAAAGCCAAAGGCTATAGGTGATGAGTTGAAGGCCTCACTAATAGTTCCTAGCGCACATTCTCGGAGTTCATGGAGTTTGACATGTAGAGTGTGGTGCTCCCAGCTCCCAGGGTGGCCATACACACGGAAATTGCATTTCCAGTCTCCCCTCACACCTCTCCCTTCCTCATGCTTTCCTCTGAAGCTTTACTGGGTCTCTGGACGTTCTATATATGCCAAAAGCCCTTCTCTCAACATCTCTGCACACGCTCATCTCTGCCTGGAATGTTCTTCCCCTCTCCCCACCCTCCATCCAATAGCCAACTTCTTCCCAGATCAGTCATCACATCCTCAGGGAGGCAAATCTTTTATCCTGCCCCATCCAGGTTAAATCAGCGACCTTTGTTCTACAATTTTACAATGCTCTGTATTTTCTTCCCAGTATTCATCATAATTTCTGATTATTCAAGTATTTCTGGGACTATCTGATTAAGGGCAAGCACTAAGCCTATGTTGTCCACCTTTAGTATTTCAATCCTTAACACTCAATTTTTGTGGATGGATGAATGATAGGTAGAAAAATCAATGAACTCACAATCTCTGATTGAATTCATGATGGAAGAGATTTTATAGACTAATATTCCAATCAGTTCAGTTCAGTTCAGTCGCTCAGTTATGTCCGACTCTTTGCAACCCCATGAATTGAGGCACACCAGGCCTCCCTGTCCATCACCAACTCCCAATAGAGGAGGCAAATGTGGAAGCCCTAGTAAGTTATGAGTAGACGATGAATTTGGAGGCATGAAAATCCCAAAGAACTGTAAAGATTAATATTCAAACTCCACAGCCATAACTCCAAAGAACAACAAGTATTATGCTGGTGAGGACTCAGTGAGAGGGCTGCAAATTTCCTACTTGTCCAGCTGTACCTGATCCTTTTTATTAAGTCCATCCTGTATGCCCCCGAACTCCCACCAAACACATATACACACACACACACATGCAGACAGGGAAATGTGTAAAAAACTGGTCAAGCTCTGACACTTTTTCTTAGAAATTTATCCAGACTACACCCACTTACATAGTCCTATTGCTTTTTGTTTGTTTGTTTTTGACTGTTGCACACAGGATCTTTAGTTGCGGGCATATGGGATCCAGTTCTCTGGCCAGGGATGAAACCTGGGCCCCCTGCACTGGGAGCATGGAGTCTTAGATGCTAGGCCACCAGGCAAGTCTCTAGTCCCATTGCTTTTTGCTCTCAACCCTGTTGGTTCTTTTAACCTGAAGTGAAGTGAAGTGAAGTCGCTCAGTCATGTCCAACTCTTTGCAACCCCATGGATTGTAGCCTACCAGGCTTCTCTGTCCATGGGATTTTCCAGGCAAGAGTACTGGAGTGGGTTGCCATTTCCTTCTCCATCTTTTAACCTGAAACCTCATTTATTTCTGCCCACCCTTTCCTGTTTTCAACCTCATTCCCCAGGTTGCCAAACCTCTTTCCACATGCTTGTACCTCAACAGCATTCTAAATCCTCTCTTCCTCTCTCCACCCCTATAAGGTCGCTCATAACTGGTTTCTCCATCTCCAGTCTCCTCTTTGAAGAACAGCAATGAAACAGCAACCGTCGTAACGGTGGCAATATCTACAGAGTGCAGTAGGTCAGATGCAGTCTTGCCTGGAGAATCCCCGTGGACAGAGGTTCCTGGCAGGCTACAGTCCATGGGTCACAAAGAGTCGGACACAACTGAGAGACTGAGCACAGGGCAGATGCTGTTCTACACACTTCAGTCACAGACACGTTAACTTCCCGAATCCCCATATCGTTTCACTCCCATTTGTAGATAGAGCAACAGTAGGACCGAGATTGAATGTCATGCTCAGGGCCACAGCATGTAAGTGACAGAGCTGGGACTTGAACTCAGGCTGGGTCTTTTAACCATTGCCTCTATCTAGCACAGCCAGCCTGATGGGTCTTTCTAGAATTCCACCTCTGTCCTTTCACTCTCCTGGAGACATCAACATGGGCTTGAATGTTTGCAAATGGGCACCAAGAAGCCAAATTCTTGATCCTAGCTTTTGAGAGCTACCACCAACTGGCCTTACCTTGACTGGCGCTGGCTGGCCAACCTGGCCTGTCGCTGTAATAAAGGATTCGTGATAGGAAAGAACTGGCTCTTCCCAAACTTCCCTGGTGGCACAGTGGATAAGAACCCGCCTGCCAGTGCAGGGGACATGGGTTCAATCCCTGGTCCTGGAAGATTCTACATGCCATGGAGCAACTAAGCCTGTGCGTCACAACTACTGAGCCTGCTCTCTGAAACCTACAAGCTGCAACTGTAATACTGAGCCCATGCGCTGCAAGTCCTGAAGCCCGGGTGCCTAGAGCCCATGTTCTGCAGCAAGAGAAGCCACCACAATGAGAAGCCCACGCACCAAAATGAAGAGCAGCCCCAGCTCATTGCAACTAGAGAAAAGCCTGTGCACAGCAACAAAGACCCAGTGTAGCCAAAAATAAATAAATTAATTAAAAAAAAGAGAATTGGCCCTTCTCTAAGCCAGCCCCCCTCCATGTTTAATCCTACATACTTTCCAAGCATTTTCTGTACTTAGAATATCCTACACTTTCTTTCCACCTACACTCAAGACTCAATTTGAAGTTCTAACTACCCTGTGAATAAAAACGTTGCTTATTTGGATTGCCCCTTCCTCTCAATTCCCACTGGAGTTTAAGTAAAATAAAGCAGTGTGGGTGACTACTCAATAATTCTTGAAAGTCCACTTGATGTTAAACCTGGCCAATCCTAGTTGAACAAGATGGATTTATTGCTCTTTGAAATGAAAGAGAATGTACATCATCAAGCGAATGTTAGAGGGAATTCCCTGGTGGTCCAGTGGTTAAGAATCCAGTTAAGAATCCACCTCCCAATGCAGGGGACCTGGGTTCCATTCCTGGTCCGGGAACTAAGATCCCACATGTCACATGACAACTAAAGAAAGCTCCCGAGCTGCAATGAAGACCCAAAACAATAAAAAAAATTTAATAAAAAAAAAGACAGTTTTAGAAAGAACTTATTCTAGGATTTGGGCTTCTATTAGGTGATTTTGAGGAAGTCCCAGGGAAGTGGGGCTTTCTTGTGGATTGGATGCTATCAGTTAAATAGAGGTAATTCTATAATTGGCTATCTTTATAAATCTTATCTAGGAGGAAGGAAAAATAGAGGCTAACACTGTAATTGGTCAAGAAGTAAAGACAGTCACTGCTCTCAACCACGAGAGGGGGATCATTTGTATTTTTTAGTTTGTATAATGACCTTGCTTTTGCCTCTTCACTGACAAGATATAAAGCAGCCTTGTGTCTGCCTTGATCCATCACAGTCACAGAAGGATCTTGACTGATACCAGCATGCTGTGAAATAATTGATCTTCTGCAGGAGAACACCATAGCTTTGAAGTGAGTGCCAGGCCAGCTCCTAGACACCAAGGCTTCACTGATAGAATGTCAGATGTTGGGGGTTGCATATGTCTAAAACAAAACAAAACAAAAAGCCACTACAAAAGAAATTAGAGCCAAACTAATCTGGATGAAACAGAAGCCTTCACCAGCTCTCCACAAAGGCATCCCCAGTTGACAACCACATTAATATTTCATGCAATGATTTGTGATGACTTTTGTTCCATGTCGACTTAGAGGGGGGCTGCAACTACGTTTGCAGAGTCCCCTTCCCTGTATGGCTCCAGGTTAGAGTGGGCACCAGAGAAACTTAATATGAGATTTGAAAAGGCGAGTAAAGCTACAGCCGTCTCCACGCTCCGGAAGTTGGTAAGAGCATCTGGCACCTTGGCAGTTCATACACAACAGTTGCCTCGTTCACCTTTCCGGGGCAGAGCAGCACCCTGGCCCGCAGCCCTCCCGTACCTGCTGGAAATCCTCTTCCAGCTTCTCCGAGTCTCCTGGACCATGTGTGTGGGGGTGCCGGTCACTCAAATCATGGAGGTTGGGGACAGCAGTGACAGACATGACTTTCAATGTTTTGTGGATTCCAGCTCATTCTTGCTCTTCCAGTTTCACATCCAACTTTCCTTCACAACTGCTGGCCACTTGAATTCAAGTCCAACACTGGATGCAAAGGCCACAACCTCAAGGAGACTTTGCCACCAGTCCCCATAATTTTCTGTGGTCATTGTAATCCTTTATGCTACATGGACCTTAAAAGTTCTGAAAAATCTGTGACTGATATGCACTCCAGATTTCCAGCTAAGAAGAGATCCCTCATCCTTGGCATTCTATCCCTAGGATGTAAGGACCACGTGACAAAGAGAGACGATTCCTCCGGTGCCAGGTATGGCCCAGAGACAGGCTTGTATCTGACTCCCTCGTCCTGATTAGCGTGGCTGAGTGCGCGTAGTGCGAGCAGTTCTGGGGCAGGAAGATCTAGGGAGAGTGGCCAGTGGCCATGAGGATATTATTAACTAAGCAGACACAGACGGTGTCACCCGGCCTGGGGGCCAGACTCAGCTTCTAAAGGGAGCAAAGTCATAGCAGAGATGATGTATCAAAAACCAAATCTGAGTGGTGAGGCAAAGATAGAAAATGACACTAAAGAATAAAGAGAGTGTCAAGAAACTTGGGAACGTGTTAATGCAGGGGAGGAGTCAGACCAGCATGAAAGAATGGAAGGTGTAAGCATGGACGCCCAGGTAAGAAGTGGTGGATATGAAGGTTTTATGGAGCTGTGCTCAGCTGTGCCCCTGCCGGGGTTTAAAGGCACTGAGCTGTGTGTCAGGTACTACATTCACCGCTTTACACAGTAGCTCACTGAACCATCAGCTACCGCAAAAGATAGACCAGCATGCCAACCTAATAATTGACGAACTGACGCAGATGACATTAGGTGACTTGCCCAAGATCACTCAAAATAAGTAGAAAGACAGGAATTTAGATCTTTTTGATCTGACTACCATTACACCTCTTGAGATCCAAACTTTCTAGGCTTAAAAACAGCAAGGAAAAGACCTTTTGAGTAACCTGATAAATATTTGTCAAATGCAACAGTCCAGCTTAACCTATTACGTGTTGGATGGTTGTTCCTCAGAAGTCCATAACCAATACATTGCTCTCAGATTAAGCCGCGAGGATGGAGGGAGTGATTGAAAGGCGGGGGGTGAGGAGCCTGATTTATGGAAAGCCTCAAGGAAGCCTAACCAAGAGATAAAGTACCAGAAATTCTCTGCTGGCTCAGGGAATAATGCAAAGACACAGAGATGGGAATGCAGGTTGGGGGACAGATATGGCATCCTGCCTTGGGGCTAAAGTCCTTGGGGTCGAAGTTCTCGCTGATAAGGGAGGGAAGAGTTTCTGTTGGGGTCTGTAGGATGGGACTGTCCCCAGGCATCCTGCACCAACCTTGGGCTTTCAGGCCTCAGGAGGTACGGAAAAGACCTAGACGTTCCACAAGCCTTCAGGGGAGGAAGAGGAGGTCAGTGAAAGGTCAGCTGGGGAGCCTCCCAAGAAGGCTGCCACTGTGGCCAGGAAGCTGAGTAACCCAAACAAACCAGTGTCAAGACGGAGTCCCCCTGGATCTCAGGAGTATCAGTGCAAACCAGACCCAAAGAGCAGCCAAGTGAGCGGGGAGGACCGCAGAGTCCCAGGGAAGCAGAGAGAACTCTGCACAAGTTACACTCGTTACAGACCTGAGCACCAATGTCCCCCAAATGTGAGAAAGTAATACCACACACACCCAAGAGCCTGCAGAAACTCAGGAGTCCTCCAGTGTCCCAGGGCTCAAAGTCACTTACGCCTCCATGGTACCATCTGGGACAGGAGGAATCTGGTGAAAGCTGGGGAGAAAGGATAAGAGAGTGAGTCACCCCAAAAAGAGAATGTTCCTGAAAAGACCCCTTCAGGGACTGGATTGCATTCTTTTCTTTTTTTTCTTCTGCTATGCAGTGGGAGTCAGGCTTGGGGCTGGAAAGGAAAGTTGTGTAAGTTATAGAGAAGAATGAAGTAGCAGGTTCTTGGCATATCTCAATCAAGTGTGAATAAATAGGTGATTCCAATTCAGATGCTATGAAAATACGTCCTAGAGATTTCTGGAGATTCAAACCAGGGTCTTGTGCTTGCATGTAGAACATGAGAACCAGAGGGGACACTAGAAATTGTTAAGTCCCTGGTATTTTCCTCCGCTTGTGCCTTATCTGATGGTGCCCATCCCCTTTCTCTCCTACTCTATGAACAGCAAACTGCAAGCACTGGCATTGAAAAGATGGCACTGGCTTTGCTATATGCACTATTTGGGAATGATGATTTATTAAAAGGCTGCCCCCAGCCACCGGCCCCAACATATGTAGCTCAAAAAAGGCGGAATCAGAGCCATAGGACATGTGTTCCGTGGGTCAGAAGCCAACCCTGGTTTTATTAAAGTATGTACAGGTGACTGGGAAGGAAAAAGACCACTCTGTGATATGGCCAATGCCACAGCCAGGCTCGCTGTCTGGGGCTGGCCCATTGGTGGCTCTTTGGAAGTCGGTCTGGTTGGAGCCTTGGAAGAGACCTGATGAATCTGATCTCGACCTTCTCTTGACCAGAGCTGACCATGGCATCTGGTCCATCCCCAAAAGGCAGGAGGGGAAGCCCACTGGGTTGGTAGAATGGGGTGAATTTCTTTGCCACCTACATAGTCTCTTTGGAAGAAACTGAGTTCTTGTAAGCAGCATGGGAATCTTCCAGAGGACCCCAGCAGTCAGGGAGGTAGTGGCCTACCAGAAAGTAAGCTCGACTCGCCCTCCACTGGTTTTGAAATCAGAAGCCCAGGCACAGCGAAATTCATGGGCAGAATCCCACTCTGGGTCCATACTGCCCTGGCTGACATGTACACGGAGCAGAGAAACACTCCTCCCTGGGCCTGCGGCTCACTTCATGTTTCTCTCGATCCAGTCTTTAAAAGGCAGCACTTTGGTGAAGGCCGTGGAGAGGCTGTGGCTGCATGTCTTGTCATAGCTCCAGCTGACCAGCCCCACCAGGTGCCAGCGGGGCTCCGGGGATGCCCGGCCCGGGAAGGACACAGCTGCGATGCCCCCTGTCTCAGCTGTGCAGATGTCCGAAGGGGCCGTGGGGTCCCAGCCGGCACAGAACATGCTGTCCGTGACACTCACCGGGATCCCCTGCGCCTCGTGCTGCTCCTCACACAGCAGCGAGTCCGCCACCCTCACCACCCCCGACCGCAGTGTGTCGTCCTTGTAGCCGGGGCTCCTGGAGTCCGCCAGGACGTTCCAGCCAGCCACGGTGATGCGGGACTCCTGGAAGGAGGTGCTGAGATCCCGAGGGGCCGCCAGGCAGATGGGCTGGACGCGGGTGCTCATGCGAGCCTTGTCCAGGAGCTTCAGGATGGCAATGTCCGTATCCAGCAGGATGGGGTCGTAGTTGGGATGGAGGATGATTGCAGAAATCTACGAAGGTAAAGAGAATGGACAGCAGTGGTGAGTGGCCAACTCCACGGTGACAGCAACAGGCAAGCCCCGGGCTTATGAGAGAAAATGTCTGAAAGCCAGCTGCAATTATTCGGACACACTTCACTCAATGGATCATAGAAAGCAATTGCTCTGTTTCCAGGGTCGCAAACTGAAATGCCTACCAGGGCTGGCAGGTGGTTTTTAAATAAGTGGAGTGGACATGCGAGGCTTTGAAGGACAGGGGTGCATACCACAAGCAAAGAGGCACACCACTTTGCTCAGCTGACCACTGCCATGCAGAGATGCTCATTTTGCCAGAGAATAGACTCCAGACCTCTGGCTGAAACCTCTTGGTTTTTAAATGCTGGCTGCTGCTGCTGCTGCTAAGTCGCTTCAGTCGTGTCTGACTCTGTGCAACCCCATAGATGGCAGCCCACCAGGCTCCGCTGTCCCTGGGTTTCTCCAGGCAAGAACACTAGAGTGAGTTGCCATTTCCTTCTCCAATGCATAAAAGTGAAAAGTGAAAGGGAAGTTGCTCAGTCATGTCCGACTCTTAGCAACCCCATGGACTGCAGCTTACCAGGCTCCTCTGTCCATGGGATTTTCCAGGCAAGAGTATTGGAGTGGGTTACCATTGCCTTCTCTGAATGTTGGCAAATAACTGATTAAAAAAATATACAGTAGCACTACCAAAACACAAACCTCTACAGGCTACCAGGTGGCAACCTCTGGTCCACTGTAAACATTTCATTTACCGTCAAGCCAGTAAGATAGAGCTACACCTAGGATGGTCCACGGGACTTTTCCACCAAGCCTCCCCTGGTTATCCCCATTCTTGCTCATCACCCTCTTTGATGGGGCCCCCTGGAGCTTACATCTATGATACACTGTAACATTTTTATGGACTTGTTCTATATCTGAGCTCATTTACCCAGGGATTCTATTGTGCTGGATTAATCACAATATACTGGTCTGTCTCTTCCCCCAGCCTGTGGACTCTTCAGGGCAAAGATCATGCCTTGTTCAGTTCTGTGTGTATTCCCAGTGAATGGCATGCTGTAGGAGCTCAACAATGGATGGATGGATGGACAGGTGGATGAGCTAGATTGCATGAGAGGGTGGATGGTACAGAAGGAGGGAGGGAGGTAGGGAAGGACAATAATATTAGAAATTTATTAGGAGTCTCTATGTCCTGTCTACCTAGCACCATGTCCTAAACATAATAGGTGGTTGGTTACCTTTCAATGACCCCAATGATAGAAGGTATTTTTTATTATCTTATTTAAAAAAATTTTTTGGGGGGGGAAAGACTGCATAGTCTTTCTAGATGCCCCTTTCTAGTATCTGCCAACCATGAAAGATTAGGCATCTAGGTGGCACAGTTGGTAAAGAATCTGCTTGCCAATGCAGGAGACGCAAAAGACAGGGGTTCAATCTCTGGGTCAGGAAGATCCCTTGCAGAAGGGCAGGGCAACGCACTCCAGTCTGCTTGCCTGGAGAATTCCATGGACAGAAGTGCCTGGTGGACTATAGTCCGTGGGGTCGCAAAGAGTCTGACAGTACTGAGCAACTGAGCATGCATGTGCCTAATATTTCCAGGCTCTGGACTGGATGTCAAGGTGACAGGCTGACAGAATAACTGCTCGCCCGGTGCTGGGAGCTGCCGAGAAAGAAACCAGACTTCCAGGCTGCAGCCCTCTCTCACCCGCAAGCTCTGGATGCTCTTCTCATCCCGGTCGTCATCCCTGTAGAATTTCCCCAGGACGACTTTGAGGTCTGCCGTCTTGATCACGGTGACCCTGCCCAGGTCGGTGACGCAGTGGGCAGCCACCACCACGGTGCGCTCGTTGACCAGTGCACCGCTGCAGACCAGAAACCAGGCATCCTTGGGCAGACTGCCCCCGTGCACCCCGCCGGCCCTCCTGTAGATGGCAGCCTGCCACGGCCAGCGCGTGCCCTGGGTCTTCGGAGCAGAGACGTTCTCGGTTTTCCCACAAACTACGGAGAAAGCACCAGCTCAGTGAGATAAACTCAGACCTTCCCATCTAGAGGGGAATGTGTCAATCAATCAACAGAGCACATATCTGGAAAGGTGGGCCCTACAGGTGTCAAGACCACAGAGCATCTAACCTTTTTTTTTTTTTTTTTTTTCCTTTAAATACTAATCAACCACCTTAACATGCTTGACTATAAAGTCGAGGGTTATAACTGGGAGTCTTACCATCCCAGGCACTTACTGGGTAAGTTGCCTAATCTTTTAGAGCCTCAGTCTTCCTGCCTGCAAAATGGATACTGTAATCACAACTAGGTTCTTGCAGAGAGTGGATGAGATGATGTATATAAACAGACTCAAAATATCATGACTACTGCTATAAAGATGACCACCTCGAACTAAGCCATACTCTTCTCCTCTGACAAAAAAGGATGGGGGTAGTAGCTTAGTATGTGCAAAAGCCCATTCCAGACATTTCCATGTATTATCTCAGTAATCATTATTATAACCTGTAAGTAACTGATACCTCATACTTATGAATAATAACATAATTAATACCATTGGGTGATGAGGATGAAAACGGGGGCTCCGGTAACCAATATGACATAACTAGAAGTTCTCTGGCACTTTTAATCCCTTCCCCACATGGTGTTTAATGACTGTTCTGTCTCTTTTCTCCAAGTAAATATGATAAAATCATCCACAAGAAAGCATGCCCCCTCTTCCTCAAAAATTCATCTAAGATTTAATCATCTCTCCAAATAAGTTTAGCCAAAGGAAGGAAACTCTAACTGTGGAATTTCAGACTTCACCAAGCTGGGGGAAAGTATTAGAGGACTATTCTTTTGGACCAGGATTTTTTCCCCAGCAGTCTTCAACAGGGTCAGGGGCTTTTCATAGGCAGCCATGAGAGATGCAAGCTGTTTTAGTGCGAGGACAAGCCTTGACTCACTAGGGATGCAGGATGGGGCACGGCCACTCCACTTCCCAGTCCTTAGACACGTCCTCCGGCTGCTGCCCAGGCGGCGATAGAAGGGTGAGATGCACTCGTACTGGAGCTGGGTGTGCAGATGTTGGTACCCAGGCGGCAGGTCTCCAAAGGGAAGGACTGGCTTCTTGGTAGGGGCGTCCTGCAGTTTCTGCTTGCTGAAGGCTGATGAGTATAGCTGGTGTAACGGCGTCTCCCTGCATCACGGCAGAGGGGCCCGGAGAGAGAGGAGGGCAGGAGACAGTCATTACAGCCCTTTTAGTATCCATGCCAAGCGCCACGAAGATGTTCAGTTACGAAGGAAGAAAACAATAGCTATCTCATCCTCTGTGTGTGGGTGATTCGCTCTCCCTTTCTCCTCTCACCTATCTCTGTCTCTGTCTCTCTCTCACACACACACATATCTCTTCTACCCCTGAGCAGATTTTCTTGCACACGTCAACCTTCTATTTATTCCTCCATTTCCATTTCTGGCATGCCTCCAGCTACCCAGGGTTTTAACCAAAGAGCATAATATCTGACATAATAGCTGCTTTCCAAAGGTACGCTATACATGCACACACACACACACACACACACACACACAAATTAATTGTGAAATTAAACAAGAAAAGAAGTTAATTTCAAGGGAAGAAATCCAAATGACTGCTCTGCTCTAACTATTATCATAATGGAGCAATATAAGGAATTGACTCGAACTAAACTGTGTTGATAGAGTAGCTTGATTTAGCAATTAACGGATATAATTAGTCCACCTCAGAGAATAGAACCTTCTCTCAGAGCGCATTGATTGGGAGAAATAAGAAGCGCTGTGTGCAAATGTGAAAAGGCCTTTTAAATGAGCCCTGAAGTTTAAGCCCCCGAGACCACTCTGGGGTTCTTGGGAGAGAGGTATGCATACTACACAGCTTATGCTCATTTTATATCAGTGCATAATGACTATTAACTGACAAGTTAGATTTCCTTTAGGAATCAATGTTTTCATTCCTGTTTAATGCATGGAGAAAGGAAGCCCAGAGAGGTAGGTGGGGATGCTGAAGGGCACACAGGAAGCTAAGACAGGACCCCAGATAGCACTGGGCAGTCACGATTCTCTCCTGGTGAGAATACCATTGTAAGAAATGTTTCACATGTCCGTACAATGCTTTGCTCAGAGCAAATATTCCACCTACATTGATTCCATTCTACAAATCTTTAGCTCATATTTAGAACCAGCTCTGTAGCTCAGGGGGCTTTTGTACTTGCAGACAAGCTCAGGTTTTGGCCACTGAAGCTTCGCATTGCCTTTGGGGGTTCCTGGATGAGTCTGCTGAAGACCGTCATATCCTTGCCCCAGCAGTGAATCTTCCAGGGAGATATTTGCCTTACATTTAATCCTTAACAATTCCTAGAGGCAAACGTTAGTGTGATTGCCCTTATTTTTGAAAAGAGGAAACTAAGGGCTCTGCAAGTTTAGGAATCTGCCCAAGAATAGCCAGCACTAAAGAGAGATGACGGAACCAGCACTTGAACCCGTCCATCCAATCCAGCCGTTCACTCATTCACTATTGTGGGGGTGTCCACCATGCGGCAGGCGCTATTCTAGGTACTAGGAGTTCAGCATAAACTAAACAGAAAATGTTCTGCACGCGTAACTTTCAGTTTTTTGGTGGGTTGTGAGGAGACAGAAATTGAACAAATAAACAAGCAAATGTCAGTAGGACAATAGGTGAAGATGGATGCCCAGGTGCAAATTGGAGATCTCTGTAAAGGTCAGAGAATACTGGGTAAAGAAGTCAGCTCAGCAGTCAGGGTGGAGGCAAGGGTGCTATCCTTTTTAAAGGACGGTCATGGAGGGTCTCTCTGCCAGGTAAAAACTGAGTAGGGAACTGAAGGAAGCCAAGCATTAAGCCTCGTTGAAATCCAGTGGAAGCAACTTCCCTAGCTTGCCACCAGGGGTCCCCACCTCTGTCTTTTCAGGAGAAAGACTAGGTGGGCTCCCCGCCCAACCCCGCCCCTCGCCCCGAGGCTTCACATCCTTCATCAGGGGCTAGTCATTCATCTCTGGTTCCTAGCTCCACCAGCCTGCTTTATCTGATTGATCACTACCAAGGACATCTTTCTAAGCCACGACTGACTGTGTTTGGTAGGAATGCCATCTCCCTAAAAGCTGCATGATAAATACGCAGTCATTTTAGAAGGACTCAAGTATTAAAATCCAGCTCCTCAAGGGCCATCTTAAAGTCTGGCTTCCCACCAGCCACTGACTTTCCCACGATCCAGTGAAACCTGTACATATTCCAACAGTTGCTACCTCTTGGCTAAAGGCAGCTAGCTAATAAGCCTCATCTAACAGGCCCTTTTCTTTCCTGGCAAGTCAACACGGAGTGTCCCTAAGAAACCTCAGACTGTCTTTGGCCAAACACAAGTAGGGAAAGGGGGTGGAGAAAGGAATGGTCATTTGCCTTTAAAGCAGAGTTCAGGTGTTTCAACCTCACCTTGACTGAACCTGCATTGGAAGAACTTTCCGTCTCACCAGGTCTGAGATCTTTGGTTCTCGGCAGGCTAGAAAGAAAAAGATAAAGCTGCATAACCTTTTCCATACTAACTGTTCACACCATGAATTCAGATTCATACCTGACCACCCTCTCTGGACACCAGTGCACATTCCCCAGGCTCTCAGAAGTGAGACGTATCAGCCAAGCATGAACAGCTCGCTTAGCAAAAGAGCATCCTGAGAGACTTCCCTGGCGGTCCAGTGGTTAAGAATCCACCTGCCAATGAAGGAGAGCCAGGTCCGATCCCTCATCCAGGAAGATCTCACATGTTGCAGGGCAACTAAGCCTGTGAGCCACAGATACTGAGCCCATGCTCTACAGTCTGTACTCTATAACAAGTGAAGCCACCCCAGTGAGAAGCCCACGAGTGCAACTGAGACCCAGCATGGCCCAAAATAAATAAATGAATTTTTAAAAAACAGAGCATGCTGAATTTCATTTATTAATACAATGGCATCCCCCTTTGAAGAACCCAAGTAGAATAAGAATGTCTGCAGAGCTGCTCCACCCAGGTGATATGAAAGTGTGAAAGGATTAGTCACTCAGTTGTGTCCAACTCTTTGTGACCCCATAGACTATAGCCCACCAGGCTCTTCTGCCCATGGACTTCTCCAGGGAAGAATACTGGAGTGGGTTGCTATGCCCTCCTCCAGGGGATCTTCACAACCCAGGGATCAAACCCGAGTCTCCTGCATTGCAGGGCAGATTCTTTCCTGTCTGAGCCACCAGGGAAGCCCAGTGATATGAAGCAATAGTAGTTAATAGAATTATCCATTTACGTAAATAGTATTAGCAAACTAGATCAATATGGAATAAAAGCCAAGGGCAAGGTTCTAAAATGTAGCCCAAGATAGGAAATCACAAGGTTCTCATTTAAAACTGAACAGCAGTGTCAACCAACAATAAGTCTTGAGTAACTGATTCCTCCAGGTCCTTTCTCTGCAATTAAGGCTTCTAATGATCCTTTGAGGGCAACTCAAAGCCTGGTTTAGTTTTGTTGAAGTCTCTCTTTCTTCACAAGTGAAAAGGAATCCTTCCCATCTCACTTTCCCAATCAAGCAGCCAACATTTGTCTAATTAGCAACCTAGGGAACTCTAGTTGTATTAATTTGTAAGAGAAGGGTTGACAAAAAATCTCCAAGGACATAGGTAACACCATTTCCATACCTAATGAAATCAAGACTCATAGTCTGTGCTGGTGGGGATGAAGGTTGCTCCTGGCTTAAGTCTAAAGTCTTTCTTTCACAGACTTCCTCTTTCATTCCTTTTCCCATGATTCAGGTTGTTGACAAACACTCAGAAGGCAAAGTGGAGGACTGAAGCAATCATCTGGATAATCTAGGCCAAGGACATGCTTTTCTTCAGGAAACAACCAGTTAGTTGTGTGTGTGTGTGTGTTACTTGCTCAGTCCTTCCACCAAAAAGAGCTATTGTCGACTTGGAGCAACAAGTGAATCAATTTGATAAGAAACTACGGGGCTTCCCTGTTGGTTCAGTGGTAAGGATCCACCTGCCGATGCAGGAGACACGGTTTGATCCCTGATCCTGGAAGATCCACATACCATGGAGCAATCAAGCCTGTGTGCCACAGCTACTGATCCCGGAAACCTGTGCTCTAGAGCCTGGAAACCTCGCCCACTGAGCCTACCCACCCTAGAGCCCGTCCTCCGCAACAAGGGAAGCCACTCCAACAAACAGCAGCCTCCGCTCTCCACAACCAGAGAAAAGCCCGCCCAGCAACGAAGACCCAGCACAGCCAAAAACAAATAAAAAGTAGATAGATAAATAAAATTGCACACACACACACACATATATATATCAATATATACATGATATATGTATAAAAGAAACTACACATGCCTACTGTCATGGAGTCAGGTCCAAACTTCCTTATGCAACGTCCCATTTGTTCTGGTCTCAAACTACCTTTTAAAATTTACCTCCCAGATTCCCTGATTGACTCATTTTTTTACTTACCATGATTCTTTCACTTTACACTTTTTGTCTTTCAACTGGAATATCGTCCCAACTCCTCTTTATCTCAATAAATCCTTCCCTGCTTCCCAAACGGGCTCCAGTCCTCCTTGCTACAGGAGAACTGGAGCTCATATTTCTCAGAATACACACCACTCATTTGCTCTATAACTGTCCTTTGAATGTTCAAGGGTTTATTGTCTTTTAAAGATGCTTTTAAACATTTTAACATTTCAAACCTCCCTCCACACAGGCCGGCAGGGATGATGTGTCTATTGTGTCTTTTATTTCTTGCATTGATTTAATGTTGCACAGAGAGTAGATAAATGTAGCCATATAAATGCATATTAATTGTTTCAGTTCTATCCTTGGGGTTACACATAAAAAACTCAGCCTTGTCATCTCTCTAAACTGCTCTGATAACTACATCACTCTTCTTGATCACATCAAGACATTGTGATGAGGATAAACTAGTCCTTTGGCGGTCTAAAAAAGATGCACATGTTTTATGGATGGTTTTCAAAATAAGAATAATATACGATTTCAGTAAGAACTTAAAAGAGACAGGCAATTTTTTTCCCCAGGGCTTCAAAAACAGGTAGGGGAGCTACCAAAATGTTCAGCAACTCCACTTATCTCTACAGACTTCAGAAATATTTGCCAGTCACCTTTTATGCAGATTGGCTGTTTCCCTGACCACTCTCCATTCTGCTGGCAAGTTCTCATCTCATTACCACTGAGAACATAGGAGCTGTTACAAAAGAAGGTCAGGACGGTGCCGATTTTTGCATAGTGCCCATGGATAAGCCCAGGGCCTCCTGTAATTTTCTTGTACCCATTGACTGGGTCCCCAGGGTCTGAGCAGTTTCTTTCTTCAAGGACTGAAAGTGAAAAGAAAAGAAAAGGAGCGTTATTAAGAGTCTGAAGCATTCCATTTTAGCACTGAATCTTTTCACGTCTCATTGAATTAAAAATGCAGTGATATGGAGCCTGCTAACAATGGTACTCAAAGGAATTACCAAGAGAAAACGCATAACATAAAAATGCATGCATTAGACATATCTTCTTGTTTTAACAATTTATTCTTAAATTGAGAACTGTTTCACACCATATATATATATATATATATACATTTGACACCACATCAGGCTCTCATGTATTCACATTCATTTGCTTCCCAAATTGTGAAATCTGGACAGGCCTGGACAAAATAAACATTTTGCCTAGATTTTATGCTCAGTATGCAAGGATTGTTGGTATTCAGTATTGTAATATCATCTTCTTCATTCCCTAAAGCTTGGGCAATTAAATCAGACTATTCAGTTTCCTATTTGTGTTGTACCCAGAAAGTAGAATAGATTAGAAATGAGAGTACATTTATGAATTTAGATTTTCTATTTCATCTGCCAGAACACTGGGTGTGTTAAAAGTTGTAATTGAAAAACACTAGAGGCAATATAAATTCAGAGATACAACAAATTCCCTTAATCTCCAAATAGAACTTTTCATCTAAACATTTAACAATACTCATTATAGGAGATCTCTATTCTCTCATTCATACTGCACAGCTACTTAGAGTAAAATTGGCATCAACAAAGCTATCCTGAGCACCGAACAGGATATTAGATATATCCTGGAAATATTCGATCAGCTAGACAATATATTTTTCTCAAATGGATTATGGTACAATACTGAATATTACTTGCCTAAGGATACAGAGTAAGTCCCCTTAGAATTCAACCTTTAATTACTGAGTTTAGATAACAATCACTCCATCAGGCTCTCTAGTCTCTTTTTAATCATTTTTCTAAGATATGGGCTCATCCCTATAAAACAGGGGCTTTCCCAGGTGGCTCAGTGGTAAAGAATCTGCCTGCCAATACAGGAGACACACGTTTGATCTCTCATCCAGGAAGATCCCCTGGAGCAGGAAATGGCCACCCACTCCAGCATTCTTGCCTGAAAAATCCCATGGACAGAGGTGTCTGGCGAGGTAGCAGAGTCAGACACGACTGAGCACATTATAAAACAGTCTCCACACAACTCAGTTACGCATCGGACATTCTTTTCTTCCCTTAAGTGTCCCAGTTACTTTTCAAATAACCTGCTTGCTTGCCTCCAGGCAAGAAATGAATATCCATTCATATAACGCTTCTATAATATTTCAGAACTAAAAATTAATACATTGTTCCTATGTGCAATTTGGCAAAGTTCCTAAAACTGGTCAAGCTCCTGGTTTGTCTACTCTAAGACTGCTCATAGCTCACATGACAGATGATCTCAATGACACTCTGTGCTTTGGACTATGCATTCTGAGCGATCTCCCTGGTGGTTGATGCCAAAGCCCCATTTTAAATGTCAAAAAGGGATCTCACTGAGTGAGTTGTTTAAAAATACCAAAATGGCATAGAGAAGGCACTGTACTTTTTGAAGCTTCAAGTGGACTCAGAAAAATCCCAGTGCTTATACTTCTAGGAATCCCTGGATGATGTGGAATGAAGAGGCAGAAAGAGCCTTCCATATTGCTTCATTGACGGGCCACTGTCTTATAGTTCAGACTCAGTTGAAACTGAATACATAGCCCGGAAACAACCGGAAGAGCCCACAGACTTCAATCATCCCAAAAACATATGTCATACCTGCAAGTTTCAGAGAGTGGAATTCGTTGTCAACATAAAAATCAGACAGTGTTTCATAAAAATCTGTGTTACTAGCTTCTGACAAAATTTAGCTCTGGAAACCCTATATTCTCACATGGCAAGAATCAGCTGGTGCAGGGAGGAGCTTCTCTACTTAGACAGGATCACATTCTTGCCTTGGTCACAGTCCCCACCCACCAGCTGTCTGGTGCCCACAGAGATTTCAATCTGTGACCAGTCAGACTATCAAAGGGCTATGACTTGTGTAATTCAAATGTAGCTCCTCATTCCTTTTGAACTTTGCTTGCTAGAGATCACAGCCAAGAAAGACTGAGTGATACTTAAGGCCTGTCCTGGAATACGGAAAGAAAATGAACTAGCCTCTAGCCATGTCAGCCTCAGTTAGAATACAAGAAATCACTTTTCCTGTAAGCCTAATCATTGGATTTTTCTCCGCTTAGAAGTAAGTACCTTCACGGTCCATTAGGCTTCCACTTCATGATCTCTTACGTGTGAGATGGGTCCTATTCCTATTACATTTCATGTGGGTTTAACTGGCAGGAACCTTGGAGAGTTCTCAAGCCCTTCCAGGTAATAAAGCCTCATGACAATCCAGGTTCTTCATGTCATTGAAAAGAGTTTAAAGGAAGATTTAAAGGCCAACAGACTCAGAATATCTAAACACGTCTGCCCAAGGTGGAGGAATTCTGCCACATTTCTATAATTCTTAAATGCATATTCCTTTCTAACATGACATGTCTGAAATTAAAGACACATGCCTACTTTTCTTGTAGGTATACTTCTCTTTCATTTGGTTTTAAGTTATGCTCATGAAATATGACCAGGGTTGAGCAGGATGATGCTTCCAAGGGAAGGTTCAATGGAAGGTGAGACCATGTGGCTGAAATTCAAGAGAAACGTAGATGTTCAAAATAGATTCATAAAGGATTCAGATAATGGAGTTGTCTGACACAACTTAAAAATAGACTGAAAATATTCAAGGAAATAAAATATAAAATTGAGGACTTTGGCAGAAAACTTTCACCTTAAAAAGTAACCCAAGGAGAAATCTAGAACACAAAAGTTATAATGACATAAAGTAAAAAATTCAGTGGATGAGTTTAATAGCAAATCAGATACAACTGAAGGGGACTGACAAACTGAAAGATAGCTTCAAAGAAAAGACTCAGTATGAAGCCTAAGAAACAAAAAGATGAAAAATGTACAGGAAAATGTAAATACATAGTAAGAAGGTTAATAAATACATGTAACTGGCATCCCAGAAGAAAAGAGAGAGAATGGAGGAAAACCAGTATGTAAAGAGATAACAACTGACATTTTTCTGATGAAAGACACTGACCTACAGATTTACAAAGTCCCAACCCAGATAAGTATGAAGAAAATCACACACAGACATAGCGTAAAAAGCTGTTCAAAATCAAAACCAAAGAAAGAAAATTTAAGCAGCCAAAGGAATAAAAGGACTGGAAAAGCATACTTTAAAATAATTGCAGTCATTATCTCTGGTTTGTAACTTTGAGAATGTTTCTTGCTTCTTTCTACTATTTTTTTCAAGTTTTATAATCAGAAAGTGTAGCCATAAGATTTTGTATTTTATAATTTTGTTGTTGTCCTATAGCTATTATTTTTTAAAGTGTCAGGGAGATGGTTTGGGTATCCCCCACTAAGCCTATAAATCTACATTAAGTCTTCATGCCTTTTTTATGTGTGCTCCCAGACCCTCTCTGCCCCCTGCAAATCTCTTTACCATCCTGCATAACCATAGTGTAATCCCATGTTCCATGAACTCAGATTTAAATGTTTTGCCACTAGATTCTGGTGGAAAAATAGTGGCCTCCAGGATCAGATAGCTATACTCAAATACACAGGTATTCAACAAATGTCTGTTTGTGGGTATAAAGAATAAAGGCCAAAATGTACTCATCTTCCACTTAATAAACTAGGGCCTGGGAAAATTAATCTTTTCAGGTCTTGTTTTCCTCATCTACGAAGCAAGATAATAATACTTTTCTGGTTGGTCTGGTTTTGAGTAGCAATTTAAACTACACATAGTCTCTACTTCCTTTGTTTGCCTTTATTTACAAAGCATCCAACTGCCTTTAAAAATCAATTCCCCAAATGCATACACCTTAAAGAAAAATCCATAAAGGAATCTAATTATTGGACCTTTTCAAGTACAAAGCAATACTTTTTGGTCTCTTGGCAATGCAATGGGTTTCCAGATCTGGGTCCAGTGTGTTGATTCAGACTTCCAGGTACACCAAGCATGGTCTCTACATTCATCTATTTTAATCCTGTGTAATGAAGCCTTAAAATTATATTCTTACATCAAACATCTACTGAGCATTAGTCTCTCTTCCCTCATTTATTTCCTGTGCTTTTCAAAGCTATACCTTCTCCTCTGATGCTTTTGAAGGGAATTCTAAGACTTCCTCATCCATCCTTTTCTCTCCCAGTTTAGACCTCTACCTGTTGGGTTCATAGACCATCTGCATCTCATCAGAGCATCTCCCTAGGGTTAGATTTCAAAGCTATCTCTCTTTTCTCCCTGTGGGTTCTCTGTTTAGAAACCTCTGTATCTCCCCACTGAACAGACTCATGATTCTTTCCTATTTGATGTTTCAAGAGCTTTTGATTTCATTTCTCCTCGGTGGGATGGATGTTTTCACACAAAGCCAAATGAGAATTTAAAACATCTGCATCACTGGTGTGAAGGAGC
The DNA here is from genome assembly GCF_019923935.1 of Bubalus bubalis. Taxonomy (NCBI): domain Eukaryota; kingdom Metazoa; phylum Chordata; class Mammalia; order Artiodactyla; family Bovidae; genus Bubalus; species Bubalus bubalis. The sequence goes on along the minus strand of NC_059172.1, from coordinate 18,933,854 downwards.
ATCAAACTCCTGCTTTGCTAAATAAAATATTCCATAATTAGTCATAAATAGCACATTGTCCTATCACTTTGGGGACTCAGCCTAGGCATATAAACACATTAAGTTTAGCATGCCTTTACATGCTACCTTGTAAGCAAAGGCAGTACTCAGGATGCACTTCTCTGCAACACTGTTTCAGATAAACGTTTTTAAAAAGACCTTCTCTCCCTTGTCTTCTTTGCTCTTCAGGCAGCAGTATTAGGCAGTTCACTGTGGTACCACTTTACAGAGGAGATGCAATGGCTTTGCAGGGCTCTTGTAGTGATCACTGTTGGTGCCCCATCGAGGTCTCCTCTTATCCTTTCCCAAGCTCTGTTTCTATACATGTGCTTTGCTGCTGAGAGCTGGCACCTGCCACCTTCACAGACTGCCCTTGGGCATGGGCACCATCTCGCCCAAATGAAGAGCTAAAAAATGCCTAGATTTTTGGCCCCTTCATGCTCACCCCAGGGTTGCCTATAGCCAGTGACTGATGGGTGCGGAAGCACAAAGGCCCCACTCCTGTTCTTCAAGGTGTGATTTACACTTCCCAGCACCTTATAGGATGGGGCTGAGTCTGGGAGTTCAATTAAAATCACTTATGCTTGGCTTGTTCCTCTTTCCCATTTTCCTTCTGCAACTTCCTTAGTGGTAGATCCTGAAAGTATTCCCTTTAATAAATCATGTGGACCCAAATGTGGCTCAGGACCTGGTTTGGGGAGTTCTGCTGTTTTCTTAGCCCTGGGCATCAGAACCCTTCATGCCTCCCCATGGCAGCACTCCTGGGAGTGATGAGAAGCCCAAGAGGTGGTTAAGTCAACCCCTGGCACGGGGCTTGCTTGGCTTTCCGCACTCCTAGGAGATCTTGGGGAGGACGACTGGCAGGGCAACTAGAAAGGTCACATCTCATCAGAGGGTCTCCAGCCTCCACAGATAGTCTCAGACTCCAGCATCCCATCCCCCAAGCTCCATCAGCAGGGCTGTTTTGACCTGAAGGGAACAGGAGCTTTAAGACATGGACTTCCCCAAGCTGAACAGTGTGGACCCAGAATACACCATCCAAGGATTCTCCTTACTGATTTGCTGCTGTCTGTGTAAAGCCAGGGACCTTTTGCAACCCTGGGGTACAGAGATGGCCCCAGCAATGACTGAACTTCCCATGGGCCTGAACTGTGGGTCTTAGAGTTGGACTTAAGTTGATTTAAAGCAAATAAAGTTATATCCTTTTCTCCCCTGATTGGTCCACTAAGATTCATAGTCAGCATAAGGTATAAGAGCTAAGAAGACCAGGTCCAGAAGGTTTTATGGACCATGACCATAAAAAATGGACATGATGATAGAGACATCAAAAAGTATATCAGGGTACTGTAGAGACATTATAAGGAGAAGCGGCTTTTTGGTGCACACAAATAACACCGCCTTCTTCATGCCCTCTGCTCAGATCAACTACACTGACTATAACAAACGGAAGTTCACACTCTTCATTCCTAATTTAGGGAGACGGTCCATTTCCCATCACCCTAATGATCACAAAATTCAGAGGGCAGATCCAGCTGTGGCAAGAAAGCAGACTGCTTGTTCCATTATATTACTCTATCCTTGCTCACAAAATACCTTTTTATGAATGAATCTAGAATTTCAATACGATACACCAGATTCATGAGTATTTGTCTTTTCCTTTCTTCTCAAAGCTATAAGTTCAAATTTGGAGATAATACATAGAAAAAAGCCCCTAGGAACCAAAGAATTGGTTCCCACCAATCCCACTTTTCTTTCTGGGAGCCCAATATGTCTTTCTGTAAGGGCTTGTGAATTGCCGTTGGCTGTTGGTATCACTGATGACTTTTCTCGCATCCTCTATTCAATGGGCGCCTCCTCTGTGTCCAGCAGAATCAGGTATTGGCAGATGTGCTTCTGTAATTTTCACATGAAAAATTTTCATTTAAACCCAGACAACCCAAGGCCCTCCCCTGCCTTATTAAAATAAGTGCTTATGTAAGCACTTATTAAAAAATGGTTTGAGGCCTTCCAGAGACTTAACCCCCAAGTCTTCAGGGGAATGGAGACACACACATATAATTTTTTTCATTAGCACCATTTCATCCTAAATGACTAGTGTCTAACTTTGCTTATAAAATTATATCAGAACATAGGAAGGTCTAACCAGAGAATAAAGTAAAGGTAATCACTGGGGCCTTAAATAATTTAAAGAGGTGTAGGGGGGCGGGTCTCAGAAAATACTAGCCAACCACAGCAATTGACGGTGGTGTGGGTTGCACCAAAGATTCCATCAGGTACGATTAACTGGGTTGATACAACTCAGCCTTTGTGTTGCCTGAAAGATTACCTCTTAATTTACAGGCAGACACCTGGGTGAAATGGAACCAGGCTCTATTTTAGATGCTTAAGCTAAGAATAATCATTTGGGATTTGTTGGAATCTGTTGTATCACATGTGTGTTCTCCTTGTGATACTAGACAGATATGTTGATACAGAGACTACCATTTAACCAGGGCACATGTTACAGTTAATGCAGCGAGACCAATTGATCAAGGGCACAATTAGGAAAGAGGACGCAATTAGCACAGACCCGGTGATGCTTCCTTACGATGGGAGCAGCCGCTTTCTAACATGTGTCTGAAAAACGGTAGATGGCAGAGGATGACCAAATCCTTCAGATTTGAAGTCCTTTGGGAGACATTATAGGCTCTCTCTAGAAACATTACTGGCATCTCCACTCACTTGTACTACCCCATCTCACAAAGGACTGGGCTGGCTCTTTCACACCGAGAACAGTGTGTGTGTGAGAGTGAAAGAGACAAAAGAGAGAGAGATCAATTCTTGGATTTAACATTGAATCTTTTTAAATCAATAATACAATCATACTTTGAGCATCCTTTAGACAATGTAATCCTGAAATATATGTTACTTAGCATTGATCAATGTCTTACCCAATATTTTAAAGAACCAACCAAATAGTGATCTAGCTGACTTGAGCTCTATAACTCTATTAAGTTAGCTCCTCAGAGAAATATCTTCACAAATTATTTTAGGTTGGGTTCTTCTAGAAGCAGGCTGGGAGAGACAGATTTGAGTGTAAGTAGCTTATGTAGGTGGTGATCCCAAAGAAAAAAAGTGAAGTCACTCAGTCGTGTCCAACTCTTTGCGACCCCATGGACACCAAGCTCCTCCGTCCATGGGATTTTCTAGGCAAGAGTACTGGAGTGGGTTGCCATTTCCTTCTCCAGGGAACTTCTCGACCCAGGGATTGAACCCAGGTCAAGAAGGGCCAAAAGGAGTGTAGGGGAGTAAGACACAAAAGTTTTTATTATTAAGAAAGTTACTACTGGGGGCAATGGAGTTTCAATGCCATTGGGAAACTCTGGGAGACCGTGTAGACTATGCCTCAGAGTCATACTACCCAGAGAGCAATGGATATGAGTTATTACCTACAGACCACCGTCAACTATTTGTTGAAAGATGATGAGATGAACATTAGTTCCTCAGCACTTCAGTCTTTGCTCATATATGAGTCAATGGACTCTGAGAGCCAGAGAAAGCCCTTAGGCAGAGCTGCAGGAGCCTGGGGCTGGAGGTCACTGGGTCAACAGTAATAGTGTTAGCATAATAAAGTCTAGCTACCTTTTGTTTTTCCCAGGAAGGTGGAAGAACCCAGTTTTTACACATGTTTGGTATAAAAAAGGTTAAATTTCTGTTATTTACAAAGTCCACCTTTAGATAAGGAGAGGGAAGAATTAGGGATTAAAATAACACAAACAGTATTTGCATCTGCAAATGAACTTCTATTTGCTTTCCGTTAATATACAATGAGAGCTATGCCAGCGAAGGCCTTTCTCTTTTTTGCTTTTGCTGCCAAGAAACTCAGAATCGCAGACTTTCTGAGGCTGATCATTTCATCTGATGCAAACGTTGGACTTACTCTCTCATCCCATATAGTGTCCTCCTTCTCTGTTCTTGTCCCACTTCTAAACTCTCTTACTTTAATTATTATTTATACCCTGCGTGTGTGTGTTCAGTCGTTCAGTTGTGTCTGACACTTCACAGTGCCATGGACTATAGAGCTTCAGACCCCTCTGTGCATGGGATTCTCCAGGCAAGAATACTAGAGTGGTTTGCCATTTTCGTCTTCCAGGAGATCTTCCCAACCTAGGGCTTGAACCCGCGTCTCTTGCATCTCCTGCATTGGCAAGCAGATTCTTTACCACTAGCACCACCTGGAAAGCTGATTGCTTACAAAAATGGTTTGATGTCTTTTACAAAACTGCACCTAAAAAATCATACATTTTTTTCCTCAAATTTTATGTTAATGATACATTTAGGGTAATGAGAGAGTCACCTGAGCAAAACACTAAGGGGGACCACTCTGTCTCTTTAACAGGAAATATTAGAGCTATAAGAATATCTTGAGAGTTCCAGCAAGGGACACAGATCCAAAGTCAACAACATTCAGGACTCCATTATCCAGCTGGCAGTGTGAGCTGGGGTATTAGCCTCAACTCTTCAAATACTCTGCTATCCACCCGTTCTCACTTGTCACCAAATTCAAAGGAACAATTTGTGATAATTTCAGTTCTATTTGGAAAAGGCATTAACTTTCTTTTTTTTTTCTTAATATATATATTTTATTGAAGTGTAGTTAACTTATAATGTTTCAGGTGCACAGCAAGGTAATTCAGTTATACATATACAATATATTATTTTTAAATTATTTTCCATTAGAGATTATTACAAGATATTGCTATAGTTCCCTGTGCTATACAGTAAACCTTTGTTGCTTATTGCATATCTGTTTTTTTTTATTAGAAATCTAGCATTCTATTCATACTAAGTCAAACAAGTGGAATCAAAATGTCACAAATTTTTTAGTTGGGCAAAAATTCATAAGTTTTCTAAAATATATATATTATTTATATATAAAGCATTAACTTTCTTACTGGGACTTCGTTCATCCTGGAAACCTAACTTAATATGAGACCAACACCCAGAGACAGCCTTCGGACAGGCTTGAATCCCTCTCGCACTTCTTCCTGTTCAGTTTGTATCTGAGTCTGGTGCCTTTGGATCCAACATCTTTTACCTCCAAAACGTCTTCCCCAACCAGGAACAATGACACCAACTGGTGATATAACCCCTCCACTGAAAACCCTTTTTATCCCTGTCCAGCTGATGGAACTCTGCCCCCCTGATGTTTTCCAGCCTTCCAAGGTTGTGAATGAGACAGTGCCCATGTGAAATTATACTTGGACTGCACACACTGCTATTTGTTCATCTGGCAGCAATTTGGAGGCTGAGGCTTTCAATTAGCTACTTGATCTTAATCAGTATTGTCCTTGGCTCCTGGTACACTGTGTCTTTCGGATACCACTTTTCTGGTGTTTAGATGGCCTATTTCATTAGACAGCTGAAACTCCCTGTGCCTAAGAGACGGTCCGCTTCAAAAAATCCTCAGAAAGGCCTGGTTACTTTGCTTTTGTTCAAAATCAACATCCTCATTTGGTAGAGTCGATGGGTAGCTTACGTAACTATAGAAACTTAGTCATCTTCTACCTGGTGGATGTGTTCAGTAGGTCTTCTGAGGGCTCCCTCAAATCTCAGAATGTTTCTGAGTCAGCTCCAGGGGATGGGGCTGGACGGATAGGTAATAACCCTAAACTACTAGGGGAAATGTCCCCCAGCGGCATTCATCGTCAACTTTTCAAACGTGAAGTATGCTCACAGTGAAAATAGTCCAAACAAGGAAATTCCGTTTAGCTTTGGGGATGGAGAGGATGACCTTGCAGAGGAGTCCTGAGCTTCAGACGACATTCGAGTCCTGAGATCCTGCCCACTTAGTAACTCTCATCATCACCATCATTACCAAACACCTTTCTAGAAGAAGTAGTATCCGGGAAACGCATGGCATGACCACTCTCCTGTGTGCCAGAAAAGGGCTAAAATTGGAACTGCTGTACAGTTCTGTCAAATGAAGCAGGAAAATACACCAAAGAGCCCTGCCTTACCTTACCAGTGCCTGGTAAGGTAACAGACACTCAACTAACAGACACTCAAAAATGTCTGGTTGGATGAGTCTGCAAAGTGGGGAGGATCACCGTACCTACCCCAGGGGGGTGTTGTGATAATTAAATGAGACAGTGTCACACAGAGCACAGAGTCTGGTCTATATTGAGAATGCACAGAATAACTACCATTGTCATTTTTAATACTTGGGTATCAATAAACATGCCTTGTGTTTTGCAGAAAAGAAGCTTTCATCTTCTGAGGCAGGGTGAGGGACAGGTGGTGAATGCCCCACAAGGCAGGAGTTTTTAAGGAAAATGGGAACACTGTAGCCTTTGTCAAGTGGCTGGAGTCGGTCTTGGGGTCTGCGATAGCAGGTAAGTTGCTTCCATCAGAAGGTAATTCGGCTTTGCTCTCAAGTTCTTCTAACTCTTCTTATCTTCCCACCACTTCCCTCCATGGGCATATAGTCCATCCCAGCTCTGATGAGTTACTTCTTAACCCAAAACCAAAATAAATCCTACCCCTGCATGAAGTCCTGCCTCAGGGACCTTGTCTGCCAAAGCAAAAGCCAAGAGGGTCCCCACAAGGAGCAGGCAAGTGGAAGCAATGTCTTAGTAAAACAGTGGTGGACCTGGCCCATCCCACACTGATGGGCACTCCATCCCAAGCTCTCGGAGTCAGTCAAGCTGAAGAGCTGTTTATGAGGCTTGATCTGTCCTCTTACTATTTGGCTAGAATGCCATCCATCACTAAAACAATTGCTGACCAGCAAAATGCACCCCATATATACCAATCCTAATCATCTTACTCTGAGTGAGAAGAGGCAATGCCTTGATTAAAAGGCCACAGATTCAAGGAGCCCAGCAGAGTTAAGGCTAATATGTCATTTGGTCTATGTAGACTCAGATTTACCCAACAAAAAATGATTCAAATGATAAGGAAATTTTCTCTCTGAATTATAAAAGCAACCAAATATTAGATAGTTATGAAAGGGCAGCTTCTACTGTGTTCAGTGACCACTTTGGCTTTCCAGATCTAAATCCAAATGAGACAGCATCCCTCCAAACACGCTAAGAAGGGTGGCAGAGATTCATCTCCATGTTACAGAGAGACAGCAGATGGGAGGCTCTGGTATAGGAAGTGTAAGAAGGAAGCAGACTACTAGCTAAGCATCCTCCCAGGGCTCCTTCCATCTCCGAAGGCTCTGGGCTACTGAGTGCTGGTGGGTAATAACAGTGGATCCCCAGGAACTGTTTTTTTATGAAGTTATCCTTATACCCTTCATGTCCTCTCCAGCCAGACCGTGAATTCTCTTTTCTGCCCTGTTGCTCTAATTTAATATGCAAGGGATGCTCTGGAGACTTGGTCTCCTGTATAACCACAGGGGACAGACACAGAGTCCACTTCATGTTAACGAGTGACCATTAAAAAAGAACCATGAAAAATAAGGAGGCTGACCAAGTAACATGATGCTTGGGGCAACGTGCCCTGGAGTTTCCCAATCCAGTTCCCCCTGCTATTACTCCATGTTTCATCTCCAACAGCCCCCTATTCTGGCTGTTCTGGCTACAGAGACTCCCCATCCATCGTGCCACTGTGCGTGTCTACTCCTGGAATCCAGGGTTTCTTTATAACAATGCCATTGGCAGTGTCTACCTGTCCTTTAAAACCCAATCTTTCTTGCCTGGATGCGGGTGTAATGGTAGCAGTCCTTAGCATCCGGCAATGATTCAGGGGGAACAGTTCACAGAAAAAACTCAGAAACTCTTGGGAGAATTCTCTTAAACCTTGAGAGTCTGAGAAAGGTTTGTCATGATCATCTAGTTTGTAGAAACGAGTGCTGATGCCCTAACCCCTCAGACCATCCCTGCTTTCTGCCAAACTTTTAAATGGCTACATGGGCCCAGAAGTAGTAATAAGAATAACTGCTTCTATCAAATTCAGTATAATTCTATCACTATCTGTATCAATACACAAGTATCTTAAATGGATCATCTCATTCCCTCCCTGCCATCACCCCTAAGAAGAACTTGATAAGATTTTCCTGGAATTTATAAGTGGGGAGACTGAGACTCCTAGGAGGTAAATTACTTGCTCAAGACTTACCAGGCTGGTAAATCGCAGATTTAGAACCAACCCAAAGTCTTTCTGACCAGAGTCCAAGCTCTCCACCCTAGGTTGTGTCATCCCAGTGTGGACAAAGGTATTCTTACCCGTCTTCTACATGTTAAGGATGAAACAGAGCTTTCGGACTCTAAAGAAGCCAGTACAAAATTCCATTTTTACAATGTCTTCCCTAAGAGATCTTAGAACAAATACGCATGAATCCCAGCAAGCCTGCAGCCCATTATTTACCTGTGATGGGAGAGGTGACTGTGACCCACAAGGGGTCTCAGCACATTCTTCACTATTAAGGTCTCCTGGAAAACCCCAAAGTTCCCAGTCACTTATTTTGATGAGAAACACGGGTTGGCCCTTTGAAGCTAAAATATAAAGTGTGCCTCTTATCCTAGGCTGTTTTCTTCCCAGTCCTCGGGACAGGCTAGTGGGAAACCTCCTGATGCCCCAGAACCCCAATGAATCCAGAGACACCATTTGTCTTTAATTGGTGGAAGCCGATTTGTGTTGTTCAAAGGCGCGTCTGAGCCCGCAGGGTGAGCATTGTGCCCCAAGATTTAGCCCGTTTCATCGCCCTTCATTAGGATGCAGGGGGGAGACCTCGGCACCGTCAACTGGGCCAGAGGAACAAAGGCGACATGGAAAGTGGAGCGGGCAGTGAACCCCTCACTCTCTACTTTCAAAACAAGACTCCAACCCTTTACTCAAGAACTTACTTTGTCCTTCTGTTCCATACAAAGAAACAGGAAACTTCAGAGGAAAAAAAAAGGGGCCCCAGTTTCTTACATGGTGGCCCAGGGAGGCTGGGGTTGCAGAGGGTGCTGGCAGGAGGTTAGCTTGGCCTCAGAGCTCAGGAGGGGCCACTCCCCTGTTTTGTTCTCAAAGGAGGTCATCTGGGAGCAGGAGGAGGTGGTTCTTCCCTGGAAAACAACTTGAGGAGAAGGTGGAGTTGCAGTCAGTGAAGACTGCCCTCAGGGCTCTCGCACCCTCTCACTAACCCAATGGGAAAACCTGGTGTTGATTGTATCTTCTTGTTCATCTTGCTTGCTCGTTTAGTCGTTAAGTCCTTCCAGGTCTTTTCGTGACCCCATGGACTGTAGCCTGCCAGGCTCCTCTGTTCATGGGATTTCCCAGGCAAGAATACTGGAGCAGGTTGCCATTTTCTTCTCCAGGTTGTTTATCTACTACCCCACAAAATCTGAACAAAACATCTCCCCTCAGACTCAAAGAATTCCTTTGAAAATAAATCCATTTCCAACTTGACAAGGATAGACCGAGCTGCTGACATGCATGTTCTAATTCTTATTTTGAGGACTGGTGTTTATAATGGCTTGTCTTGTAAGCTGGTAAAGTGACTTTTGGTGACCACTTTGGCAACAGCTCTCCAAAGTTTAAATACGGGTAACCTTTGGACTAACAGTTCGACATCTAGGAATTTTTTTACAAAATACCTTTGCATGTGAACAAAGAAACATGCAAGGCTATTCATCTCAGCCTTTTTCATAATAGTGAGGATATTAAAAATGACATTAAGTCCATCTTAAGCGATGGAATGATTATATGATTGGATAGACATTCATATAATGGAGTCCTCCAGCAATCATTTTTTCTCCCAAGAGGGAGACCAACATGGATTGACCTGGGAAAATGTCTATGATATGAACACTGAAGGCAAAAAGTTGAAAAATTGTATGTATGCTTTAAATTCACTTTTGCTTGAAACCAGGTTTCTCAGTCTTGGCACTACTGACCTGTTGGCCAGACAGCTCTTTGTTGTGGGGCTGTCCTGTGTGTCTTGGGGGGTTTTGCAGCATCTCTGGCCTCTACCCACCAAATGCCAGGGGCACCCTCCCCTCCTGCTGTTACAACAACCAAAAAAGTTTCCAGTTTCCAAAAGTCCCCTGGGGCAGGAGCAGGGGACAAAATCACCCCCAGATGAGAACCACTGGTTTCAAGTAATGACATATAGACAGCCTAGGTTTGCACGCCTTAGAAAAAAGTTTAGAAGGATCCTCATCAAGTTACTAACCCTGGCAACCAGGATTGGTCAGGGAAAATAATGTTCTTTTTATTTTATACACCTCTGTACTGTTTGATTATTTTTACAAGTCTATATTTCTTCTGTAATTAAGCAGAAAATCTATTTCAATTCTATTCCCACTCATGGACATAGACACACACAAGGAAAATAGAATAAAGAGAATAACTCATATCAAGAGACAGTTAATTGGAACTTTCTAGAGAAGAGAGACAGGTGGGTCTTACCTGGGAAGAGAAGTCCTCTGAGAGGACTTGATAATAAGACAGGATGCTAACCAGAGCTAATCAATCCATCATCTGTAGTCTCACCAAGCCAGGTGGTGAGAACGGTGTCTGAGAGATTGTAAACAGGGTGGGAAGTGTGGAATTCTGGCCTCTGGTCTTGAATTTGACCAATTTAGTGTCTTGAGCCCTGTACTTCAAATCCTTCATTTGCTTAAAAGATCATCTACCTTTCCACAAAACCTTTAGGAGAGTAGCACATTAACACATCATCCATGAAATGATTTCCCCTCGTCAGATTTGGTGCTACATAAACAAAAGATGGAATTCTCATTAATATTTGTTTTGCTGCTTTATAAGTCATTTTTTAAAAACATATGCCTAGTCCAATATGGGCATTTTAGAATTTAGAGTATCCTAGAATGCTTCAGTTTCTTATTAATTTTGAAAGAATTTCCTCCAGGGAGGTATTTTCAGCTTTTTGATATACCTATGATGAAGTTTTTTTTTTTTCTTTTTGTTTTTTTTTTCTGGAAAAATGGTTAAAGTTTGTTCAGAAATTACAAGGTAAACTGTTAACAATTGTGATGATTCCCTTATTGAGTTAGTTGGAATTCATGGTGAATATTCTAAAATGGAAAAACAGACCTAAATCTTATGGAAAATAATCAAACACTTGGTCCCCCAAGGCTTTCCTGGTGGCTCAGTGGTTAAAAAAAAAACAAAAAAAAAAACTGAGTGCACTGCAGGAGATGTGGGTTTGATCCCTGGGTCAGGAAGATCCCCTGGAGAAGGAAATGGCTACCCACTCCAGTATTCTTGCCTGGGAAATCCCACAGACAGAGAAGCCCGGTGGGTTACAGCCCATGCTGTCACGGGAGTCAGACATGACTTAGGGATTAAACCACCACCCCCACGTTGCTGCCAGCAAATGGCTTATCAGATATCTACCACCAATATCTTCCCCCAGTCTCAACTACAGGGTACTAAGAGAATTATGGTTTTTGAACAACGTTTTGAAAAGTAGCTAGAAAGAATTCTCTTGTCCATCTACGCTGATGTTTTGAAACCAAAAATGACTTGAGACCAAAAGGGATTTGAGACAGTTCATGTATCAAGTTATGAATCAGTTCATAATGACATCATTTACATTCTTTTTCATCATGTTTATTTGTTTTGTTCTGGGTTTTTTTCTGGATAGAGTAATAATGCCTAGAAGTCTGTTTTTCACTCAAAAGCTACTCATAAATATTCTAGTCAAAACTTTTGGACCAATTTCCTTCCCTCTGCTCCACTTTCCTTCCCCAATTTGACTCAGCTTCTTACAGGTATTTCGACTAATTTGGTAATGTTTGACTTTTCTCCAATTTTGCCTTTGTTAATCAAAGCCCTAATATGGTAAAGGTAGTTTGTCTAGAATTTAGGGCTTCCTTTTTTGGTACCCCTCTGCATCTAAGGGGTAGCGCTCATGATTGGTCATTATCAAGACTCCACAATCACTCCATCTACAAATTCCTGAAACAAAGGGAAAGCAACACTTCTTTTCTCCGCCTTGTACGCCTCACAGAGAACTTGAACGAGACAAGAACCACAAAGCAGAACATAATTTTCTAAGAATCCGGCATAATCACACTTAGGTCAGTTGAGACGCCCAAAGCAACGGGTGTGTGAAGAAGAATGAAAGGTACACTCAAGAACACATTACCAACAGTGGCTTCATGCGTCGTTTGCAAGGAAAAGTCACGAAATTAACCGAAAATGCATGAACTTTATAGAACGCTGTCAAACCAGGTCTCTTATATCTAGGATGACCCCAAAGTAACCTGAGCATGCCAGTCAGCAGTGACAGCAGCAGAGGGTGCTGGGGCTCTGTCCTTGGATGCCCCTTACGTCCCCTCCCCCACCCAATCTACTGTTTTACTTCCAGTGGCCTGCACCAACCAACTCCTCCACTGCTCGAGTGTTACTGGAACCACCCTGCCACACGCACAGAAAGGTAAGCGTGTCCTACTTGCCCAAGGCAGTCCTTAGCCAATGGCCAATCGCACTTGGGATAGGAAAGCCCAGCTGTCTTGCGTTAAAGCCAGGACACACTCTGAGATGTACTTTCCATTCCAGATTCCACCGCCTGTTAACACTCGGGCTGGGATTTTGCCCGAAATCACGCCTTTGCTTGGCTTCCTTCCCTTGCAGTCCAGCCTCCCCACTCCCTTACCAGCTTCTCCTGGGGGACGTGTCCTTGACACGTCATCTGTACACACGTTCCCACGTCAGGATCTGCTTAGGGGGAACCCTCCCTAGGTCATTAGCTGCCCTCCTTAGCTTTCCCCCAAACGCTGACTCCTCCTGTTCTTCTGCTCATTTCATCCATGTGACAGCTGTGGAGTGGGACACCAGTTTTAGGTCTCAAACTTCCGTTAGGACCACTTGTCATGCAGAGACAGGTTCTTGATCACCAAAGACCCTTGATAGTTGATTTCTGGTCATGGTGCTTTCGTTCCTCCCTGCCAATGGCACAGTCCTGGGCACCACACCACTGGGCTGGGTGCTGCCTGATGCTGCCATATGCACTGGCCTGTGTGTACCCTTCCCAAGGGCAATGCCATATCAGATACCATTATCAGATAAGGATTTGTCATATCAGATACATGTTCTAGTTTCTCTCCTCTGGCAAAAGTTTGAGTCTAATAGCACATAAGAGTCATGTTCTGCCTTTCAAAAACATGAATGAGAAACTCCTACCTGCTTTGGAGTGCATCATTTGTTTGACTTCTGTCTGCAAGAAAGTGTGGGTGACCCAATGGGACAGCCAGGATATGGCTCAGGCAGGAGGTGGTGAGGACTCGAGTGGCAAGGGCAGAAAGGGAACCATCCTAGAGAATAATATGTGGACTGCCACGGCTGGTAGACTTCTTTCCTCTATGACTCCTCTGGGCTATACCACCCTCGCAGCCCCATCGCCTCTCAGACCTGCTCAAGAATTACCAAAGGAGCACAGAGCTGAGCTCACAAGTCAGGATAAGGTCCTTCAGAGAACAGCAAGACATGCTTTCTTCTGCATTCCCATAATGCATAGTAGTTTCTCAATAAAATGTTGCTTTGTCTGTGACTTGTGTAACCTGGTCAGATCATCATAAGATGATGACTGTACTTTGTCATCCACTCAGGACACTCGAGGATGAAAGAGCATGTTATTAATAACTAGACATAGACAAAATGCATAAACTAGGACTGTCCCCGGGAATCTGGGGCTCATAGTTATCCTATATCTTTACCATCCTCAATGCAGGGCTTCAGACTGCACAGAAACACAGTGAATCGTGCCTTGGAGCATGACTCCAAAATTCAGACCGTGGGATGGAGAGGGAGTTCAGACTCCGGGCCTCAGGAGTGTGTATAATGATAGCTTTCTACCGTTGACCCTTTCTCAGTATGTTTGAGCTCTGGATGCTATTTGAGGCCACTGAAGGCGTATCTTTCTAAGATATTTCTAAGCGGTATTTGCAGCAGGTGAGGGCAAACTGGGGTGGTTCCAGAAATTCGGACTCAGAGGGATCCCAGCCCTCTTGAGATTCACTCAATGGGAGAGTCCATGTTACCCATCATCTTGGACAGACCATGTAGACACCAGGGAACAACACCCCAGCAAGCTCCCCAGACCCTCTCCATGCCAGCCCCATGTGACACCTTCACTCCCACTCTGCAGGCAAACTCACGATTTTCACAGTGCTTCCCGGTGTAGCCCGCCAGGCAGGCACACTTGTAAGATCCGGTGCTGTCAAGGAGGCAAGTGCCATCGTGGAAACAAGGGGACGAGGAACACGCTGTAAGAGAGAAGGCAATTGCTCTCAGTGCCCCTGTGCGTGAGTCCCTTCATTCAAGCCTGGAGTCCTGACCACAGCCTCTCACTTGTCTTTTAAAGTCTTTCTGCCATTTTTCAACACCTTTTATTGAAATCCTGTTAACACTGTTTCAAGATTGCCTAAAACAGCTACTCATTAATCAAATGTTGCTGATGTTATTTGATGTTTTCCAAGGCCCTGGAAGTCTGCTCCAGACACCTCTAGTCTAGGACAACACACACGAGTGCACCACATAATTAAAGCAGAGGCAAACTTCACCCCTCCTATAGGGGCTTCTATGGGTAGAGAGCAGGCTTGGGTAACACATCATCTTTTATTCAAGGAAGCTCAGCATCTGGGGTACTGGGGGAAAGGAACCGGAAGCCGACTTCATGACAGTGGTGAAAGGGTACTCAAGAATTTCCAAACACGCATTCTGTAAACAGTAGTCCCTTGACATGTTGAGAGTTAATGGTCTCAGATACGGTGGGGAAATGCTACTGGGGTTAAATGATAATTCACCAGGTTTCCGCACTGCAGACCTTCTCAGCACATTCCACGTCCTAATGTGCATTGTGAATTTCTAAGAATGCACATAACATTCGACCTTTCACAGGCTTATTTGATCTGAGAGACTGCATTTCACAGAGTGTCCTGGGGACCATTTTTCTACAGAGAACACTTTGGGAAACACTAGTCTGCTTGTTTCCCACTAACCCCACCTTCATTTACCCTGGTGTAGAAATACATGGCTAGGCCAAGTGCAGCAAGCCTGAATCGAGCGCTGGCTCTGCGGAAGGCGCTGGCGAGATACAAAGACGAACAGGAGAGTTAGCTCATCGGGGCAAAGCTTTGTGAAGAAGAGTCGGCAGTGACTATAACCTGAAGCGTGATTCAGTAAGTGTCAGAAAAGAGAAAGTTCTAGAAGACATTCAGAAAAGGGCAAAGCCACAGCTCATTGGAACAAGGGAAAAGGCTTAACAGGGCAGGAGAAATCTGACAGGGCCTCTGGGGATGGGACATGACGTGCAGGAGTGGGAAGGTGGCTTTAGGCAGGAAATAAAGACTGCAGGTGTGTCACACCAGGTGCCTGAGGAACAGGAAGACCACACAGACCAGAGTCCTCCAGGGGAGAGTGAGGAAGAGACCCTCCTGACCCTTCCCTCAGCCACAGGGTCACAAGCTGGTGAGCCGCCTCTGCCCCCAACTTCTGACTGCCATGAACACCCCCAGACAGATCTCAGCCTCGACTGGCAGTGTGGCACCGAGGGGCAAGGACTGAGCCGCAGGCTGACCACAGCATAGCAGCAAAAGCCTCTAGAGCTCCCAGGGCCCTGCAAGTCTGCATAGGAGACACACGTCCTGGGACGAAGTCAGCACACAGCTCATAGGAGCAACCGCTGGAGTCTCGGGCAGAACGTTCTCAGGGGAACGAGGTGGAGAGGGTGGGGTGTCTGCTGGTTTTGCTGAACGGGTGAGGCTAACGAAAGGCTGATTCCACCTCCGCCCACCTCCCTTCCTGAGATATCCGTATCAGACCTTCCATAAGGGAGCTTGAATGGTCAAAAGGCCATTGCAATTTCTTAAATTCAGTTATTTGTTTCAAAAAATAAATATTTCAAGCTGGAGTTTATTTTGTAAAACCTGATGCAATCCCATCTCCAAGGAGTAAAAAAGATCTGGGGTGATTCCTTAGCACTGAGCCCATTGTTCATTTTGGCCAAATGCTACTTCCTCATTTGACAGGACAGGAGGTGAAGTCAGATGCAGAGTTCCTCATAAAGTGAGTGGCATTTCCCAGGTAGTGTCAGACTTGGAACAATTATTTGAAAGATGACAAAGGAGGCTCAGGGCACGCCTGGGGCAGGGCGGCTACTGGGGGTTTCCTCTGCACCAGACACTGCTCAGCTCTTCATCTGTTCTGTCTCCCAGAGACTCCTTAACGGAGCAGGATCTAGGGTTATGTCCTTATTCACTGATTAGGAAACCCAGGCCCAGAACAGTAGAACTTGTCTAAGCCATATGGTTTAATCTGCCAGGGACCAAAGCTAACTCTCTTAATCATGAGAGCCCCTAATAGGAGCTCCAGAGCCAAACTGTGCAGATTCCTAGTTCCATCTCCAGAGCTGTGCAACCATAGACAAGTGACCTGATCTATCTGTGCTGCAGCAGCTTGACAGGAGAAGTAAGAATTCCTAGTTCTGGTTCTGGTGAGCGTTTCTGAAACATCCCTTGCCATTTCTCTCTACCTTCTCAATGTGCAGGTCATTTCTGAGAACCCAGCGGGTGGGGTTTTAACAAAGCTAGGCAAGAAGGAGAGGGATACACAGAAAGGAATGTTTATCTAGAGCGCAGCCATAAAAAGTGACATTTGGCAACTTCTCTGGAGGTCCAGTGGTTAAGAATCCGTGCTTCCACTGCAGGGGGGCATGGATTCAATCCCTTCTTGGGGAACAAAATCCCACATGCCACGGGGCATGGCCAAAAATAAATTATAAAATAAAATTTGGCCTTTCTCTCTCTGGCCTTTACCTGTGATCTCCTCAAAGATGGCATGGAAGCCATCGAAGTTCTTGGAGCCATCTGAGTGGAAGAGGATGTGGAGTGAGGAGCCCGTGCTTCGGATGGGAGCTGGCCGCTCGTTGCCACAGAAACGCTTGATGATCTGGCTGTCGCTGCTGTCCCCGTCGCGGACCTCAACATAGTCATATTGGCACATGTAATCAAACTCCAGGCTCAACATGACAATCCTGGAGGAGGAGAGGGTGAGAACAGGAGACAGGTGAGGCCCTGAAGAATCCTTCCACCCGCCCTGGGCAAGTTCAAGGCCAGATGATAAGCAGGCCTCCAGAAGAGAGGAGCTATGCCCTGATCTGAGAGAACCGTGGCCCTGGAGGACTTGCGAGCAGCTGCATTTCTTTCCGTGTGTGTGGGCAGGTGATTGTGTGCAGGTATGTGGATGCATGCCAGGTGCAGGGGGCACCACAGTCCATTCCAAGAACCTCTGCACACACCGGCTCCCTGTTCAGGGGCACTTCTCCTCCCAGGCTGCACGGCTGGTTCCTTCCTAAACTCAGAGCTCAGCTAAAGTATTCTCTCCTTAAAGAGGCTTCCCTGACAATTCTAAAGGAGAGCCCTTGTTTTCTTCATAATGTGTATAGACATTTTAATTTCTCATATTTATCTCCTTGACTTTGTGAGTGTGTGTGTGTGCACACATGCATGCCTGTCTGCTCCCCTAGACTGCAAATTCCTTAAGGGCAGGGTGTGGCATCTGTCTGACTCCATCGCTGTTTGCTTAGTGCCTAATGCAGTTCCTGGCATGTAGAGACAATAAACAAATGTTGTTGAGTAGGTGATAAAATGGATACTTCAATTTTACAATTGGAGAGTGATAGAGTATATGTTATCTTAAAGACCAAGTAAAGGAAAAAACTCTCTTCATGCATACTCTTCTGTCTGATGGAAGGATCAGAAGATAATTATCCTCTTGGTAACAATAACTCTTGCCCCAAAAAGTAGAAAGAGTAGCATCATATCAAAATTTCAGAATTGAAAGAGACATATCTTTGATTACCTCAAAGGGATCTTGGGTTTGGAAATATTGGGGTGCAGTGGATCAAAAAAGCAGAAGATAAAACCCTAAGCTCTCATTTCCAAGAGGTAAGAAAAGAGGCAGACACACACCAAGGCAAGAGAGGAAAAGATAACTTTTCAGAAGATTCCCAATGCCTGAGTTATCGAGTTCACAAAATGTACATCTGTATCTTCTTCCTCACGTTATGGAGAAGTGGGAATAGACAGAGAACTCAGAACTGCCACCTGAAAAGTTCAGACCAGTGGCACTTCTATCACCTTGGGCCAAAACTCCATGTGCCAGAATTAGAGAACAATCAGGATATTGTAAATGCTCTTAAAGATTTTATTTAAAAAAGGAATGATCACTGAGTATGGCTAGTGTTTGTTTTTCGGACATTTTTATCACAAAACCTTTTGTACGGGAGTGTAAGTCCTATTCATCATAATGTGTGCAACTGGCCATAGTAGTAAGGATCTGGCCACCACCAGCTCACTGCCGGCCTTGAGCAATCCCTTGCTTCTCTGGGCTTTGGAGTCTTCATTTGAAAAGGGGGAGGATGCAGGGGGCGGCAAGGCCACCACCAAACCGAGATCACAGCTTTTTCTGAAACTGAAACATGAGACACTGTAACCTGCATTTACATTCACTCATGTGTTCCTTATTCAACACATCTATGGCAGGTCTGCGCTGTGACAGGCGCTGTTCCAGGTGCTGAAAGTATGGCAACTTCCCTAGTAGACACAGTGCCTGCCCTCATGAGTTCTGATTTGAGGGACAGAAAATAAGCAAGGAAACCAGAAAACGAGGGGATTCCAGAGAGTGTTAAGTCCTCAGAAAAACAGAGCAGGTAAGAGCACTGAGAGTGACTGGGAGGGTAAGCTTTCTACATACATGGTCAAGGGTAGACACTTAACTGATGAAATGGAGCCAGCCATGTGCAGGTCATGGGGAAGAGTGGTCCAGGCAGGAGAAATCTGTAAGTACAAAGGCCCTGCAGTAGTCATGAGCATCTCTGAGGAAATGAAAGGAGGCAGGGATGCTATGCTGCCAAGCAGTGCATACCTGGGAGAATGGTGTGAACGAAGGTCAGAGAGGAGAGCAGGAGACGTTTTGTATGGTGAGGAGTTTGAATTTTATTCCAGGCTTGAGAGAAACCACTGGAAGGTTTCACCAACAGAATGACAGTTTGAGAGAGGATTTTAAAGGATCACTCCAGCCACTCTGAAGAGAGGAGATGGCAGAGCCAGCAAGAGTGGAGGCAGGGAAGCCAGTTAGGCCACAAGAGGATCCAGGTAAGAGTCGGTGGCAGTTCAAAGTAGAATTTTGGCAGTAGAGACAGAGGACAGACTTGAGATGATTTTACAGCTGAGTAAATAGATTCTCTGGTGACCTGGCTGTGGTAGGCGATGGAAAAGGGAACACCAAGGATGACGACCAGCTTTGGGGCTGGACACTAGGCTGCAGAGTATTTCCATCCTTATAATTATCCCTGGCCAGCAGGTCCAGGTTTGCAGGGAAGAAACCTATATACTTCTGTGCCTTCCTAGGACCCTTTCCTAGGCAGGTGATGCACTTCTCAACCCCTCCAACATTTTGGATTTTTGGTTGGTGGAGTTGGGGAGGGGGAGCTGATTTCTTTTCATCCTGGGTCTTGGAGAAGCTCTCCAGAGGCCTCTGAGGGGACCATTTGTCCTGGTTCCTGAGTTGCTGAAAAATTAGCCTGTGGCATCCAAAACTGTCCTTATCACACTGGAAGATCCAGCCTGGAGCCCATTCAGCAGAATGGTGTAGCCTCTCACTTGCTCCTTGAACTTCCTCTAGGAAAGTTCATTTACTGAACCTTAATCCTAACCCCAGGACCTCAGGGAACAAGAAGACCAGCAACTAAAGGGTGGCTTTGATGCAGAGGGTTGGGAAAGGGACCTGAGTTCTGGATCCTCCCAATGTGGGGTACCGTGTTGCCCCTCCTGCATGACAGAGCGCCATCGAGGAGCCTGCTGACATAAGGGAACTTCTGGGTGCATCAATCCACCCAGAAAACACAGACTGGAAGCCTGTGCTCTAGAAGATTAGAGATTTCCATCACCACCAACATCTCCATGAGTTAGAAAAGGGAAGAACTAGGTGGACAACGTCCCTAAAAGTCCTGGGCTGAGTGGGCCACTCTGCTTTACTAAAGAGGAAGAGCAGAGGTGTCTGCCAGGAGAGAGGAGAAACACTGGCGACAGGGAGCAGATCTTTCAACTTTATCTATGCAGGAAGGGTCTATCGAGCACCTGTTGTGTGTACCATGTCCTGTTCCAGGCTCCTGGATGCGGCAGTGAACAGTTCTCACAAAGCAGGATGCACTTGTGTTATTTATCTCTAGTTACAACTGGGTCCATGGCATGAATTAAACATTTGTGTGGACCCCAACGTGCCATAAGATGAATGGCTTATCGTCCACACAAGTGAAAGAATCAGTGTATTGGTTGTGGAGGTGGTGGTTGGTTTCTGAGAACAGCAATGAAAGAAGCTGTGACAAGCAGAAACCCCAATCTGGAGTACAAAGTCCTTGAAGGTTAGGCCTGGCCTTATCTCCTCTCCTTCCACAGAATCCAGCCAGTACTAAGTGAATAGGTGACCTGGTCAAGGTTATGGGTGGGCAGGTTGCTCTCAGTGCTGTGTTCTGACATATTGGTGTCTTCCTGGGGTCATTGTCGCCTGAGCCCCACTGTCTGCAGTCAGTGAAGGACAAGCATTTAATTGGTGGTCGTCTTACCCAGGCCTTATCCCACAAAATCACTAAGAGGTAAACGGAAAGGCTCTAATATACATTTTCTGCTTTCAGGAATAAAATGTAGATGGTTAGCCCTGATTGCTAGGGTCCAGGACCTTTGGTTTTGTTACTGCACTTCCTCAAACTTCAGGTTCCATAATTCTGACCCCAGCCCCTTACCTGAGTTGGATGACAAATCCAGGTTTGGCGTGAATGGTCCACTCACAGTGAGCATTCAGCGGGTAGCTCTCCAACAAAATCTGACCCTTTGGAACACGTAGAACCTGGCCACATCCTGAGAAGAGAAGATTGAGGCATGGAAATTGGAGTCAACAGGAAAGAGACGGTAAAAGGTCTCGAAGCCTCTGAGCTCACCCACGCCCCTGAAAACAGAATGGAGAAGGATATTTCTATTTCTCAAGCCCCTGGCAATATGCTCGGCAACTGGCAGTGAATTATTCATTCATTTAACCCAACAGCTTGAGAAGGGAAGTAGCATCATTTCCGTTTTCCAGATGGAAAAACGGATAACCAGAGATTAACTAATTTGTCTAGCTATTAAGTGACAGAGATTTAAAACCTAGCTGTGTCTGAATGTGAGGTCCAAGCCACTCTCATCCTGCCTCTCCAAGACTGCCACACCCCAGCCTGCTGCCGCCACCTTACAAGGCTCAGAAAGTTGGCCCTCCCAGCAGCTCTAGCTGGGACATTGTGGCCTTTGTTCAGCGTCTAAATTTACGTAAGCCCCTCTGCTCTATGTCCCCTGCACACCCTCTACTCCACACACATAATCCCAAAGCAACTCCTTTTTACGTGCCTCCATCCAATTAGAAAATGTATGTATTAATTTGTTCTATGAGCAATTATGCAATAGCGAAAGCATCAGTCGCTCAGTTGTGTCTGACTCTGCGCCTCTATAGACTGTAGTCCACCAGGCTCCTCTGTCCATGGAATTCTCCAGGCCAGAATCTGGAGTGGGTAGCCATTCCATTCTCCAGGGGATCTTTCTGACCCAGGGATGGAACCTGGGTCTTCAGCATTGCAGGGAGATTCTTTACCATCTGAGCCACCAGGGAAGCACCTCTCTAATGCAAATACCAGAAGCCGGACATGAACTCCAACCAGTCCAACCGGATTAGTGATTTTTGATTTTTTTCCTAGCTCCCAAGACTTTTTTTTTCCCCCAAACTCTTATGAAGACCACCAATTTAATTTTAAAAAAAGTGAATCCAACAGGGGGTCCTGGTTGAAGTAGAAGCTGGGACCCCAAGCCCTCCATCCTCACTATCACCTTGGTCCCCTGAGTTAGTTCCAAGGAATCCCCAAGATTTGAAAACCACAGAACAGAGTCTCCATTCAATTACATCACATCTCTAGTGTCAAGATAAGCAGAGGTCTGTACCCTAGTTGTAGGGAAAAAATTCTCTCGGTCATGTAAATAAACTATATTTTCTGCCAGAATTGGCACACTATGATCCATGGGCCAAATGCAGCTCACTGCCTATATTTTAAGTGAAGTTTTATTGGAACAGAGCCACATACATTTTTAATGCATTGTTTAAGGTTGGTTTCCAGCCACAATGACAGACTTGAGTGGCTGCAAAACAAGACAGTAGAATCCACAAAAATGTAACTATTTACTACCCGCCCCTTTATAGGAAAAGCTTCTTTAACCTTATCTACACAGAACTCAGCTTGACATCATAAACTCCAGACCTTCAGTTATCTTTAATAACCTCCCCCAATAAATTCCCAAGCTCAAAAGAAAAACATGAACATCAGTGGATGGTACCTCATGGCAAGATGATGGTGGTAATATTTCTACAGTGGTAGGAATATAGCTTAAACTCTGTTTTCAATAAGCTGTGAGGTCTGAGGTGTGTGATTTTTGCAAAATTGACTGCTAGGTTGCCCAAGTCATCTCATCATTAGGATGTTTATTGCTTCTATTTCCTCATGGGAAGCATCCCTCGCCCCTTTCCATGTGAGTCTCTGGATTTGGCCAGGCCTCCATCATCTCTCTGTGATCCCAGTCTCCTTGCATCATCCTTTTCTCCCAACTTTCCATTCCCCACATAGCTGCCAAAGCTACCGCTTAAATACATGAATGAGATCACATTACTCTCTCGACTCGCACCTCCAAAGAATGTGCCCTGTAGCTCACCTCCCCACAGCATCCACAGCCCTGCCCTCTGTTCAGCCTCCACCAGCACCCACCCAGTCCTCACTCTGAGCCAGCCACACGGCCCCCTTCCTGTCCCAACTCCAGGCCTCGCACCCACTGCTCCCTTAACCTAGAAGGTTCATCCTCTTCCACGTCTCCTCCCTTTGGGAATTAAGCTCAACTGCTACTTCTTCAAAGAGGCCTTCCTGGACCACCCAGCTAAAACAGACCTTCGTATTTCTACGGTCACTGCCATTGCTTGATTTTGTTTTCTTCATAATGGATATCACTACTGGAAATTTTCTAGCTTATTTGCTCACTCCCTTTGGCAGAGCTAGCACCCCTCTAGTTTGTACGCCTAGAATGGAAACTGGCACAGACCACGTGCTCAGTAAAGAGCTGTTGAATGAATGAATGATGACATTGTGACAGGCCAGGGACTGGCTAAAAGGCTTACATACCTTCTCTGGTTTAATCCTCACAAGAAAGCTTGGAGATAGCTGAGGTAGATGGAGAGATTGGTTTAGTTCATCCTTGGGGAGGGGGTGGATAGGAGAGAAAGGAGTGAGGAGAAAATAGGCCTGGCCCAGGAGGACAGCCAGGGTTCTATCACTCATGGACAGAGGAGCCTGGCAGACATGGTCCATAGGGTCACAGAGTCGGACACAACTGGAACGACTAAGCATGCAGCACACATGCCTTAATTTCACATTTTGCACATTTACAGATAGTTCCTAAGGGAATACACTAAACCAGGCTAAGCTAAGTCACTTCAGTCATGTCTGACCCTGTGTGACCCCATGGACGGCAGCCCACCAGGCTCCCCCGTCCCTGGGAGTCTCCAGGCAAGAACACTGGAGTGGGTTGCCATTTCCTTCTCCAATGCATGAAAGTAAAAAGTGAAAGTGAAGTCACTCAGTCGTGTCGACTCCTAGAGACCCCATGGACTGCAGCCTACCAGGCTCCTCCGTCCATGGGTTCTCCAGGCAAGAGTACTGGAGTGGGGTGCCATCGCCTTCTCCAACTGCTATATTTGAAATGGATAATGACAAGGTCCTACTGTGTACACAGGACATTCTGCTCAATGGTATGTGGCAGGCTGGATGGGAGGGGAGTTTGGGGGAGAATGGACACAGCTATATGTGTGGCTGAGTTGCTCTGCTGTTCACCTGAAACTATCACAACATTGTTAACTGGCTATAGCCCAATATAAAGTAAAAAGTTAAAAAAAGAAAGCTGGGCGAATGGCATTTATCTCCCCATGCCCCAGACGAGGAACCCTAAGGATGGGAGAAGCTAGGTATCCCCATGGCCAGACAGCCAGGAGGTCGGAAGGCGGCAGACGACTGCTCTAGCTGTAGAGCGCTGGCTGCCGTGGGGCGTCGGAGTCTCCCCCGTCAGCGTGAGCCTCCACCTTAGACGTCGGAGTCCCCCGTCAGCGTGAGCCTCCACCTTAGACGTCGGAGTCCCCCGTCAGCGTGAGCCTCCACCTTAGACGTCGGAGTCCCCCGTCAGCGTGAGCCTCCACCTTAGACGTCGGAGTCCCCCGTCAGCGTGAGCCTCCACCTTAGACGTCGGAGTCCCCCGTCAGCGTGAGTCTCCACCTTAGACGTCGGAGTGCCCCGTCAGCGTGAGTCTCCACCTTAGACGTTGGAGTCCCCTGTCAGCATGAGTCTCCACCTTAGACGTCGGAGTGCCCTGTCAGCATGAGTCTCCACCTTAGACGTTGGAGTCCCCTGTCAGCATGAGTCTCAACCTTAGAGTCACCGGCTGTGTGGCTTTGGGTGAGTTACAGCATCTCTCAGAACCTCACCAGACCTGAGCCAAATGGGAATAAAACTGGCATCTACCCCATTCGTTTTGTGAGATGTGAATCAGATTATGCACACAGAAAGCCCTTAGCAGAAAAACCAGCAAATGTTAGCTGTTGCTAGATGGTGGCAGATCAGGGACTTGAACTTGAATCTGTCTAGTACCAGTGCTGGATCTCTGCTAGTACATTAACCTGTCTTAGGGTTTCCTGACCCAGCCTTCTCCAGCACCGTTTTGAAGCGGCAGGATTTCCCAGCCCGTTCCCAAATACACTGACTCTTTGCCCGTCCCCCTCCCCCTCCAGCTATTGCAAATGCACGTGCCTTCTTCCTGCACACCTCACACTCCTCATCGCCCCCATCTGCCCATCTGCTGCCCGGCTACGGAAATGATACACGGGGTGTGAGAGACAAAAAAAGAAACCTTCCTGCACAGCCTCCGCCTCCCCCCACCCCAACCCCGGGAGCTGGCAGCTTCCCCGCCACAAGGTGTTAAGTTCCAGCTCCTCAGCAAACCTCCTGCAGGGACCCCAAGTTAGAACTGGCAGCAGATGCTGCCAGCCAGCTTCTGGTTTCCTCCCTGGAATCAGATAGCAGTGTCACTCTCAGATCCCCTCTCCCTCTCTCAGATCTGGGGGAGCCAGCAGGCTTTGGCCAGCCCGAGGGTCTCATGATGCCTGGGGAGTACTCGGGGTCCCACCCCCAACCCGGGTGCTGGCCCCTGGCCACGTGAGATGCGAGACCACTGGTTCCTGGAGACCAGGGGCTGTCCTTCAGAAACAGCCAGGATTCCCAACCACACGCAACAGCTGGGTCCTTCATGATGTTTCCCTTCTCTCTCTGGAGGGCAGGGCAGAGTCGGCCTCAAGACAGGATGCAAGTTCCAAGCAGCCAGAGACACAGAGGCCACTTTTCAGAAATGTGCTTTGGGGGGGGAGGGGCGGGGGGCGCAGTTAGTGGGCACCGGGCAAAGGAGAAGGCACCCCATGCCCTCCTCACACCAAGGGGCTCCTTCAGCCCCTGTCTCACTCCCACCCCCATGGGGAGTCCGAGGAGCCGGGTGAAGGGCAGACTCACTGCACCCTCTGTCTAGGGCTGAACACAGCCAAATGTCCCCACCAACGAAGTGCGGCTGGCCAACCAAGCAGGTGGTCCTGGGGCTGAAAGACGGGAGTGGCAAGGGCCCGGACAACGTGCTCGGATTCCCTGACCACGTCTGGCTGCAGGGGAAGAGGTGTGCATGTGCGTGCATGCGTGTATGTAGGGGATTTTGCCAGCCATGCCAGACTGGCCCCTGGGATCTCAAATCCTGGACTCATCTCCAACCCTGCCTCCTCCCCTATTCTTGCTACAAACCCAAACAGGAGAGAGCTGGATAGACTCTGCTTTGACAGAGCTGAAAGGAAATCTTCATGAATTTCCAAACTAGAACGAGAGCTGGAAGCTTCCCAACAGCAGTGAACACCCCCAGCATTCTGACAAGTGTCCTTATCTCCAGCTGGGGGACAAAGGAGGGAGGGGTGCTTCTGAGAAGCAGTGGATTTTTTTTTTTTTTTTTAATCTTTCCTCTTGGCTGGGGGCAAGGAGGACTAAAGAAAGAATTCTGTTAGCTTCTTTTTTTTTTTTGGCCATGCTCCACAACTTGCAAGATCTTAGCTGCCTGACCAGGGATTGACCCACACCCTCAGTAGTGAAAGCTTGGAGTCCTAACCACTGATGCATGCTTGTGTGGGCATGCTAAGTCACTTCAGCCACGTCTGACTCTGTGTGACCCTGTGGACTGTAGCCCCCCAGGCTCCTCTATCCAGGGGATTCTCCAGGCAAGAATACTAGAATGGGTTGCCATGCTCTCCTCCAGGGGATCATCCCAACCCAGGGATCAAACCCATGTCTCTTATGTCTCCTGCATTGGGAAGCAGGCTCTTTAACCATTAGCGCCGCCTGGGAAGCCCCTGGAAGCCAGACCAGGTCCTAATCTCAGTTCAGATTTTTCCTAGCTGTATGACCCCAGACAAGTTCTTCAGATTTTCCAAGCTGAGCGTCCCTCATTTGGAAATAACAGGAGTATCTACAACCATGCTATTGTTGCTGATTTATTATTTAAGGATTAAATGAGATAGTTACTGTATGTGAAGCATTTAGCAAAGTGCCTGGCACACATAAACAATAAATGGCAGCTAACACTGTCATTTCTCAAGTCTTGTCTGGATCTGAGACACAAATTTGGCAAAAGAATCACAGGTGACAGCCCAGGTTCTGATCCACTGCTCCAGGTCTCCTAAGAGCCTCTTTGCATCATTGGCTAAAGCTCTAAAGCCTTTAGGCCCAGGAGCCTAGACAGGGATAGCAGAACAAAAGCCTGGATAATGACATGGGAATGACCCACACACCAGACAGGGAGCAAGAAGGAAGCTGATACTGCCCATGTGATTTGGTTCATCCTACCCTGACCTGCTCATCCCTCAGACAGGCGCTTGGAGTGAGGACCTCAAGGGCCTCTCACTTCAAGAAGCGGCTTAGTACAGAGGAAGAGGGATTGGACTCTGGGGCCCAGCTCTGAACTGGCATCTTGGCTCTGCCATGTAACAGCTGTAGGACAGCAGGTAAAGTGACTCAGCCTCTCTGTGCCTCGATGCCCTCACCTGTAAAAGGCTGGATGAGGATGAATGGTTCGTACATGAAGGTACCTGAGCATTGTCTGGTTCATAAAGAGTACTGCTGCTGCTGCTATGTCGCTTCAGTCGTGTCCAACTCTGTGCAACCCCATAGATGGCAGCCCACCAGGCTCCCCCGTCCCTGGGATTCTCCAGGCAAGAATTCTGGAGTGGGTTGCCATTTCCTTCTCTAATGTATGAAAGTGAAAAGCAAAAGTAAAGTTGTGCTAAGTGATAGCTTTTACCAGGGGCTCACGTCTTCATTAGGTCTCTAGAAATGACTTCATGGCTCATCCTGTGATCTGGCCTGTAGTTCCAATCAATTTAATACTTTACAATGGTTGCTTAAATGTGTGTCTCCTCCATGACACAGTTCCGTGAAAGCAAGGACCTTTGTCTGTCTTGCTCACCTCTATATGCATGAAATATGTGCTTAATTAATTATTAACTGAATGAATGACTCTGCCAAATTATATCAAGCCTCTTCCTGCCCAATCAAACCATTTTTGAATCTTCTTCCCAATACTGTACCAAATGGCCTATCCGTTCAGTTGAAACCATTGTCCAGCAAAAATACCATCTACCACTTTGTTGCAAAAAGGTTTTTCTCCCCCAGATTCATCACAATCTTCGCAAAAAAAAGCATACACTGAGATAACCCTGACGATCCAATTCAAAAATTGAGGACTGGGTTTGAGCAGCATAAAAAATTAGACAACTAAATATTTCTCTTTTCTCTGTGCTTCAGTTTGGTTGATTTCTACCAGTCTGTATTTACATTCCCTGATCCTGTCTTCCATCATGATCAATCAGCTGTTAATCCCCTCTGATGATTTTTTAATTTCAAATATTACAATACATTCAGTTCTGGATTTCCTTTTGGTTCTTATTAATGCTTTCCAAATCTATTCTCAATTTTCTCATCTCTTCATCCATTATAATTACCTTTTCTTCCAGATCCTTTAATATATTCATTTTTAAATTACTTAAAACCCCTTGGCTGAAAATTCTAATAGTTGATCCCATGTGGTGTGTTTCTCTTGACTGATCTTTCTCTTGACTATTGGTCTTATTCTCTTCTTGCTTATTCACAACAGAAAAGACATATTTTCTTTTGATTGGTAATATCTTTTCCTCTATTAGGCAGGTAGAATGAGGTACTGATCAATTTGATCAAATCAGGAAGCAAGCTGGTTTGGGGCAGGGCTGAGGCTATAATCCCTCCAGAAGCATCTTGAAAGTCAAGTAGTGGGAACCTTAGAAAACTTATTTTTAATTTTCAACACTCCCCCTGCCCAACTTCCTGCACTTCCATGACTGTAAGTTCAGGAATCTTTGATCCTGTGAGACCATGAGACTCTGAGATGACAAATTTTTGAAACTGGAAAATGACAACAATATTCCAAGATCTTCTGCTTTCTAGCCTCACCCCCAGCCTCTGCTTGCTCAACAAAATTTCACTAATGAGAAGTCTCAGTGGATAGGGTAATCTTTGTTTGGGGGTATTTTTTAGATGTAAGTTCAATAGGCCAGCCCACAGGCTCATCCCAAGTCTGGCTGGGTCCTCCTCCTTCTCAGGCAGGCCTTCACCTGCCCTGCCCCTGACCTCAGTAGCTAGCCTCAGGTAAGACATATCCTGCATCACTTGCTCTCCTAGGAAGAGCTCTTTCCTATGGAGTTTAGTTTCTTTTAGATTCTGTGCTCATAGATACAAGAGGGCTTTAAAGTAAATTCTGAATTTCCTTTGATTACAGAGTGATTTCTTGCTGTTTGAACAGGAAGGAAGGCCTTTTTCATATCCCTCTCCACCCAAACCAGAAGTTGAGCAATAATCGATGAGCTCTTTAATAACATAAAATCATCTGCAGAAGTTCAAACATCAATTCTCTAGAATCAAGAACTTCAGCACATAACGTATGAAAAGCTATTCGCCACACATACAATGCTTGTCCTGGAAAGCAGCCTCCCACGTGCTGTGCTCAGTCGCGTCCGACTCTTTGCGACCCGTGGACTGCAGCCTGCCAGGCTCCTCTGTCCACGGAATTCTCTGGGCAAGAATACTGGGGTGGGCTGCCATTTCCTCCTCCAGAGGATCTTCCCGACCCAGGGATCAAACCCACGTCTCCTGCACCTCCTGCATTGGCAGGTGGATTCTTTACCACTGGGGCCACCTGGGAAGCCCTAACCTCATGGCCAGCATATATCCTCTTGTTTCTTAGGGAGTTCTGTTTTATTATTTTTCCTCTGTGGCCCCGCACTGATTTCCTTCCCAACAAAGAAAAGACAAAGAACACCCTTCAAGGCTCTGATTTAGTAATAATACGAACAGCAGCTACCATTTATCAAGCACTTACTATGTTACAGACTCCCTATTAAGGAATTTCATAGATAGCACTTCATTTAACCCTCACATTAATCCTTCATTAAATCCTCTGATGGGGCACTGTTATTTCCCCCATTTTGTAAATGAGGAAGCTGAGATTTACAAAGATTGGGTGGCATTGCCAAAGTCACAGAAGGAGTCATGAAACAGATTAAAATCCAGGTCCTACAGATTAAAAGCCTGGTTTCAAGCCCAGCTATTAACCATCACATAATACCATCCTCGATTTGTACCCAGTTGAGCACTGTTCCTTTCCTGGGGATGTCAGGACACAGAAGCCCAGACTTCCATGAGCCAGTTTTCAGTAACTCCACCCAGGCGACTCTATTCTTCCCCAGCAGTACAGCTCCAGAGATGAGTAAATCAGTGACACCCAGCTTTGTGGGCCTTTTCTTCCCCTCCCCCTCCTTCCTTCCTTCCTTCTTTCTCTTTCTCTCTCTCTTTTCCTCCCTCCTTCTCTCCCTCTCTCTCTCCTTCTCTCTCTCTTTCTCATCGACTCTCAATCATTCCTGGACCAGCCAGCACAAACCATGCTCCTCTCTGATATTCCACCCCCACATTTTGGTCACCACTGATGGCCCGTTCCTCTGCTCCTCTGTGTCTATCTACAATATGACTAAGGAAATAAAAAGTATTCCAGGCCTATTAAGCTCTCCTCATAAACCCTCTCTCATCTAGGTTGCTCTCCTAACCTTCCTACCTCCCCGAGACCCTTTGGGGCCTGAGGTGTTGGCATCACTTCAGTGCTACCTGGAAGCGTGACATCCGGGAGGCTCTCGGGCCCTCTCCTGCTCATCTCATTTAGTGGCTTAGGAACTTGGTCTGAAGGCCAAGTTAAATAAACTTCACTCTGGAAGTCGGCAGAGTGGTTCCACTTAAGAACTCAACTTTCCAGTTTAAGAAGCTTTGAAAGGACGCCTTGATTTTAACTTTGGAGATCAGTGCCTCTCATTGCCAGTGCCAGGTCACAGTTCCTAAATATCATTCCCCACAACAGGAACCAGGATTGGAGAAATGGCTCATTTCAGGACTTGCACATAAACAATCAAGGTGAACTTGAAACCCTGAGCGGGTGGGGGCAGTGCCAAGAAGCAAGGAAGTGCTCACAGAATGAGGCAGCGAACTCATCTTAAAGGGACTTTGGTGGCCAGTTCTGGGACAATTTAAGCATCAAAAAGAGGACGATAGGATTAAGGGGAAAAAATGAAAATTCATGAGCTCACAGTACAGAAGAAGAGAGAGAAGACAAATGTGGGAAAATTATAATAACAGGTGAATCCAGGTAAAGAATAAATGTAGTATTCTTTCAACTCTGTGTATTTAAAACTTATCAAAATAAAAAGCTGAAGAAAAAAGGAATCACTCCTCTGAATAGTCTGCGATTACTAAAGCAATCTTTCCTGGCCAGGAAAATGTGAAGAAAGTTTTCCCCTGGGCTCAGTGACCTCCAGCCCTTCTCCAGTTCTCTTGCTTAATGTAACTTGCCAATGGTTATGAGTGAATCGATCACATAATGGATGTTAAGACTGTAAAGAGTTGGGTTAAAACCATCTGTGACGAGCATTGTCAAGGACAGTGAGCAAATAAAGGTGCTACCACGTTGGCTCAGTACTGAAAGGTCTATAATTAAAATATAAACATGTGTGATCCTTTCTGGCATTTCCCTGGCACTCCTCCTTTCTTCTAAGGTTCTATATGGCACTCAGGAAAAAGTGCCAGGGTTCTACAATGGTCTTCAGCAAGAAGCCCTCCTCCTCCAGAACTAAATGATCTGAAAGGATCACTTGGGCGCCATCTACTGGGAAAATGCTTGCACTGCCACATGGCTCCAGCACTGTGCCCCAGCCATGCAGAGACCACCCAAGTGTTCAGCTGCCCCTTAATAGAGGCAGGCAGCATCCTGCCTGCCTAGTCAGCAGGGCAGACAGTCAACAAATACTGAAATGAATTGCTTCCGCCTGGGAATTCCCCTTGCATTTATTTAGTATGAGCTGTAGGTGATGAGAACCGAATAACATCATGTTAATGTCTTATGGTCAAGTCCTGTTTTCACGAATGTATTGTAAACTCACGGAGGGTTCCCTGTTTCCCCTGGTGACGTGCCTAGTGATCCATAAGAAATGCTCTCTTTGTGTATGTGGCTGTGATCAGTAAACATACACTGTATGTAATGAGGCTTTCACCATGGAATTGAACAAGCATAACTGAACCAACACAGAATGGAATAGGAGTATGATCATTGCTTTGTTTGTTTCACAGCATTGACCGTATTCTTTTTGTCTCTCTTCTCTAAATTTCAGGTTCTAAAATGGCAGTGACTACATCTGTCTTGCTCATCATTGCACATAGAAGCACATTCTTTCACGAAGCATTGTTTGAATGGATTGTTGTTTGTTCAGTTGCTAAGTTGTGTCCAACTCTTAGCAGCCCCGTGAGCTGCAGCACGCCAGGTTTCTCTGTCCTTCAATATTTTTGAATGGATGGGTAGATCTATTCATTACTTTTTAATGAATGGGGGCATGCGTCCTCCACTTTGCCTGCCTAGTGGTGGTGACCATTGCCCTGAGCCAATCCTGCTGTCCTTGAGAAAGTTCGATCCTATACATGGAAACCATCACCAATCCAGACCAAACAGACCTACACAGTCGGCTGTTAAACTGAGGCTAAACGTAAGACTCAACCAACAGGTACTATTTGGAAAGATACATCTACAGGATTTCTTTGGGAAAATGCAGTCCTCTGTCTTTGACTTCCTGCATGCAAATATTCTTCCCCTTCTCTGCCCTGTCCTCTACACAAACTCACTCACAGTGTTTAGAGTATTGTTCAGGAAATATTTGTATCCTTTCGTTTGAGACGGAATATACTCTCATACTTGACTGATTTGTGGCTCAGCCACGTGACTTCCTTACAATATGAGTGAATGTGGTGAGAGCAGAGGCCATGAATGTAGCCGTGTGTTTGGCTTGACTGCTTGTGCTCTGTGACACATTCAAAGCAGATCACACCCCAAACTGCTTGCTGTGGTCTGAGCTCTGAACTCTAGAGTTCAACCCAGGCCAACCCAGGTGACACCAGTTAAACCCCAGCCAACTCACAGATGCATGATCGAGAAAAATACACATCTATCCTTTTGAGGGTGACTCTTATGCCCCCAAAACTGACTAATACATATGAACACACTATCACCACCACCTGTGAAAGTTTTAACTCAGAAATTCTACTCTCTGAGCATAATACCTCTTTCATCTACATGTTCGGTGGCTTTATTACCACTAAGCCTGCTTTTCCATCTCACCGACACCTCCAGTCTCTATTTTCTTTACCAGGTTCATTTTGGTTTTGTGTCCTGCCCACGCTGGACCCCTGGACAGTCATGTCTCTGCCAACTCTTAGGTCAACCACATGACTGCTTTTATTTACCTCTGCTACCGTGCTGCTGGTGAGCATCACCCACCTGTCCAGGCTGCATCACCTACACATTAGTTCCAGCTTCCACTGGGTCCTTGGCCATGCTTGGGCATGCTTTAACTTTTTGGTAGCTGACACATTTCCTCATTCATCAGGTGGCTCCCCCCAAATTTTGGTACTCTCAAGCCTCAGCTTCCCTTCTACTCTGCTCTCATTAGAGACTTCATATGCTGCTTTGCAGAGAAGACAGAGCTACAGAAGAGTTCACCAGTAGGAGATAGGTGAGAACAAGGGGTCTGAAATCACACAGACCCCTAAATCACACAAACTTAGGCGTCTTAGGTATTTTCCTTACCCTTTGCCCTAGACTCTTGCGTTTTTGCTACATGTTTGATCAGGCAAGAAATACCAATAACACTCCATCCTCTATTTCTGTGGACTGGAAATATCGTTCGTAAGGATAAAATTAATGAGGCTCTAAAACCATCCTGATTGCTTCTAATTTAAATGGGGAACATGTAAAATAGGCTTAACAAAATAATAACAGTTTATACATTGCTCCAGATCCTGCTGCTCAGAGTGATATTCACCACTGGGTTGCTGCATGGGAGAATCTTAAACTGAGAGAGAGTTTAGATTTCCACTCCATTTTCAAAGGATTATTGACACAGAGGGGAGCACTAATAAAGATTAAGCAATTTTTGGAGATCAAGCAGAACCCAGAAAGGATCCCTTTCCTGGGACAAGTGGCATGCTGACAGTTTGATGTGGGTTCCAAGAGTTGAACTCAGGATTTAAGAAGTTTTCCAATAGGAATTCATATTTAAAATGCACTACAGACAACATTTTTGAAGCCTTATTCACTGCCTGCTGACCAATGATAGCACGCAGTTGCTTCCGGAATGGACACGAGGCATGCTTGTGTGCAGAATGCCTTGGCTTCATTCAAGAGAGAGGGGAAGATTTAAGAGGATACAGAAACCTCCCATGGCCAGTTCCAAACAGATGTCCATAATCCACACCCAGCAGAAGGAAACACATCTTTGTTTCTTATAGTCTTACATAGGAAGTCTTCTGGCCACAAGCTTTCCAGAACTCAGAGTCCAACAAGATAAACCTTAGTCCACAGCAAGGTGAGACTTGAAAGAAGCCTGCACTAGAGATGGAGCTAGGTCAGGGACTACTCACGCATGCAGTCTCCTCCGTACCAGCCCGCACGGCACTCTGCACAGTAGATCCCCTTCACGTAGAAGTCGTCCAGGGTACCCCCCCAGGAGCCGTTTCGGCACGTCTTGCAGTTTTCAAAGATGGTGCAACCTGAAACATTTCCAAGCAGAATGGTGTTCGATTAAGCACATGCAGGTTCTGATGGGTTGCACGAGAAACTGTGGACTTTGCCAGGATCTTGTCTCACCTAAAAGCATCTGGACTCAGAAAGGTGCCCTTAGGAAAAAATGCTCATCCCTAAGAAGATGCTAGAGTCACCAGCATTCAGACTGAGGAGTTTAGGGGATGGTCTGAACCATCTTCCAGGTTAGCAGCTGATGGCCTGTTTTAAAAAAAACTTAGCTTCTGGTCATAATTATGAACTTCAATTTTCAATAAAATACAATGCTATTTAAACTTATTTTTAATCATTATGCTTTACAAAGCAAAGAATATTGATGAAAATACCCCCAAATCTAAGACTGACAGCAAATGCTTATTATTACATTAAAACCAAATCTAAATTACATTGCTGTCTGTGCTAAAGGAGAAACCTCTTGCTGATTGTAAATTTTTCACATTTTTTACAAGGATGCCTATCTCATATATCATCAGTAACCTGAAAAGTATTATGAGATATTGAAAATATTTAGTAATAACCTTCCAGATTGATTTCACATTTTGGTTCTAATTCATAATTTTTTTAAAAATCAACATTGACATAATTCAGATGCCATAAAATTTACTGTTTTAAAGTTTACAATTCAGTGGGTTTTAGTACATTCACAGAGTTGGGTAACCATCACCACTATCTAAATTTAGGATATTTCATCACCTCCCTCCATAAAGGACCCCATACTTATTAGCAGTCACCCCCTTACCCTGTCCCTGATCCCTGGCAACCAGTAATCTACCAGTCATTTCACATAAATGGAAACAGGCAACACATGGGCTTTCTTGTCTGGCTTTTTTCATTAGTGGCTGATGCTCTAATGCAAAATGAAACAACCTGTAGTAAAAGGCTGCTGCTGCTGCTGCTGCTAAGTCACTTCAGTCGTGTCCGACTCTGTGCGACCCCATAGACAGCAGCCCATTAGGCTCCTCTGTCCCTGGGATTCTCCAGGCAAGAATACTGGAGTGGGTTGCCATTTCCTTCTCCAATGCATGAAAGTAAAAAGTGAAAGTGAAGTCGCTCAGTCGTGTCCGACTCTTAGCGACCCCATGGACTGCAGCCTACCAGGCTCCTCCATCCATGGGATTTTCCAGGCAAAAGTACTGGAGTGGGGTGCCATTGCCTTCTCCGGTAGTAAAAGGCAGACTACATCAATATAGGGTATTTTTTCCTCTTTATAAAAGTATCACATATTGATTGTGGAATATTAAGAAGATTCAAACAAGCAAAAAGAATTCAATCGAAAACACCTAAAATTCCATTACCCAGAGAAAATCATCTGTAATACTTTCCCTTTGTATACACACAAACATTTTTTAAAAATTAGGCTTATATTATACACTGCACATTCTGTTTTACTTTTTGATTTAACAAAAATAGTAAACATCTTCCCATTCCACTAAATATCCTTCTATGTCATATACTCCTATAGCCAGAGTGTGCTGTTGGAAACAGCCCCAGTGCCTATTAATGGACTCACCTTGGAAGGTGTGAGGCTCCCCCAGATTAGAAGACCACACCAGAGAGGACTCAGCAGACCTCGATTAAGGGTTGTTTTTAAAACATGGCCTCCTGAGAGGTGGGGGATATTGAGGAAAGGTAGAGATAATCCAAGCCCGCTTATTAAAACAGAGCGCTAAGTTCTGGCTGCCCCATTCATTGTCCAGCTGTGTGTCCTTGAGCAAAGTGCTTAAGTTCCCTGTGCCTCAATGTTCTCATCTGTAAACGTGGGGTTAAAAAATGTACTTATCTCATAAAGTTGATTTAAAAATTAATCTCACACCAATAAAGGGCCTGGCACATAGCAGTTCCCCCCAGATATGAACTATTATTATTATTCTGCATTCCTGTACTTCCACTTACTGGGCTTATCCCCACCATAGCATTTGGCATGCTCAATTTTAACTGCCTATTATCTGTTTTCCTATATAAACTGAAGTCAAGGACTGCATCTTATTCAACACTATATCCCCCCCCACACTTAATATAGTATCTGGCACGTAGTAAGTGTCCCAGAAATGTTATATGAGATTATGTTATATGAGTGAATGACTAAATGGATAGATGGACAGTTGGAGAGATGAATGAACTGCTAATCCAGGCTTCTGAACTGTTTGAGATAACCAGCATTTCCTTGAGCTGATAGCATCCTTTTTTCTTTGGCTAAAATTAGGTTTTCATTGGCCCATAGTGCCCATATGCAGTGCATATGTGTGTGATGTCTGTAAGAGAGAGACTTGCAGCTCTCTCTGCATACCATTCTGACTTTGCTCCCTTCTTCCAGTGCTTGCTTCTTTCAACCAGAAAAAAATTGCTAATACGACTCATCAGAGTTCATATGACCCACAACTGGGTCCCAGGGGGGACCTCTGTGTCTTTAAAGGCCATCTTCACCCATGTGTCACATTCCCATCTGATTCCCTCCGGGCTGTGCCGCCGAGGAGGTCAATGGACTCCATCTGCCTTCGATGACCCTGCCAACTCTCCTGCTCTCTCTCCAGGCCATTAGGGGCAAGCCATTAAAAACCAGTTTGGTGATTAAGATGAACAAGGCTATGTTAAAAAGACACTAAGCAGCTCACAGAATTGCCCAGATGGTAAGAGAACCAAGGTCAGAGCTAACAGCCTAGAAGACGCAGCCAACCTGCTCCAGTGAGGGTCCCGGTGCTGCTGGACGTCAGCACTACCATCCCCACCGCCGGGCCTCCCAGGTGGCACAGTGGCAAAGAATCCGCCTGCCAATGCAGGAGATACCAGAGACGCGGGTTCGATCCCTGGGTCAGGAAGATCCCTTGGAAGAGGAATGGCAACCCACTCCAGTATCCTTGCCTGGAAAATCCCCATGGACACAGGAACCTGGCAGGCTACAGTCCATGGGGTTGCAAAAAGTTGGACATGACTGAGCACACACACCCACATGCCACCACCAGGCCCCTGGACATTGGTCTTCCTGCAATTACTGACATCATAGGAGAAAGAATGGTTGTCCGTCATGATGACAGAAGTGATAGAAATTCTAAAACCAGGCAGAGGTCCCGTTTGTCACTTTAGAGACTGACAAAATTCCAAAGAATACTCTCATGGATGGCTGCTGTGAACACCAAATGCATGGAGAAGAACTTGGCAAAGGCTGGCAAAATGACATATGCACCCCCCTTTGACTCAGCAATCCTTCTTCCAGGAATCTATCCCAGAGATATGCTGCAAAAATACTAGCTGATATATGCCTGAGGCTATTCACTACAGTAGTATTTATAACAGCAAAAAGCTAGAAACAATCCAAATACTCATAAACTATGGTAATCCACAGTTCATGATGCACAGTGCAGTTTCGTGCAACTGTAAAAAGGAGTGGGAAAAAATGGCTTTTATACTGTCAGTGATCCACCTCCAGCATATATTGTTAAGAGAGAAAAGAGCAAGGTAGTCAGCGGTGTTTATGGCATGCTGTCTTTGGTGCACGAAGGGGAAAGACACATAAATGCACACACAGATTTGCTCCTATTGTCAAATATAAACCTACCTACATATCAAGCAAGTGGGTTTCGAGTAACTGGTATACCACCATAGATTAAAAGAACTACAATTGACTTTAAAACATAGTATTCTGACTCTATAACCTAATGAGATATATTCTAAGGTGAATAAAAACCATAAGCATCAGTGCTCTTATTACTAACACCCATAATGCTCTAGTGTGGCTTCGTACAAGTTTAAGATAAAGCGAGTAAGTGATTGGTTTAGTATTATTGGGACACAGGATTTTCACCATGAAAGAAAAGACATACAAATACAAAATCCAAGAAGTTAACTAAAAACCTTGGAATGTTACATTTGAACTTGAGTAGCAGTAGAAACATTTTAAAAATGCACGTTTCCCAGTTCTAGACACTTAAGAAAACACACAAACAAAACCCTGTAGCAATGACGATCCAACAGCAAGGAACAGCTCAGGTGACCAGATCAGGGTCTCAGACCAGAGCTCCTTGGAGAAATGGCTGATTCCAGATCTGGGGCAAAAAACAGACAAGAATAATTCAAGAAGTCTTCAAAATCAGTGTGGTCATGCCAGAAGAACACAGACGGACACAAAGGGGAGCCCAGTATTAAAAGATGGGATGTGTGCATTAAAATGAATAATGATTGACATGGATTAAACCACATAATAAGTGAAAATGCCTGAGTTCATAATGACACTCACACACACACACACAGAGAAACCTCTTTGATCACTGATAGGGACTGCTCGAACATCAATTCACTATTTTTGAAAATAAAAGATTTTTAAAAGTCTTTCTCTAGCTCTTCCTTTCAGGGCACCCATATGGTTAATGTGGAACAGCTCTTCACTACTCAGTTGGGAAGACCTTTCCTAGCATCAGTCAAGGTGGGTGCCTCCTGTATTGATGTAGTAAGTTGTTGGGTGCAGGTGTGGCAGATGTTGATGGCCTGCTCTAAGATGTGATCTGAAGCGCACAGCACTGCCTACGAAGTCCCCTTGCTTGCCCCATGACCTCATGCCATCTCACAAAGCCAGAGCCATCCCCAGCCCCTGCTGCCACAACAACAGTGATCGTTAGCCTTTTGAAAACATTGAAAGTTGTTCAGACTTCTGTACCCCTGCCAAGGATCCCTAGTCTGGAGACGCTGACTTAGCTCTCAGATTTTCCTTAGAAAATCTAGAGGCACTGCTCAACTACTTCTCTGCAAACCCTACTCACCATCAGGGAACTGGAACAGTGGGTTTCTTTTCTGGATCCAATGTGCAAGGGTCACGCTGAGGTCACTTCTATTTTAAAGCTCAGCATTACTCTCTTCTGTTTAGACGTAACACCTGTATACTTGAGCCCTGTTTTCTCTCCCCTTCTATGATTTTCCTCAAAAGAAAGTTCCTGGTAGTAATAAGCATCATCCTCTGTGTGTGTAAAAGAAGGGGAGAGGCAGAAAGGAGAGAAGTTCCCAAAGCCTATTTTTGACATCCTTTGAGTCTTCAGTGTAAGGAAAGTGTATTTGAAATTCTCTACATCCTCTGTTTGATCAGGCCCAGAAGGGAAAAGGACTCACAAGGCAGCAGATATGAAAGCACCAAGAAACCATTCAGTGAGTTGCTAATCACACTGCTGCTGCTGCTAAGTCGCTTCAGTCGTGTCCGACTCTGTGTGACCCCATAGATGGCGGCCCACCAGGCTCCCCCGTCCCTGGGATTCTCCAGGCGAGAACACTGGAGTGGGTTGCCATTTCCTTCTCCAATGCATGAAAGTGAAAAGTGAAAGTGAAGTCGCTCAGTCATGTCCGACTCTTAGCAACCCCATGGACTGCAGCCTACCAGGCTCCTCCATCCATGGGATTCTCCAGGCAAGAGTACTGGAGTGGGGTGCCATTGCCTTCTCCGCTAATCACACTAGAAACACATTAAGAGTGAAACTCAGTGTCCACACGGCTCTCAGCAGACAGACACGTCAGCGAAGGAAAATCACTGTCTCCTCTGTGGTGGGGGCCAGGGAAGTTGGGGTTTGGGGGAAGGCAAGTCTAGCTTGATGTAAAGCCAAAGGAATGGGCACCATGACCTGGGAAGGCCCCATCTCATGCTAGGATGCTCCCCTATCACTGGGTGGTGTGCTGGTGCACACACGTTCAGTCGTGTCCGATTCTTTGTGACCCCATGAACTGTAGCTCACTGAGCTCCTCTGTCCATGGGATTTTCCTGGCAAGAATACTTATTACTGGGACTAGTTCCCAAATGCCCAAGCATCACCCTTGACTTCTGCTCTTCCCTTCCCTTCCAACCGTCTCCAAACTGTCATCAGCTGCACTCTCTGATCTCTCTCAGATCCCTCCACCTCTCTCCATCCACAGGGTTTCTCTTCATCAAGGTCTCCATTTTTCTTCCCTACCTCTAATGGTGCCCTTTCTCCAATCCTTTCTCCATATTGTGGCTGAAAATAAAATTGGCTTTCACCTCTTTACTAAAAGATCTCCAAGTGTTACATAAAATATCTTCAGGATATAGCTTAAACATCATAGTACTGCCTGCAGAGTCCTTCAGCATCTCACTGATTTTCCTTCGCTGAAGTGTCTGTCTGCTGAGATCCGTGTGGACACTTAATGTGTTTCTAGTGTTTCTAGTGTGATTTGCAGTTCCCTAAACTCCATGCTTTCTCTTGCCACGGAGCCTTAACATGTGCTATTCTCTATGGCCTGACCTCTCTACTAGATTCCCTTCACACTCCTCAGTTTGCTGCTTCCATCTTCAGCATGCATATCACCTCCTCTAATAAGTCACCCACCCCCGTCCCCACCCAGGCTCCCATGGCACCCGTGTTCTCTATCACAGCACCTCCCATGATACATTACAGCTACCTATTTACTCTTCCATCTCCCCCACCAGGCTGCAAGTTCTAGAAATGCCAGGAATGTCTCTTTTTCTAAAGCACTGTGTTCCCAGTACTTGCCATAGTATACAGGGGCTGCGCAGTCTGTTTGTTCAATGAATGAATAAGTAGATGAATCCACAGCTTTGTAAGTTTGGCACTGAAAAGGGCACTAACCCCTCCAATCCTCTGCCTGTATTTAGAGTGGGTAGAGTTATGCCACTTTTAATCATTATGGCATCACAACCCCTGATGTCTACCTGTCAGAATTCAAGCGTTCTGCCTGCTTTCATCAGTGACCTCAGAAAACATGGAGGTGATCCAAGGTCTCCCAGCACACACTCACCTGGGTGAATCAGGCAGGAGTCACATTCATTCTCCTCGTTCCTGCAGCATGGGATGGTATAACCCACCACTTCCTTCTTTCCAGGGCACTCACATTTAATCTGATCATATTCACAGCACTCCCGACACATGATATTCCACTCGGCTCCAGGGCAGGCTTCATTGATGACTGTGTACTCTGAAACAGAAAGCAGCAAGTGAGGATGGAGGGCCTGGCAGGAATAGGAAAGCCCCAGAAGTATTCTACTGCCAAGAAGCACCTTGCCCCGGAACCTGCCCGAAGGATGTTCAAAACCATCCAGTGGGGCACAGGAGAAATTTGTTATTTCAAATTTCAAAGGTGCTATTCATTTTTATTTTTAATAAAAAAGAAATCATGTTTTATCAATATAGAATCTAAGTGGATTAACACACATGCACATAAATAACAAAAAGCATACATTTCCTGAGTGTCTATGTTTATTTCTATTTTTGCTAGAGTATATCAGACCACTGCTTACAGCTACACAGGTTGTGCACTGGACAATCCCAAAAGGAACCATCCACCTGCACAGCTGCACAGCACAGTCAGGCATTTGGGCCGTCAGGAAAGTCTGGTGACCACTCTCTAGGCTAGTTCTATCAAGTACAAGGCTGAATGCCCAGTAGAGACCATGCCATTTCCTCCAAACTTGGCTCCTGGATTTTGCAGCTAACCATTTTTATGGTATCTTCAAAGCTAAAACCAGCAGAAAAGACAAAAAGTATCTTAATTAGTATGTTTGGGAGAATTTCAATGTTTTATAAGAGTGAACTCATTGGCAGAACTTCATTCAATCCCTCAATACAACTGAGTGTTCTTTCCCATGAGAAAGCAGTACTCCTTTCTGGATAGAATTTCTCTCTTTTTTCCTAAAATATATCTTAGGTAAATGAAAAGGAAAAACCATCTGGTGAAAACTATAAGAGTAATCAGTTGGAGGTTGCCCAGAGGAATCCAGGGTAAGAAACAAGACCTCATTTTGATTTCCTCTTCCTCCTGCCCCAACTCTCTAGTCCTAAAAAATTTTGCACTAAGATGATTGAAGCAGAAATAGGTCAGATAGGAAATGACATGGTCTCTACTTGGCATTCAGCCTTGTACTTGATAGAACTAGCCTAGAGAGTGGTCACCAGACTTCTCTGACGGCCCAAATGCCTGACTGTGCTGTGCAGCTGTGCAGGTGGATGGTTCCTTTTGGGATTGTCCAGTGCACAACCTGTGTAGCTGTAAGCAGTGGTCTGATATACTCTAGCAAAAGTAGAAATAAACATAGACACTCAGGAAATGTATGCTCTTTGTTATATGTATGCTTTTTGTATGCTTCCTCAAATAGCAGATATTTGACAAAGAAAGCGAATCGGGCTTCCCTGTGAAGGCTTCCCTAAAGACCCCAGGCCAGAATCCTCATCAAACTTTGCAGACCCATGTAAACCAACTCTAAAATCTATGGTGGCTTCTAACCTCTTAAATTTCATAACTTAGTTTTCTGTTTTCCTTCCCTAAATTTGGAAGTCTGACAAAGAGTAGATCATTCTTAATTTGCCAAGTAGAGTCATATAGAAAAACTCTCACCATCTTCTCTCGGCCTCTGGTCATAAGAACATTCTAGCATCATAGAAAGGAACCGCTTGCATGATAAGGGACAGTTTCTTAGATGCATACATGCAGTTTTATGAAAAAAATCCCTCATTTCTTTTCCACAAACACTGGTAGGGCAGCAAAGATCTTCATCCTGGCATTTGGGAACAAGTGGCATCGATCACTATGATATTGTCACCGCTGGAATTTTGTTTCCTGAACTATTCTGGGAGCTCCTCTAGGACACACTAAAACCTACTCAGCTGAGCTTCTCATGTTTCTGATTTTGGTGGGATGAAATGAATACTTTTTAAAATCTAGAAGAGAATTTAATGGTTAAAAGTGAAGGGAAGTAAAAGAAAACACAGGAGTAAGTCTCCATGATGCTTGACTTGGTATGATCTTGGATTCTTAGGCATGACACGAAAAACAACAAAAGATAAGCAGACAAACCAGACTCATCGAAACTAGAAACTTTTGTGCAACACAGTGCATTCTTAAGAAAGTGAAAGGACAACTTAAAATGGGGAAAATTTTGAAAATCATATATCTGATAAGGATTTAATATCCAGAATATATAAAAGACCCCTTCAACTCAACCACAAAAAACGAAACAACCCAATTTTAAAATGGGCAAATGACATGAATAGACATTTCTCCAAACAAAATATACAAAAGGCCAATAAATGCATGAAAAGATGCTCAACACCACAAGTCATTAGGGAACTGAAAATCAAAGGCACAACAAGATAACACCTTACACATACTTCAGTTCAGTTCAGTCGCTCAGTCGTGTCCGACTCTTTGCAACCCATGAATCGCAGCACGCCAGGCCTCCCTGTCCATCACCAACTCCTGGAGTTCACTCAGACTCACGTCCATCCAGTCAGTGATGCCATCCAGCCATCTCATCCTCTGTCGTCCCCTTCTCCTCCTGCCCCCAATCCCTCCCAGCATCACAGTCTTTTCCAATGAGTCAACTCTTCCCATGAGGTGGCCAAAGTACTGGAGTTTCAGCT
Organism: Bubalus bubalis; assembly: GCF_019923935.1. Lineage (NCBI taxonomy): Eukaryota > Metazoa > Chordata > Mammalia > Artiodactyla > Bovidae > Bubalus > Bubalus bubalis. Next base: position 18,890,119 of record NC_059172.1, on the reverse strand, counting down.
TTAGCATCAGTCCTTCCAAAGAAATCCCAGGGCTGATCTCCTTCAGAATGGACTGGTTGGATCTCCTTGCAGTCCAAGGGACTCTCAAGAGTCTTCTCCAACCACCACAGTTCAAAAGCATCAATTCTTTGGCGCTCAGCCTTCTTCACAGTCCAACTCTCACATCCATACATGACCACAGGAAAAACCATAGCCTTGACTAGACGGACCTTTGTTGGCAAAGCAATGTCTGCTTTTGAATATGCTATCTAGGTTTGTCATAACTTTCCTTCCAAGGAGTAAGCGTCTTTTAATTTCATGGCTGCAGTCACCATCTGCAGTGATTTTGGAGCCCAGAAAAATAAAAGTCTGACACTGTTTCCACTGTTTCCCCATCTATTTCCCATGAAGTGATGGGACCGGATGCCATGATCTTCGTGCAGCCATGAAATATCTTTGTGCAACCTAGATAGCATATTCAAAAGCAGAGACATTACTTTGCCAACAAAGGTCCATCTAGTCAAGGCTATGGTTTTTCCTGTGGTCATGTATGGATGTGAGAGTTGGACTGTGAAGAAAGCCGAGTGCCGAAGAATTGATGCTTTTGAACTGTGGTGTTGGAGAAGACTCTTGAGAGTCCCTTGGACTGCAAGGAGATCCAACCAGTCCATTCTGAAGGAGATCAGCCCTGGGATTTCTTTGGAAGGAATGATGCTAAAGCTGAAACTCTAGGACTTTGGCCACCTCATGCGAAGAGTTGACTCATTGGAAAAGACTCTGATACTGGGAGGGATTGGGGGCAGGAGGAGAAGGGGATGACAGAGAATGAGATGGCTGGATGGCATCACTGACTGGATGGACGTGAGTCTGAGTGAACTCCGGGAGTTGGTGATGGACAAGGAGGCCTGGCGTGCTGCAGTTCATGGGGTCGCAAAGAGTTGGACACGACTGAGTGACTGAACTGAACTGAACTGAACTGAGGGTGGCTATAATTCAAAAAAAGAAAAGGAAAATATCAAGTGTTGACAAAGATGTAGAGAAACTGGAATCCTCAGATATTGCTCATGGGATTGTAAAATGGTGCAGCTTCTGTGGAAACCAATTTGACAGTTCCTTCAAAAGCTAAACATTGAATTAATGTGCAGCTCAGTAATTCTATTCCTAGGTATATTCCCCCAAAATCAAAATTAGAAACTGAAACAGATACTTGCAGCATTATTCACAATAGACAAAGGGTAGAAACAACCCAAGTGTCCACCAAGAGAGTGAATAAGCAAGAAGTTGTATATTCAGAATACAATATTCTGAATGTGGAATATTGCTCTGCCATGAAAAGGGACAAGATGCTAATACAAATTATGATATGGGCAAACCTTGCAAACAGACTAAGAGGCCAGACACAAAAGGGCAAATATTGTCCCATCAAATTGTATGCTTAAAATGGCTAATGTAGCAAATTCTGTATTATTTTTATTATACTTTTAATGCTAAAAAATAGTGAAAGAAATCAAAATGTTTAAAGGCTTAAGCATCAGAGTCAGACAGATCTGGGTTTGGAATCCCACCTCTGCTACTTATGGGGTGTATGATCTTGGCTAAGTTAGTTTACTGACTCAGTCTCAGTTTATCATCCAATGAAATGAATTCATTATATAAAACTCAGGAACTAACTGAAAGGACTAGACAAGACAATGTATATAGTTTATCATAGTGCTTAGTATATAATGAACATTCAATAGCTATCAGCTTAAGAAGATACTATAACTCCATATTTCTCAAGGATCTCATTTTTTGAATATACCACATATCAACTCCTTCCATAAAATGTTTCTGTTGTTTCCAACTGCATTTGGAGCAAACCTTAAATGCTCTGGTATGGTTCCCAAGGCTTTTGAGAGCTGCTGTCTCCTGAGTCCTATAGCCTTTCCTTGGACTATTTTCCACCTTCTATTTCTCAAAGCCACAAAGGTCTTGCTCATCCCAGGGCCTTCACACTGGCTTTCCCCACTGCCTCTATCAAAGCATTGGGCTTCAGTGGAAATGACACCTGTTGAGATCAGTCCTCACTGACTTTCTCATCTGAAGTTTGTGCCCCTGCTCATCCTCCCATAGTATTCTCTATCAGAGCATCCCAGTGGCTTGCTTTCAAAGCCTTTACCACAATGTATAATCCCTTTCTGTGTTTCCACTGACTGGTATGTCATCTGTCTCCCTCACATGACCAGAAGCTGGCAGGAACCTCATCTGATTTGTCCACCATAGATAGGGATGGGCCTGGCATGCAAGAGACACTGGATAAATCCTTGCTGAATGAATCAGCCTGCACTCTAGAGCTTCAACAGTCAAGAATTTTCATCCAGTGGGTCAGAGCAATGAGCCAGGAGATCTTGTTCTGCTCAATAATTTGCTGATATCAAACAGGGGCAGTTTCCCTCCCATGATGAAGGGTGTAGAACAACTGGCCCAGGTTATCTAACTTGGGTCCCAATCCCTTGGCGCCAGCCCCCGCCTTGTCCAGCCATATGATTTCTCAACTCTCTGAACATCTGACATGCCTGTGGGGTGTGGCTCATGTCTTACCCCTCCCTTTGCTCATCTGAGGGCGAGTACTCCATCTTTCCAGGTTTTCTAAGAATTTACAAATATTGATGACTCCTGGGGGACACTGACAGAATAAAAATTACTTGCAACTTTTGTAAGTCTTGTACTTTTATAAATGTGGAAAGCCAAGCAAGGTTTGCTCCACTGCAATAGAGGGTGGAGCCTGTTTTTCCTAAAGCAGCAGGCTAGTCCAGCCATGGAATACTGCGGGCCTCCCTTTACCCAAGAAATTAATTTCCTAAAATGCCTTCACTGGCATTTCTCTTTATTTCAATGAACAAGTCCACCTCTGCCCTCCCTAGCACATACATTAATTTTATAGGTACGGTCCAGAATATTGCATCGTCTTAGCCCAAGGGAATGACCCCAGGGAAGTCCATTTCTATACTGTCTGCCAAGTCAGCCAGCTGGCTCCTTCCCAAGCAGTCTGTCTGGAAGACAGAAGAACAGCCCCAAAGATGTACGTATCTTAACCTTCAGGACCAATGAAAATGTGACCTCACATGACAAAAGGAATTTTGCCAATGTGACTAATTTAAGGATCCTGAAATGGGGAGAGAATGGGGGCTTGTCCAGGCAGGGCAAATGTACTCTCAAGGATCTTATAAACGGGAGGCAGGAGGGTCAGAGTCAGAATAGAGGTGTGACAGCAGCAGCATTAGACAGGTCAGAGCTGTGCTTTCGAGATAGAAGAAGGGACCACAGCTGAAAGAACACAGGCCGCCTGCAGAAGCTGGACGAGGAAAGGAAACGGCTTCTCCCCGAGCATCCAAAGAACGCAGGCCTGCCATCAGCCTGATTTTGGCCTCCTAAGGCTCACTGTAGACCACTGAGCTCCAGAACTGTACAAACATACAACTGCACTGTTTTAAGTCACTAAGTTTGTGGTAATGTTACATCATCCACAGGGAACTTAACACACTGTGTCTTCTCAAAAGAAAGGTTAACCCAAGGCCAGTCTTTTCACCACTCTGGTCCTCAGTTTTCCCACTGAGCACAGTGCCAAGACTGCGGGTGAACTGATGAGTTCACTCTTTCATCCCACAAGTGTTTACTGAGCGTCCGCCACGTCCCAGGTAGGAGGCTGAGTGCTGGGATACAATGGAGAGAAGAACAGACACCATTCCCATGGAGTTTCATAGGGGAGCAGATGTTGAATGAACTCACAGCTTCATAGAGGAGTAGACATTGGATAAAGGACCTCACAAACACAGGATGACTCACCGTGACGAGGAAACATACAAGGCGAAGAGAACAAATGGACGGTCATGGAGGGACACTAGCACCACATCTACAGGACTACACGGTTCAGTTCAGTTCAGTTCAGTCACTCAGTCGTGTCCAACTCTTTGCGACCCCATGAACCACAGCACGCCAGGCCTCCCCGTCCATCACCAACTCCCAGAGTTCTTCACTCAAACCCATGTCCACTGAGTCAGTGATGCCATCCAACCATCTCATCCTCTGTTGTCCCCTTCTCCTCCTGCCCTCAATGCCTCCCAGCGTCAGGGTCTTTTCCAATGAGTCAGCTCTTCACATCAGGTGGCCAAAGTATTGGAGTTTCAGCTTCAGCATCAATCCTTCCAATGAATATTCAGGACTGATTTCCTTTAGGATGGACTGGTTGGATTTCCTTGCAGTCCAAGGACTCTCAAGAGTCTTCTCCAACACCACAGTTCAAAAGCATTAATTCTTTGGTGCTCAGCTTTCTTTATAGACCAACTCTCACATCCATACATAACCATTGGAAAAACCATAGCCTTGACTAGACAGACCTTTTTTTGGCAAAGTAATGTCTCTGCTTTTCAATATGCTGTCTAGGTTGGTCATAACTTTCCTTCCAAGGAGTAAGTGTCTTTTAATTTCATGGCTGCAATCACCATCTGCAGTGATTTTGGAGCCCAGAAAAATAAAGTCTGACACTGTTTCCACTGTTTACCCATCTATTTCCCATGAAGTGATGGGACCGGATGGCATGATCTTTGTTTTCTGAATGTTGAGCTTTAAGCCAACTTTTTCACTCTCCTCTTTCACTTTGATCAAGAGGTTTTTTAGTTCCTCTTCACTTTCTGCCATAAGGGTGGTGTCATCTGCATATCTGAGGTGATTGATATTTCTCCCGGCAATCCTGATTCCAGCTTGTGCTTCTTCCAGCCCAGCGTTTCTCATGATGGACTCTGCATATAAGTTAAATAAGCAGGGTGACAATATACAGCCTTGACGTACTCCTTTTCCTATTTGGAACCAGTCTGTTGTTCCATGTCCAGTTCTAACTGTTGCTTCCTGACCTGCATACAGGTTTCTCAAGAGGCAGGTCAAGTGGTCTGGTATTCCCATCTCTTTCAGAATTTTCCACAGTCTATTGTGATCCACACAGTCAAAGGCTTTGGCATAGTCAATAAAGCAGAAATAGATGTTTTTCTGGAACTCTCTTGCTTTTTCCATGATCCAGCGGATGTTGGCAATTTGATCTCTGGTTCCTCTGCCTTTTCTAAAACCAGCTTGCACATCAGGAAGTTCACGGTTCACGTATTGCTGAAGCCTGGCTTGGAGAATTCTGAGCATTACTTTACTAGCCTGTGAGATGAGTGCAATTGTGCGGTAGTTTGAGCATTCTTTGGTATTGCCTTTCTTTGGGATTGGAATGAAAACTGACCTTTTCCAGTCCTGTGGCCACCGCTGAGTTTTCCAAATTTGCTGGCATATTGATTGCAGCACTTTCATAGCATCATCTTTCAGGATTTGGAATAGCTCAACTGGAATTCCATCACCTCCACTAGCTTTGTTCATAGTGATGCTTTCTAAGGCCCACTTGACTTCACATTCCAGGATGTCTGGCTCTAGGTCAGTGATCACACCATAAGGGGGGTTAAATAAGATAAAAAATAAAAATCTACCATTTCCCAAAAAAAGATCACTGCCCAGGAATATAGAAGTGAGGGAGGAAACAGGGTTAATGGTGTTATTGACTCGGCCCCTGTGGTCTGGTAAGTCCATCACCCTTAACTTCTCACCTGGCTGGAAAAGAGACAGGAAAGTGCCCCAAAACATATAGGTAAGAAATAAACAGGTAAGTTTATTAAGAAATATTCTATGAGAAATATTTAAAGTTGATCAGCTGAAGAGATCTGAAAATACAATAAGCAGACAAAAACAATCTCCTGGACTTTTCCTCCTCCTTTTGTGACAAAGGGCACACTGGTCATTTGGCTTCAGATCTCCTGGAGGAGGAAATGGCAACCTACTGCAGTATTCCTGCCTTGAAAATTTCATGGACAGAGGATTCTGGTGGGCTACAGTCCATGGGATTGCGAAGACATGCATACACGAATGTACAAACTTCAGGGAATTTCAGTATGATGCTAAAAGCCAGTTACAAAAATTAGGATTTAAAGAAACACCAACAGCGGAAAAGCAACTGAAGGTTTTCCTGCATGTATGCTAAAGCATTTTAATATTTGTTTAGCTAAAGTGTTTTTATATTGTTCATGCAATTTAATTTTAAAAGTGATCCAGAAAAATGGGTAATATTTTCTTGTAAGTTAAAATGAATTACTCTGACCTCTTCACTTTATCAGTGAGGAAAACAGCTAAGTAGGAAATAAGCAAAGAGAGACTCCAAAGACATTTTTTTAGGGAATTCTGAGAAGAAAGGGAGGCCTGCAGAATTTCAGGTTTAGGGAAGACATGAGCAAGCCTGCTGCTGAGGGCAAAATAGGCCAGGACAACCTCCAGTTTTTTGGGCTGCTCTAGGTGAACAAAGGTTACTTTGCTGTCCACATTTAAGAACAAAGCCTTACTTGTTGTCTAACCTAGGGACCAGTAAATGGTTTTTGTAAAGAGGCAGATACATTTTTCTTGGCATTTTAACTTAATCTTTTTAATTTTTTATTAATTTTTGTTGGAGTATAGTTGCTTTCCAATGTTGTCTTAGTTTGTGGGTCATGTGGTCTCTGTGGCAACTACTCAATAGAAAATAGCCACAGATAATATATAAACAGATGTGCATGACAGTGTTTCAATAAAACTTTATTTACAAAACAACAACAACAACAAAAAGAACAGTCTTATTAAACCACAAATGAGTTTTATTCTGCCAGTGCTTCCTAGGAAATAAGTACAAAACTAAGCATCAAGAACTCACAGAGCACCACCCTGGAATCAACCAAGGCACCAAAGAGTCAAGCACGTGCCCATAATCACATAGCAAAATTGAACTCACAAAGTTCTGGGCATATTATACATTCATTCATTTATCTCAACTCTTCCATTGGATAAAGTATTTATTTTTTTTTATAAAACACTCTATGAAAAGTGAAAGTGTTAGTCGCTAAGTCATGTCAGACTCTTTGTGACGTCAGAGACTATAGCCCACTAGGCTTGTCTCTCCATGGTATTCTATAGGCAAGAATACTGGAGTGGTTTGCCATTCCCTTCTCCAAGAGAGTCTTCCTGACCCAGGGATGCATTGCAGGCAGATTCTTTACCATCTGAGCCACCAGAGAAACCCATAAAAGACCCTATACTTTAATAGAAAAGATTTCTTATGAAAGCATCAAAAAATAAAATTATACATAAAGAAAAAGTATTCAGAAATAACTTACCCTTCAATTGTCATCTTTTAATTAACATATACATTCACACATAGAAGCTAAAAGATGTGTACACAGTCTTCTTAACCTCTCAAAACTGGTAACCTATTTTTGGTTTTCTTTAGAAACTGCTTTATTTCTTTACTTCAGTCATGAACATCTTCTCTTGACCTTGAGTAGTCCTGAGAAGTGATTTTAAATTGCTGCATCATTATTTTGTGTGGACAAGTGCTTCTCTTTCCTCTTTTTTTTTTTTTTTTTTTTTTTGGTAAATCAGGGTAAACAAATATCAAGAGAGTTGCAGAGTATTGGGTTGGCCAAAAGTGCATAAAATCTTACGGAAAAACATGAACAATTTTTTTGGCTGACCCAATACTTTAGTATCACAGGCTTTGCCCAAGCCCTTCCTCAGCTCCCATGCTTGGGGCAGCCCCCCAGAGTGGAGATTTCATTTAGAATGGTCCAGCTCTGCTTTTTCCTGAATTCACGCTGGAAAACATAAGACACTTAACCTCTCAGTTCTGTTTTATTCATGCAAATACCAGGGCAATGAGAACAATGCCAACCAACTGGCACAGGTTCGGCTTTTGCTTATTTTAAATTTTATTTATTTATTTATTTTTGGTTGCGCTGGGTCTTCGTTGCTGCTCAGGCTCTTCTCTCCTTGCGGTGAGCAGGGGCCACGCTCCAGTTGCCATGCATGGCTTCTCATTGCGGCAGTCTCTCATTGCAGCATGGGCTCTGGGGCATGAGGGCTTCAGTAGTTGCAGCCCCCGGGCTCTAGGGAATAGGTTCAGTAGTTGTAAAGCACGGGCTTAGTTGCTCCGCAGCATGTGGGATCTTCCCAGATTAGGGATTGAACCCATGTCTCCAGCATTGGCAGGCGGATTCTTTACCACTGAGCCACCAGGGAAGCCCAGGTTCAGTTTTTATAGATGTGGTGAAAAAGATGAATGAATGAGTGAGAGAAGCTGGCTGTCCTCCGGGCATTGTTTTCACAGCCTGGCAGCTAGCGCTAAGGCGCTCCAACATATTTCTCCTGCTGACAAGACAGAGAACACGTAATCCCTCAAACAACCGGGGCTTAACTCCACAGAAGGGCAGAAGGGGCAATGGAGTCCCCACAGCATCATCTCTGAGTAGCACACTTTCAACACCAGGTTTCAAGGAAGTAAGCTGACACAGTAACTGTTCAGGCGAATCTAAAAAAAGTCAGAGACTTCTTGATGAAAATGTGAGTCGGCCTGTTCCATATACGATGTCGGTTGTTAGACCAAAAGGCCCAGGCTGAGGCCACCCCAGAAGGTGGCAAAGAAAGGGGCTTTCATCAAGGGCTCACTCCTCTTTGATGTTAGAATATGCCTTTGTCTCCACTCAAAACCCCCACAGCCCTCCCCTCTAACCACATTTAATGAAAATCTCTACTGAGTGTTTTGCTGTCCTTCACATTATAAACCTAAGACCAGAAGGGGGAAAAAAAAAGATGTAGGAATCAGAGTCCTACACTTAGGCAGCTTGGGCTGCCCTCTCATCCTCTCTCACTCCCCCGCCTCCTCTCAGGCTCTCTGAACTCCCCGTATTGATTTCTAACACAACACATTCCTAACCACCTGAAGGTCTGACCGCCCACTCCATGGGGCTGATGACAGATACCAGGCAAATCCCAGATGGAAATGCTGTGAGTCAGGGGCGATGGAATGGTTACTAGGGCTCTTGATGACTCAGTATCTCCTGTGACTCTGAAAACCCTCCCACCACCAGTGACTCTCAGTCGCAGCCTGGCTGGATTCCTACTCTCAGTTAACCTTGGTCTTCCCCTTCTCATAGCTCCTCTTGTTAATAAGATAATGATAGCTGGAAAGTCAACACAGTCATCATCCCCTTTGGGTATCAGGAGTGATAAGTCTTTTAACAGACTCCCTAGAAATCTAGTTTGCAGGCCTTAGTACATTGGGAAGGAAAGGGAAGTAAAAATCAACTTGTCACTTTCTTCCCTTCTTTATCCTTTATTAAGCACACTGCTCTACTCTGTCATGTCTCATTCATTGTCCCCTCTTCCTGGGTCCCAGCCCCTACAAGAATGTATCCAAGCCTTTGAAAGAAACCAGTTCACTGAATCCTCAGAGCCACCCTTCAAAGTAAGTATCATTTTCTTCATAGAACAGATGAGGACACTCAGGAACAGAAAGGTAAATAAATTGTCCTAGGTGGCACAGCTTTCAGGTGGAAAAGCCAGCTCTTTCTAGGGCCAAAGTCTTATTCTTTTCAACACAATACTTTGATTCTAGAGAGTTCACAACTTCGACTTTACAGATCAAGAATGCATCACTGGTGAAGTGAACACACTTGGGAATCAGATTATTCAAATTTTAATACTGAATCTGCCTCTCATTTATGCTGCTGGACAATCACAAACAAGACATCTTGCTGTGGCATTTTCCCCGAATCTCAAGAGAATGGATGTAGATTGATGGGGTTGTTAATGTCACTGCAGTTAAAGAGGCAATGAGCATAAAGTGCTTTGGAAGAAAAAGTGTGTGTTTGTTGAGACATTACCATTATTCTCTGTAGAATTAAAACACATCAACAGATAAAGAAGATACGGTGCATATACATGTTGGAATGTTACTCAGCCATAAAAAAGAATGAAATAATGCCATTTGCAGCAACATGGATGGACCTAGAAATTTTTATACTAAGTGAAGTAAGTCAGACAGAGAAAGAAAAAAAATATATATCACTTATATGTTGAATCTAATAAAAAATGATACAAATGAAGTTTTCTTACAGAACAGAAACAGACTTCCTGTAAATCAAATCTATGGTTACCAAAGGGGAAACATGGGGGGAAGTGATAAATTAGGAGACTGGGATTAATGTATACACACTACTATATATAAAACAGATAATTAACAAGGACTTACTGTACAGCACAAGGAACTCTACTCAGTATTCTGTAATAAGCAATATGGGAAAAGAATCTGAAAAAGAATATATATATATATATATGTATGTATCTGACTCACTTTGCTGTACATTCTAATATACTCTAATGAAGTATAGCTGATTTACAATATTGTGTTAGTTTCAGGTTGTAAATCAACTATATTCCAAAAAATTTTTTTAAAAAGCCATCACACATGTGGCTAAGATACAGATGGCTAAGGGAACAAAAGGGGTGAGTAACTGTCTCCCTCAGAGGCCCACACATAGATGGCATTTTCAAGCAGTCTGTTCTTGTTTCTATCATGGCATTCTGAGTTCCTCCCCCTTGCTTTTAGATTTCCTAATCTCTTCTCTCTAATACCTCCTCTTCAGACACCTATTTAAATAGGACATACCTCACCTCCTGCTGCTTCTCTTCTAGGAATAGAAATTCTACATCTATAGCCAAAGGGAATAAAACCCAAACTCGAGCATCTTGGAAGGGTCCCAAGTTGCCATTATCCTCAACAACTGTGCTAGAAATCCCTAGCACAGAAAGACAGCTGCTTCTGGGTTATTTCCAACACTGCAATATGAGCTGAATAGATCTTATTTTTTAATTAGCGTTGGCTACTAAAAATTTTTTAATGATGCACCTAAAAGTTCCTGGCAATAGAACCCAGCAAATATTATTCAAGCAAAGCATTAGAATGTATAAATTAAGAAACAATAAAACTTGGGAATTCCATGACAGTCCAGTGGTTAGGACTCTGAGCATTCACTGCAGAAGGTGCAGGTTCAATCCCTGGTCAGGTAACTAAGATCCCACAAGCTGCACGACACAGACAAAAATATATAAATATTTTTTAAAAGTAATACAAGAAAAGATATTTCCTTAAGAAAACAATAAAACTTATGCTTACCCTAAAAATCTAATCTGGATTTCCTCAGACATAAGAATGATACAAACAATCCCACCTGTTCCCCAATCCTCCACATGTTTAAAACCTTCTTTCTGAGCCAGAGTCTGCCAGGGCTCTATGGGGGCCTTGGTCAACCACATCTATCCCTTTGCCAGGAGCCTCCAGAGTCAGTGTTACTGTCTTCAGGTTCAGGTTCACTGATGCCAAGCAGAAGCCAGATTTTCCTTCTACCAAAGGCAGATGGCCAAGAGCAGATGTCAGGCTGAACGAGGGTGATGCATTTATAATGGTATGTCCTATGGTTCACTAAGCCCTAAGCTGGCCGCGGCTTCATGCAGGCTAGTCCTCATTATAGCTGCCTCCCCCAGCTCTACAAGCTTGAACAAGATGAAGGGGAACTTCTTTTGGCCTGAGGATTCCTGGCTGGCTCTACCCTTGAATCACAACAGGTGGCCATGGGCACCATCTCATGTTCGGGAGACAACATCACTGACCCAGAATCCCCCACTCTGCAAGACACCAGCCCCTCAAATCCCTGCAAGAAGCCAGCACATGGACAAACTTAGGCGTGTGGAAGGCATTTCACCCTAACGTTGGAAGGCAGATGCATGATAAAAGCAAGGGGAGAAAGCAAGTCTCAGAGAAATAAACATACGGTGAATCTTTTGGAATTTTTTTTTTCTGACACAGAGTCACAGATAACTAGGATAGGACTGTGCACCAAGATGACGTGAGCCTGAAAAGGACCACATAAATTCCAGCCTACTAAAGACAGAATACCCAATACTTCTCCTTCTTAATTCCTTCTGTGCTAGTGGGAAAAATACTAGAAAAGAGAAGAGCAGAAGATGACTTTAATTTCCTGAGTACTCCTTTTTGCAAAGCATTATACTGAATAGGCTATCTCTCTCTCTATTTTTTTTTTTTTTTGGCCGTGCCATGTGGCATGCAGGATCTTAGTTCCCCAACCAGGGATCAAACCCTCACCCCATGCAGTGAAAGCTCAGTCCTAACCACTGGACCACCAAGAGATTGTCACACTGAATGAAATAAGCCAGACAAAGAAAGACAAATAGCATATGATATCACTTATATGTAGAACCTAAAAACAGGGCGACAAATGAATTTATCTACAAAATAGAGTTACAGATATGCAAAATAAACTTATGATCACTGAAGGGTAAGGAGGAGGTAAACTGGAAGGGAGGGATAAATCAAAGATTGGGATTGACACATAGACAGTACTATATATAAAATAGATAACTAAAAAGGACCTTCTCTATATCACAGGGAACTCTAGTCAACACTCTGTAATGGCCTATATGGGGAAAGAATATAAAAAAGGGTGGATATAGCAGATTCATTTTGCTGTCCACCTGAAGCTAACACTTTATAAATCAACTATACTTGGTTTTCTCTTTCTAACTTAACTTCACTCTGTATGACAGACTCTAGATTCATCTACATCATTACAAATGACTCAACTGTATTCCTTTTTATGGCTCAGGACTATTCCAGAGACTGCTATATAGCACAGGGAGCCCAGCTCAGTGCTCTGTGATGACCTAGAGGGATGGGATGGGGAAGGTGAAGGGAGGCTCAAGAGGGACGGGACATAAGTATACATATAGTGATTCATGCTGTTATAGAGCAGAAACTAACACAACACTGTAAAGCAATTACACTCCAAAAGAAAATAAAAAAAATAAATCAACTATATCTCAATAATAATTTAAAAGTTAATAGGTTATGTCATTTGTGTGTGTTAGTTGCTCAATCATGTCCAACTCTTTGCAAAGCCATGGATTGCAGCCCTCCAGGTTCCTCTGTCCATGGAATTCTCCAGGCAGGAATACTGGAGTGGGTCACCATTCCCTTCTCAAACTCAAATAAAGACACTATTATTCTCAGTGTATAAGGTGGTAAGGCCACATGAAAGAGGTTAAGTAATTTTTCAAGAAAAGAGCCACAAATGATGGAGGCAGGATTCAAACTCTGGCCTATGTTTTAAACCATAATACTCTACACCCCATGTTTATACACATCCATCCATATACACACATAAGTGTATACATAACTATATCTATTTCCTAAAGGAAATCAATCCTGAATATTCATTGGAAGGACTGATGCTGAAGCTGAAGCTCCAATACTTTGGCCACCTGATGCTCAGAGCAGACACATTGGAAAAGATCCTGATGCTGGGAAAGATTGAAGGCAGGAGGAGAAGGGGACGACAGATGATAAGATGGTTGGATGGCATCATCGACTCAAAGGACATGAGTTTGAGCAAACTCCAGGAGACAGTGAAGGACAGGGAAGCCTGGTGTGCTGCAGTCCATGGGGTCACAAAGAGTCAGACGCAACTGAGCGACTGAACAACAACAACCATACCTATACTTTTATTTTTCTGTGTGCATGTATATTCAAACTTGAACACATCCATACTAAGATATCAGCAGCAAAAATGAAGTACATAAAATGGCCAGGAAGAGCTAAATCTTTGCTGAGAAGGTTATGGGTTGGGCAGAAAACCCTTAAAAGGAATAGCTGCTTCATTCCTCATCCATTGCCATTGTTGTCATCTAATCTGAAACAAGTCTGGGCAGAGACAGGAGGCAGGCAACGGGAGGGCTAAGGGAGAAACCATGTTGCATGACAACAAGAACAATATTTAGGAAAGGGAGGAATAAAGCTGTTCCCAGAAACAGCAAACAAGGGGTTGATGAACAGCTCAAACTCACGTGCTGTCTCTATGGGATACAGCACCAGTGTAAACAGCCCAGACCGCTTCCGGGTTGTAAAAATCAGGATCATGGTGCCTGAGCTATACCCAAACTAGCAGACAGGAGGATCAATAAGAAAAGATCGGAGACAAACCAACATGTGTGTTGAGGTGGGGGGAGGTTAACTGGTAATGAATGGACTTGGATCTTGAACTCAATGTTCCCAGGAGCTAGAAGGATGCTCGAATATTCTCCTCATTTGTGAGGTGGGGACAGTGTGACTGTCACCAAGGTTACAACCCAAGTGGGGAAGTCAAGTCACAGCTCTTACCGCTCCCTGGGACTGTCACATCACCACGTGCATCTTAATCAGAGTCACACCTCATTCCGCCCAATGATCCCAGGGCAATCACAGTACTGTGAGCGCCTCATAGACCAGGAATAAGCTTTCTTGGTGAACTATGCAGGTCGACGCTGGTGAGGACTTTTATCACAACAACAGGGCCGGGATCACCCCGACGGTTCTTTCAACGACTCAGCAAGTGTGAAGTGAGCAGACGACAGACTTCCTGCCCGTCTCTCAGCAGAAGGCTGAAGAGACGCTCCAATTTTATAGATTTTCAAATTCCCTTCTTACCTTGTCCTCCATAATGGTGAGAGAGAGATTCTTCAATGTTTTATCCATTATGGACAAGACACCTGAAAAAAACTGTATTCCATAGAGTGCCAAATTCACTGATGGTATAAGGTCTGACATGAAAAGAGGTTCTGCAGCTGAACAACCTTTTAAATGCTAGTAACAGCTTGCTTTATTGTAGGGCTTTGCCGAGCCTATAATATTCTTTGTACCAAGTTAATTCCCACATTCCCCAAACTTATTTTACCATGACATCCTAGGTTTTATTATTTCTGCTGAATATCCTTTAATATTAGTATCTCATGAAACCTACTTTGGAAAACACCAGGCTGGACCATGAGCTCTCTCAACAGATTACAAATGTCTTTAGGAAAAGAACTGGTCTCATTCATCCTGCTATCTCTAGATAGTTTGTTGAATAAATATACGAATGCAGATATATCAGGCATATGTGATTTCCAGGGTCAGGTTATTTGTGACAAAGACTGCTGTTAGAAATGGCTCCTGCTATGACCTTTTGGAGTCTATTTTACAGGGAATCCATTGGGTCCACTTCTGTTGTTGTTTAGCCACTCAATCGTGTCTGACTCTGCAACCCCAAGACCTGTAGCCTGCCAGGCTCCTCTGTCCATGGGATTTCCCAGGAAAGAATACTGAAGTGGGTTGCCATTTCCTCCTCCAGGAGATCTTCCTGACCCAGGGATCAAACTTGAGTCTCCTGCATTGGGCAGGTGGATTCTATACCACTGAGCCACAAGGAAAGCCCCAGTTGGGTCCATTACTGCTAAATATATTTTGCTTTTTGTGTCTTACAGTTTGTATCTCATTTCCATGAAGACTTGAATATTCACTTGTTCTGTTCCACCAGTGAATTGGCCAGGGGAGCCAGGTTTGCAGAGAAAGCAGGCTGAACATCACTTAGAAGCACGCAGTCAACCACCCAGTGGGAGGCAGAAAGCCAAACAAGAAGTAAGGCAATAAAGATTCTTTATACCAGCCAAGCCCTCCCTTCTGCTTGCATCCCAGGTGAGGAAGTGGTATATTAAAACATGGGAGTAGATGCTACCAGCTAGAAGCTAAGCTCAGGCAACTTGTCCTGGGCTTTCTAGGTGTTCTCCACCATCACCACTGACTTCCAAAGTGGGGCCGCACGATATCGGGGATTAACTGATCATCTTCAAAGGAATCCTGTGAAGTAAATGGGCACAGAACTGGGTTTGAAAAACTGACACTTCAGTTCTCCAGAGTTCTCAAATGATTTGATTTGAAGCAAACCAGGCCAACATCCCTCCTCCACCCAGTGGTTTTCCACTAAGCTAGATGGAAATTTATTTTAACCAATCATAAATTCAGCTTATGAGGACACTTGCTGCACCTCCCCATGAGCTAAAGTTGCCTGAATGTGTTCCTCACTCTGTTCTGGCAGCAGCAGCCCTGGTTTTCCAATCACCAAACCAACTGACCAGACTTCTACTTACGGACACTCGCTGCCAAACCACTAACTCAGCCCCCTGAAACAGCCAGAGTCTCGGAGAGGGCAGTGATAAAGATGCCTACACTGCAGGGATAAAGGCATGTCCCCAACACCAGAGGCAGAAGGGTGACAGAAACATGTGTCTTCATTTGGGCTCTCTTAACCACTCAACAAAAGACTCAAAAGACAGCAGATCCTCATTCAAGGTTGGAATGAACTGGTTAAAATCCATCTCAGTATTAATGGAGGGAGGCTGCATCTCCATCCCCTGCAATATCCATCAGCTGTGTTATGCCAAAAAAAGAAGAAAGAAAAATGCCTCCCCTTATTCATGCCAGGCCTGCTACTCCTATTCCATCACCTAAGAATTTACACATTGACGATCTTGACAGAATAAATCCATAAAAGACTAGCGCTTCACAGTCTCAGGGCCAGGCATGAAGCATGTCTCATCCTTAACTCTGTCACTCCACAAACAGAAACGTGATTTTGATTATAAAATTTGACTATGAGACAAAGAAATTCTCACTTCCCATGTCTAATCATAATGAGATGCATGTGCCTGTGGACAGCTACCCAGAAAAGAGTGGAATTTGCAATCTGCTTAACATTCCTGTTTCCTCTAGAAAATGGCTCCTCTTGGGTTCCACGTGGTCCCACGGGGACTGCTGAGGTCTCTCCCTAGTCACTTACATCCATTCGGCCTCCACAGTGGTGAGCATGTGACCTTGCTGACTCAGGGGCCGGGGAATATCAGCTCTTGGAATATCCACAGGATAACCAGAACCGTGATTCCTCATGATTTGGCCAAAGTACAGACAGAAGATCTACCATAGTTGGTAGATCTATACCACTACTGACTATAGCAGTGTTACTGCTTCGGTGCATGCATTATGGAGTCAGACTGGGTTCAAAACACTGATGTCCAGCTCTGCGACCTGGGCAAGTACTGTGCCTCCCTCTCAGTATGTAAACTAGGGATAATAACTACTTACCTTCTAGGTATGTTGTGAGGATTAAATGAATACATGTAAAGCATATAGGAGAATGCCTGGTATTTACCACAAATACCAGTAGATTATTTGGGATCTGGTTCCTTAGGTATGAGGCTTCCCCCACTGGTGTTTCCACCATTACAGGTGAAATATCTGATGTGCAGCCCTCCTTACTCCACTCTCAGCCCACACAGGCTCTGTGTCTGTATCACAAATAACAACCGAGAACAACGAAAGGAACAGCGCTGGGCGGTGAGTAGTAGAAAGTCCCATTGGTTAAGAGAAATATCTCCAGCCAACTCTAATTCTCTACCTTCCCTGAGTGGTTTTGTTCATAGATATGAAGTTTGACTTTTCCTGCATTTTACTTCTTTCTCTCCATTATAAACCTAATGCTTTGGCCCAGATCTTGGGATGACTGACAAACAGAACTCCTTAAATACAGACCAGGCTTGAAATCTGATAACTTTCTGCCACTGATCTGGTAGCTTTCAAAGCTCCAGCTGGCCTCGGGGTCTTCTGCCCTGGAATTCAGGAATTAGAAAATATAAACACTGGTTTTCCCTCCCCTTTAAGATAAAATGAGAGGGATCTGGGCTCTTGTGACTTTCAAATATCCACAAAGTGGGGGTGACAGGTCTTCCCACATGAGGGGAGGAGCAGGGTATCACTTTCCCTCATTTATTACTGAAATGTGCACCCTTCCCCCCAAATCAATTGCAGCTTCTAGAACTAGGCTCAGAAAAGGCAGGTAGAGAGGTTTTCTCTTGCATCGGGATCGGCCACCCCTAGGAGGGCAGATGGAAATAATTTTCTGACTTAAGGCCAATCATTAGGTCCTCCAGACGCCATGAGATGCCATAATCTCAGCCGATGCTGTCTAGCCAGGGTAACCCAGATGCAGATAAATTTAAGTCAAACCCACAGTCCCTGCCAGTAGCATTCCAAAGCCCTCCCTAAGGCTTCTGGATATTTCTAAGGGACTTACATGCTCCAGGTCATCTCTGCCCCTGGATCCAAAGGTGCTTTGTCCCCAGCTTACTGACCCAAATATAACACCCAACCTCACCCTCAACTTCAACCAACAGCTCACCCTCAAGGGCATTCATAAAACATTTTACTGGTGGTCATAGAGGTGAGATTGTGTTCCACAACACACACAAGTGAAAATACATGTATGTTCCTGTCCGCTGCAAAATGCTCACTTGTACTTCTCCCCATTCAGCACCCAGCTTTCCACCTTCTCTCTTTCACATCCCATTTCTCCCCCATCCCTCCCAAGAACAGAGATCAACAAGGCAAATATAAGCAGGGACTAGCAGGTAAGACACCTGTGAACTGAGAAGTGGGGTGTCAGGCCAGACAGAGGACCCAGCCCACCTCAAAGCATTCAGGTTCAAAACCTTTCAAGCACTATACCCTGCTGAATACTTCTGCAGACCTTGACCCAAAGGCTGCCAGCCCTTCCATGCTATAGTCTCCCTCTTTGCTAGAGTCACCCCACGACACAACAACAGCGCCACCCACATGGGAGAGAGCAAGGACCCTCTCCTGCCACGTGTGTCCTGAGACCATGCCGTGATTACATGCACATCAGGGTAGGAGGCTGTTAGCTGTGAGAGTTTCTCAGCCGGGTACCAGGTGAGCTTGAGCTCAGGAATCTCTGACAGTCTGGGCTCAGCCCAGGCTCCACTAACCTTCTCGTGTTTTCTTTTTATCATATTGCTGTACTGTGCTAAGTCACTTCAGTCATGTCCAACTCTTTGAGACCCCATGGACGGTAGCCTGCCAGGCTCCTCTGTCCATGGGATTCACCAGGCAAGAATACTGGAGTGGGTTGCCATTTCCTTCTCCAGGGGATCTTCCAGGTCCAGGGACTGAAACTGCATCTGTTTATATCTCCTGCATTGGCAGGTGGGTTCTTTACCACTAGCGCCACCTGGGAATCATTTCTGCAGCAGAATGTAAATAACACAGATTTACCATTTTGATCGCCTTTAAGTGCACAGTCCAATGGCCTGTGTAACAATCACTGCTATACATCTCCAGAATGTATCATCAGATCACTGAGGCTCTAAGCCCATTACACACTAAGTCTCCAATCCCTTCTCCTCCAGCCCCTGGTAACCATTGTTCTACTTTCTGCCTTTATGAATTTGACTCCTCTAGGCACCTCACATAAATGGAATCATACAGTATTTATCTTTTTGTGTCTGGCTTCTTTCATTTAAGCATCACGTTTTCAAGGCTCATCCACGTTGTCATTTTAATCAGAACTCCACTCCTTTTTAAGGCTGAATAGTATTCCGTCGTGTGTATAGACCCACATTCTGTTTACCCACGCGTGGGTTGTTTCTCCCTTTTGGCTGCTGGCAACAGCGCTGCAGTGGACATGGGTGTATGAATATTTGCTGGAGTTTCCGCTTTCATTTATTTTGTGTCTATTCCCAGAGGTGGAATTGCTATATCAAATGTTTCACTTTTCCAGGAACCGTGCCTAATGTATCTTTGAATAGGTCACAGACCCTCTCTAAACCCCATCTGGGAAATAACAGCACCTACCCTGCTTTGGTTTAAGCACTGAGCCCATCATAAATGCTCAGAGGTTTGCTCCCCTCGCCCTCTGCCTTTTGAGGTACTCTGACTAAATGATCTCTCCAGTCACTCCTAGCTCCTGAAACCCCTGATCCCACCATCACATTATTTCCCTGTTGGAAAAGCTAGGAGTTCTCAGAGTATATATCAAGGGAAAACCCTCTTCATAGTCCCCACAAAAATCTAGCTCTGCCAAGAAGGCCCAATTTTCATAGCTCTCTCCTTGGAATTTGCTAACACATCCCATTATAAACCAACATCTAATTTTTCTTGCCACTCCTTCCCCCTTGCTTTCTTTCCACATTCCCTCTCTCCACTGTTGCTCCTGCCCACTGCATATCTGGGCTTCAAATTATCCTCCCCGGTTGCCTGGATGCTCGCTCCCCACCAGCTAATGTCTGTTGGAAGCAACACTTGTGAAGTTATTCATGTGAAAGCTTCATTCCCCAGAGTCACATCTTTTCAATGAGTTGTTCCTTTTAGGCTGGATCCTGCTGGCAGAGCGACTGCTGTTTGGTGAAGTCAGTGGAATTGGGTTTCTCCCCTCACATGCTGTTTGTGTTGGGTTATCACTTGGCCTGAGGTTTGGATTCTCATCCTCAGACACGTGTCCCGAGTCGATGAGCAACAACCGTCTGCCGTGCCATCCCAGTGAATGTTTACATCTCATCAAATGCTCTTTTTAGAAAAGTAATTAGAGGAAATATGCTGCTAAGCTTTCCTTGACGGGGGCCAGATTCAGAATTCCAGCAGGGAGTGGACTCACTTGCTCACAACTTGAAATATTTTCCTTCTCCACTCCATCCCTCTGTGCTCCCTTTAAACGTGAATGTTTGACAGACAATGAAATAGCCTTGCTCTCCGGCTCAGTCAGCAGCTTGGCTGCTTAGACACCATGCACACTCCCTGAAGCTCTTCTTTTCTGTTTGGCTTTTTTGTTGTTGTTGGTTTTGTTTTGGTCTCTAAGTCGTGTCCGACTCTTTATGACCCCATGGACTGTAGCCCGCCAGGCTCCTCTGTCCATGGAATTGACCAGGCAAGACTACTGGCCTGGGTTGCCATTTCCTTCTCCAGAGGATCTCCCCAACCCAAGGATTGAACCCCTGTCTCCTGCATTGGCAGGCGATTCTTTACCAGAGTCAGCTTTCTTTCCTGAGTAAAAGGTATAAGAGATTCTCAGGTCAGGGATAAACGGGTTTTTCAGATCCTGGGCAAGGAAAAAGGGGCAGCTGAGCTTTAGTTTTCAGCTTTTATGGGTTTCAGCCATCTCACCTGCCACGTTAGAAAAAGAGATGCAGGGACAAGAAAACTATACCTGGAAGCCCTGGCACTACAGGAGGAAGCTGGCTCCTCTGGAGCTGGGCTTGGGCCACCGTGCCCTGGAAGGTTGGCTCCAAAAGGCAGAGGTGGAACAGGGACAAGTCTCAAGGAAAAGTCACCAACTAAACCCCGGGCAAGAGGCTGGGTTAAAGGATTATCAGACTCCACCCTCCCGGGCTCCTTCTCCCTACATTATTGGGCTGTTCCAGACAGCAATAAGGCAAAATTCAAATGAAACACTCTTCAGCTTGAGAGTAAATCACCAAGGAAGATTCCACCTGGGGCTGGAAGGTAGATGGAAAGTGTTGACTAAAATGGGCGGGGGGTGCTTTTCATGTATCTCGGGTTTTGTTCATTCACCATGAGGCGATGTGTGCCGAGGTCCAGCTTCCCTTCTACAGTAGCTGATGGCTTTCTACACCCTCACCACCCAACTTACTCTGTTTCATTGTTGGGCGCTTGCCAGCTCCTTGCAGCAAAGAAGCACCCACTTCTTAAGTAAAGCAAAGGTGTCAGGTCACCAGCACAGGTGGCAGGTAACCCCCGCAGAGGGGAGTAGCAAAGGCTCAAACACTCCCTGCTCCTCCACAAAGCTGCCCTATTTTATCACCTGTGCATCTTACCTCCTGAGGTCTCACCTTGCCTCCTGACACCTGGCCTCTCTAGCCATAGAGGGACCGATACTCCTAAGAAGTCCTCCTTCCCCGCTTGCCCAGCAGCAGTCACAGGACAAGCCTGCTCTCCCCTTGCTTCTCCTGGGTCAAGAGGCTCCCAAGAGCTCTGTCTGGGTCTTGTTTCAACCTCACTTGCCCCAGAAGCCTATCTGACGTGGGGTTTGTGGCTCAGAAAATGACATGTGAAAAACACAGAAGCCACAGCTCTTTCTAAATAAACTCTGCGCATCCCCCAAATCAGCTTGCACTCTTCACCCTGGCTTTTTCTTCTTCTTTCTAATCCTTATTGGAAAGGAAGTGTATATATGCTGAGTGAGCACCTCTCCCTTGCTGGGAATCTGTTCTGAACGGTTGTGGTGTGAGATTTTCTCAACAAGATGCTCAGGACAAACACCCTCGCTGCAAGCCCTGCTCTTATTCACCTCTTTCCTCCCAGCTCACCTGGGAGGGGGCTTTTTCCAGGTAGAGATTTGGCTTTTGCATGTCAGAGGGGGCACCTGAGCCTGGGTAGAACCCCGGCGATAATTTTGTGCTTTAAAAAGCTTAAGAAAAAAAAA
Organism: Bubalus bubalis; assembly: GCF_019923935.1. Classification (NCBI taxonomy): domain Eukaryota; kingdom Metazoa; phylum Chordata; class Mammalia; order Artiodactyla; family Bovidae; genus Bubalus; species Bubalus bubalis. Next base: position 18,868,121 of record NC_059172.1, on the reverse strand, counting down.
AAAAGGCACATAAAACTGAAGCTGGTATGTTTCCTGAGGCAGTTCAGTCCCACAAGTTGGGATGGCAGAAAAACGGTGTCACGTTCTTAGAAAGAAAGAGGGACACCTCAGCACCACTAACCCTTACCCTCAAGATTCCCACTAGAAGAAAGCTCACCACCACCACCCACAGACACACAAGCACCCTCTCTTGGGACACCTCGCTCCTGCCCCCTAACTAACCCCAGGAGACAAAAGTCCCCTCCTGGGGGGTCCTGAATGCGACCCACAGTACCTCTTGGCAAGGACGAGATGAGAAGGAGCTGCAGGAAAGCAAGCCCCAGCTGCGGCCACCAGCCCAGCTCCATCGTTCCCGCGGCGGTGCCCGGAGTGACTGCTGGGGAGGGATCGAGGGAGGCCGGCGGGCAGGCGGCTCCTACGCGGACCTCCCCAAGCCCCAGCTGAGCGGGAGCTCGGGTTTCAGCTCGCCAGGCTCTCCCATCCTCATCCGAGGGGAACCACCTTCAGCCTGCGCGACGTCAGCCCAAACCTCTCCTCTCCGCGGCCGCCTTAACCCTTGCGGAGCCCGGGGAGGTGTGGCCACGAGGGGAGGCCCCGGGCTGTGGCTGGAAAGGAAGCTGCGGGGCACGGAGGCCCGCCCAGGTCCGGCTGGGCTCCCCGAGGCGGTGAGGGCAGGGGAGAAGCCAGCAGGACCTTGAATGGGGGGCGGAGGTAGCCGGGGCTGCGCCCCCTCACCCCCCAACCTCAGGTGAGGTCTGAAGCCCCACCCCCACCTCCAGCCCGGATGGGAGGTCTAGTGCCTCCTTGCCTGCACACACTGAGTCCGCCAGATTAAACTCCTGGCCTTGGGGGAGGGGGTGAGCTGGAGATGGAGGGAGAAAAGCAGTCAACCCGCCTCCCCCCTCCACCTGTATCCCCAGTCTCCTTCCTGCCCAGCGTTTGCTCCCGGCGCTCACAGTCTGGAAACCTTATCCTTTGCTTCTATAGGCTGCTGGGGGTATTCTGCATGGTCCCACAGTGCCCAATATGGTGAGTTCAGCAGCTTAAAGAGCTCCTGCCCACATGCCAGGCAGGGTACTGGGCTCAGGGATAAAAGAACACACAGGCATTGTCCCGGTAGTGAGGGCGTTCAGTCTAGGTATGGAGATAGCAAATGAGATGTTGAAGGGAAGACGAAGGATGTGTTACAAGATAACAGCTGACATTCTTGATCAATTTCTCTGTGCCAGGCAACTGAGTACCATACATGTATCAACTCATTTATTCCTCATAATACATCTGTCATCTCAGTCTTACAGAGAGAGATACTGGGGCATGAGAATTCAATAGCTCATCCAAGTAAATGGCAGAGCCAGGCTTGAACCCAAGCAGCTTGCGTCCAGAAGCTACAATCCCAGACAGCAGGCACACTGCTTCTTAAAATTCTGTGTATGCAGTGTTTTATGTAGCCATTATAGTCACCGTGTACAGTAGATGGCATTGTCCCCGTAGTATGGATGCCGAAACCTACACTCAGAGATGAAATGACTTGTTCAAGGTCACTTGGCTGGAACTGTCAGAGTAGGACTGACACCCAGGTCTAACTCAGGGAAGCACTGGGGTTTCAGGACGTGCTTGATCTCAGTTTGTGAGGTCAGATGAAGAACCGAGGTTGGGAGGAGTGATCATTCGGGCCTAGAGCACTGGGAGGCTTCCCAGAACTGGGGAAGCTTGAGCTGGGACCTGAGAGAGGCAGGATCTCAATCCATGGAGGGAGTGGGAAGGTCTTTCTAAGAAAAAGGGCTGAGTTCATCTAGTGCCACTGGGAAATAAATGACTATTTACATGTTTAATTAAAGGATACTTTATCCTTTTATCCTTTAATTATCCTTCCTTCAAAGGATCCATGGCAATGTAAACCATTAAAATGAATTTTAGACACACACACATGCACACACATATATATATGGAATCTAGAAAGATGGTACTGATGAGCCTATTTGCAGGGCAGTAATGAAGACATGATGAAGACCCTGATGCTGGGAGGGATTGGAGGCAGGAGGAGAAGGGGACGACAGAGGATTAGATGGCTGGATGGCATCACCAACTTGATGGACATGAGTTTGAGTAAACACTGGGAGTTGGTGATGGACAGGGAGGCCAGGCGTGCTGCTATTCATGGGGTCGCAAGGAGTCGGACACGACTGAGCGACTGAACTGAACTGAACTGAATGGAGACATACAAAACAGACTTATGAACACAGTGAAGGAGAGGGTGGGTCAAATAGAGAAAGTAGCTTTGAAACATATACAATTCCATATGTAAAATAGATGGCTGGTCGGAATTTGCTATATGATGCAGGGAGCTCAAACCCAATGCTCTGTGACAACCTAGCGGGTTGGGACCAGGTGGGAGGTGGGAGGGCGGTTCAAGGGGGAGGGGACATATGTATCCCTATGGCTGATTCAGGCTGATGTATAGCAGAAACCAACACAATATTATAAAGCAATTATGCTCCGACTAAAAATAAATAAATTTTTAAAAAATGAATTTTAGGGACTTCCCTGGTGGCCCAGTGGCTAAGACTCCAAGCTTTCAAGGCAGGGGGCCTGGGCTTGATCCCTGGTCAGGGAACTAGCTTCAACTAAGAGTTCAAATGCCCATAACTAGAGATCCCGCATGCCACAATGAAGACCTGGTACAGCCAAATAAATAAAATAAATAAATATTAAAATGAATTTTAAACAGTTTTGAGATTATACACACACACACACATATATATAATCTCATTGGAAAAGACCCTGATGCTGGAAAAGATTGAAGACGGGAGGAGAAGGGGATGCCAGAGGATGAGATGGCTTGATGGCATCACCAACAGGGTGGACATAAGTTTGAGTAAGCTCCAGGAGTTGGTGATGGACAAGGAAGCCTGGCGTGCTGTGGTCCATGGGGTCGCAAAGAGTCGGACATGACTGAGCAACTGAACTGACTGATACAAACACACACACACATATCTCAGAACAAAAGCCAACTCAAGAGGATAAACACTCTGTACAGTTTGGAGAGAAGGTAAAGAGAAAGCATGTAGTCATGGTGCTTAGATTTTATTCCATAGTTAATGGAAGACTCTGACTGTTTAGGAGCAGAAGGTGTGGGGCCCTAAAGCAAAGTCCGAGAAGAAAAGCCTTTCTGGTGTCCAGAACAAGGGATGGAGGAGGCCAAGGCCTGGCTAGAGAGAACAGCCTGGAGGGAGGAGCAAGCCATGGAAGTTGAAGGGAAAACAGTGGGAGGAACTTGGGGGAGGCAGAGTCCTGGGACTCAGGACAGCCTAGGAGTGCAGAAGAGCTGCCAAAGGGACTCCACTTGGGGAAATCCCTAAAACCCAGCCCTGCTTCTGAGGCCCACCACAGCCAAAAGACTGGGAGCAAGAACCTAGCGGTCAAATCCTCCATTCACCACCAACTCTCTGAATCTCAACTATCTCATCTGTAAAATGAAAATAATAACCAAAGCTACTTTGTGGACTATTTGGAGAATTTAATGAGATTATGTACATAAGGCCCTTAGCACAGGGTCAAGCTCGTTCTAAATGCTCAATAAATACAAATCATTGTCTGTATTATCTGTCTGGGGCTGACCCCATGGAAATCCCATGGTATGGGCCTTCTTCCTCACCCTCAATTTCTCTATTAAAGTGAAATTTGTTAAAACAGGCACCAAAAATAACCTTAAAGGGGAGGGTGGGGGAAGTGCCAAAGGGCAACTGGGTAGGAGGTGAGAAGAGGAGAGCTTTACTTTCTTGCTGGTCAACCAGCCATAGTCCTTTGGTGATGGGAGTAGGGAGGAGTTGACATGGTTTCCAAGTAACCATAGGATATGATCTCGGGTGGCCTCAGCCTGCAGTGGTTTGGAGCAGGGCGTGGGTTCCCAGCCAGAGATTGAGACCAGGGTGTGGCAGTGAAAGTACCAGATCCTAGCTCCTAGATCAGTGGTCAGTGACAAGGGCCCTTGCCCTTTGGCTTTGCAGGAAATAATTTCCTCAAAGATAGAAAGTGGTGAGATAAGTAAAGTGTTTATTAAGAGGGAAAAAGAGTACAGTAGGTGTGGATAGACATACGAGGGGACTCTGAGAGAGAGTCACTGAGTCGTGCCCTTGTGGCAGTTTGAATGACTTTTATGGGGTATTTCTTCCAGGGTTTTCTTTAGCCAATTATTTTGATTTGCCTGGTTCACAGTCCATATTTGGTATATCTCAGGATCCTCCCACGTGTGTGCATGCCTGCATCTCTTAGACTAGATGGATGTTACCAAAAAGGCATATGGGTAGCTTGGCATTAGTTAGCATCACTCCCCTCTGACCTCCAAGGAGCTATCCCACACATGTGTGATCGGGGAGGTCTTCGGACTTTGAGAGCAAGAAATACGTGGACTGGGCAGGGCCCAGCCTCCTCCCTTATTTGTTCTGCTCATCTCTTCCTGGAGTTTCAGTGCTTAGGGATGAATCTCTAATAACGTTACCCTGGGGGGCTTGGGGGGTGGGAGGGAGGCTTCTACCTTCTGCCTCAGTATTAAAACCTCTTCAGTTCATCAGTCGCTCAGTCGTGTCCCACTCTTTGCGACCCCATCAATCGCAGCAAGCCAGGCCTCCCTGTCTATCACCAACTCCCGGAGTTCACTCAGACTCACGTCCATCAAGTCAGTGATGCCATCCAGCCATCTCATCCTCTGTCGTCCCCTTCTCCTCCTGCCCCCAATCCCTCCCAGCATCACAGTCTTTTCCAATGAGTCAACTCTTCCCATGATGTGGTCAAAGTACTGGAGTTTCAGCTTTAGCATCAGTCCTTCCAAAGAAATCCCAGGGCTGATCTCCTTCAGAATGGACTGGTTGGATCTCCTTGCAGTCCAAGGGACTCTCAAGAGTCTCTCCAACACCACAGTTCAAAAGCATCAATTCTTCAGCGCTCAGCCTTCTTCACAGTCCAACTCTCACATCCATACATGACCACAGGAAAAACCATAGCCTTGACTAGACGGACCTTTGTTGGCAAAGTAATGTCTCTGCTTTTGAATATGCTATCTAGGTTGGTCATAACTTTCCTTCCAAGGAGTAAGTATCTTTTAATTTCATGGCTGCAGTCACCATCTGCAGTGATTTTGGAGCCCCCAAAATAAAGTCTGACACTGTTTCCACTGTTTCCCCATCTATTTCCCATGAAGTAATGGGATCGGATGCCATGATCTTCATTTTCTGAATGTTGAGCTTTAAGCCAACTTTTTCACTCTCCACTTTTACTTTCATCAAGAGGCTTTTACTACAAAGCCACAGTTATCAAGACAGTATGGTACTGGCACAAAGACAGAAATATAGATCAATGGAACAAAATAGAAAGCCCAGAGATAAATCCATGCACATATGGACACCTTATCTTTGACAAAGGAGGCAAGAATATACAATGGATTAAAGACAATCTCTTTAACAAGTGGTGCTGGGAAAACTGGTCAACCACTTGTAAAAGAATGAAACTAGAACATTTTCTAACACCATACACAAAAATAAACTCAAAATGGATTAAAGATCTAAACGTAAGACCAGAAACTATAAAACTCCTAGAGGAGAACATAGGCAAAACACTCTCTGACATACATCACAGCAGGATCCTCTATGACCCACCTCCCAGAATATTGGAAATAAAAGCAAAAATAAACAAATGGGACCTAATTAACCTTAAAAGCTTCTGCACATCAAAGGAAACTATTAGCAAGGTGAAAAGACAGCCTTCAGAATGGGAGAAGATAATAGCAAATGAAGCAACTGACAAACAACTAATCTCGAGAATATACAAGCAACTCCTACAGCTCAACTCCAGAAAAATAAATGACCCAATCAAAAAATGGGCCAAAGAACTAAATAGACATTTCTCCAAAGAAGACATACAGATGGCTAATAAACACATGAAAAGATGCTCAACATCACTCATTGTCAGAGAAATGCAAATCAAAACCACTATGAGGTACCATTTCACACCAGTCAGAATGGCTGCGATCCAAAAGTCTACAAGTAATAAATGCTGGAGAGGGTGTGGAGAAAAGGGAACCCTCTTCCACTGTTGGTGGGAATGCAAACTAATACAGCCACTATGGAGAACAGTGTGGAGATTCCTTAAAAAACTGGAAATAGACATGCCTTATGATCCAGCAATCCCACTGCTGGGCATACACACTGAGGAAACCAGAAGGGAAAGAGACACGTGTACCCCAATGTTCATCGCAGCACTGTTTATAATAGCCAGGACATGGAAGCAACCTAGATGTCGATCAGCAGATGAATGGATAAGAAAGCAGTGGTACATATACACAATGGAGTATTACTCAGCCATTAAAAAGAATACATTTGAATCAGTTCTAATGAGGTGGATGAAACTGGAGCCTATTATACAGAGTGAAGTAAGCCAGAAAGAAAAACACCAATACAGTATACTAACGCATATATATGGAATTTAGAAAGATGGTAACAATAACCCTGTGTACGAGACAGCAAAAGAGACACTGATGTATAGAACAGTCTTATGGACTCTGTAAGAGAGGGAGAGGGTGGGAAGATTTGGGAGAATGGCATTGCAACATGTAAAATATCATGTATGAAACGAGTTGCCAGTCCAGGTTCGATGCACGATAACGGATGCTTGGGGCTGGTGCACTGGGACGACCCAGAGGGATGGAATGGGGAGGGAGGAGGGAGGAGGGTTCAGGATGGGGAACACATGTATACCTGTGGCGGATTCATTTTGATATTTGGCAAAACTAATACAATTATGTAAAGTTTAAAAATAAAATAAAATTAAAAAAAAAAAAAAGAGGCTTTTGAGTTCCTCTTCACTTTCTGCCATAAGGGTGGTGTCATCTGCATATCTGAGGTTATTGATATTTCTCCCGGCAATCTTGATTCCAGCTTGTGCTTCTTCCAGTCCAGCATTTCTCATGATGTACTCTGCATAGAAGTTAAATAAGCAGGGTGACAATATACAGCCTTGACGTACTCCTTTTCCTATTTGGAACCAGTCTGTTGTTCCATGTCCAGTTCTAACTGTTGCTTCCTGACCTACATACAGATTTCTCAAGAGGCAGGTCAGGTGGTCTGGTATTCCCATCTCTTTCAGAATTTTCCACAGTTTATTGTGATCCACACAGTCAAAGGCTTTGACATAGTCAATAAAGCAAAATAGATGTTTTTCTGGAACTCTCTTGCTTTTTCCATGATCCAGCGGATGTTGGCAATTTGATCTCTGGTTCCTCTGCCTTTTCTAAAACCAATTTGAACATCAGGAAGTTCACGGTTCACATATTGCTGAAGCCTGGCTTGGACAATTTTGAGCATTACTTTACTAGCATGTGAGATGAGTGCAATTGTGCGGTAGTTTGAGCCTTCTTTGTCATTGCCTTTCTTTGGGAATGGAATGAAAACTGACCTTTTACAGCCTCTTAGAAATCTGTTTCTCCCATTAGCTGACAATGCCACTTCCTTCTTCCCTTGTCTCCCCTCATCTACACACAGACACACACACACACACACACACATACATAAACCTTCCAAGTCTACCCAGCAGCTTCATCCCTACAGCAATTTAGCCCACAAGGGCGGGGCCCCAGGTGATGCATGTGACTCTCTAAAGAAGTCTCTACTGAAAGGTCTTTGCTGCTCCAGGCTTAGGGGACTGGAAACAGCCCTTAACATCTATTTTTGGAATGCTCACAGGAATAATGTCACTAATTTGGGTTTGCAAATTTCCTAGGATTAGGGAACCTGGAAAGGAATTCTCAAAAAGGAGTGGGGCACATTACTCTGGGGAACTGAAAGCAGCGATCAGATATTACCTTGTTGAACTTGACAATAAGCTTGGACTAGGAGAGGAAGAGGGAAGTGATAACTATGATACAAAAAAGGTGGGTAGTTTGTCTGAGGTCATATAACCCTACATAAATTTCAGTTTTCCTATGAAAGTTTAGCTTCCTCTCTTTCCATTAACTCAGTTTTTCATATTGATAGAGTTTAGTGTTGTTCTAAATTAGGATTCTTGACCCAGGTTCCATGGGGTCTACCGGGAAGACTTTTCTCAGGGTCTTTGAACCTCTGGAATTGATATGAAAGTTTTTCTGGCAGTTTTTGGAGCAAGAGGAAGTCACGGCCTTCTTCAAAATTTCATCAGTCAGTTCAGTTCAGTTCAGTCGCTCAGTTGTGTACGACTCTTTGCAACCCCATGAATTGCAGCACGCCAGGCCTCCCTGTCCATCACCAACTCCTGGAGTTCACTCAAACAATAGGGATCTGCAAACACCCAGGTTTTTTAGAATCACTGATCTTCACAAGTTAACGTGGAAAAATTCACCACATATTTGTTGGGTTTGGGGAAAGTGGTTTGGTACATACAGTGATTGAGTCTAGACTATAAACTGCATGATGGATATTTTTAGGACCCCCCCCTTTTTTTTCTATTTTTGTCTAAGAGCACTTACTCTGGCCCACACTGCCTAGTGCTGAATCAGGTGGGCCACTAGCTACTTGTGTACACTGGGGTAGGTTATCTCACCTGGGGTGGCTGTAGTTTTCTCATCTGCTGAGTGAGGAGAACAATGGCACCTGCCCCCATGGGGTTGGAGTAAAGAGCTCACAACAGTGTCTAAAATACACTAAGTACTCAGAAAACACTAACTATTTTTATCATGGTTCTCTCCCCCTCCTGCCCTCACTTTCTACACCCACTTCTGGGAGGAATAAATCACTGGAAAGGCTGAATGTAAAAGAGGCAAAGTGCCATGCTGGGGAACAGGGAATGATACCTGGAATTAAAAATTATCTTCTTATAATGAGCACTCAGAAATCAACAGTTGGCGGTAGTAGATGGAGTCGGGCCACCCATTTAATTACAAGTCACAATCCCCACTAATTTTCACATGAAAGGATGAGGCACTCTAAAAAACCTGGATCTTTTTCACTGCCATGGGAGGCTGATTGCATGTGAATACACGGAAAGAAACCGCAGTGGAGGCTGTCTTGTGAATGACAACAGCTCCCCATCCTCCAAGCTGTAACTTTTTCAGATCAGCAGCTTGAGCAGAGACCATCGAGGGCAAGCCAGAGGGAATAGCTAGGGTGAGACCCGTCTGTGAGCCTACGAGAGGCATCCCAGACTGCTCGCTGGTCATTATGTTTGGTTTTCATCAGCTGTACGAAACACAAAGTTCAAGTCACCCAGGGCCGGAGATGGAGAAGGGTAGGTCTAGGGGAAAGACAAAGAGCCCTTCCACCAGAGCCTGCTCTAACTGGCCCAGCCATGGGAGTCTCCAGCCCTAATGAATCCCGGCTGTTCACCTACACAACAAGCGATGATGTTGTGCCTCCAGGGCTGGCTCAGCTCCACTCCCTCCACCCGGAGTTGGGCAAGCGAGTAGGTGAGTCTGTGGTTCTTTCTTTGGCCACATTCTTCTTGCTCTGTGTCATTCTTTATGGAACTTGCTGAAAGAGGGCGTGCTTCCTTCCTTCATTCATGGTCATTGCACTCTTGAATCTCTTGGGAAAACCAGTTCTTGATTTTCATTTGTGTTATTTATAAACTTCAATTTAAATCAAAATGTCTGCTATGCCATGAGCTGCAAAGCTTTATAAAGAACTCTGGCAAAAACTGGGACCCCAATCCAAATGACTAACTCAAGAGTTACATGTAGTTGTGCTGTTTTTACATATAGTTGAACCATTTTGGGTGGGGAAAGGACCAAAACATAGAAAAATTCCGAGGGAAGGCAGTAGGGTATGGTGGCATGAAAAAGACACCAGGTCCCAGGGGGAATCTAGGCTCTACTACCTACCAGCTGGGTGAACTTGGACAAATCCATCGACTCCTCTGAGTCTCACTTTGAAAGAAAGTGAAAAGTGTCAGTCACTCAGTCGTGTCTGACTCTGCAACCCCATGAACTGTAGCCCACTAGGCTCCTCTGTCTATGGGATTCTCCAACCAAGAATACTGGAGTGGGTTGCCATTTCCTCCTCCAGGGGATCTTCCGGACCAAGGATTGAAACTGCATCTCCTGTGGCTCCTGCATTGCAGGCAGATTCTTTATCATATGAGCCACCAGGAAAGCAGCAGTCTCACTTTCCTCATCAGTAAAAGGGAGGTGAGAGCTGCCTTATCATTCTGATGAGATTAAAGTCAGGCCAGCCTGCATAATGGTAGTTCAATCAAGGTTGATTGTTATGAACATCTAATCTTAGAGTTTCATTTTGAAATAGGTACCATTTCCCACAGCTCTGGTGATGGAAGTTAGTTTATGTTGCTATATTGATTTGAAGCCAATGTGTGTCTGAAAAATATATTGCCTTGTACAGTTATGCTTCCAGTTGGAGGTCTAGGGGCAGAGTGTGCACTTGTTCAAAGACAAATTGAGAGGTCTGACCTGAGTGGACCCAGTCCAGGTGCTAAAGAAAAAAGTATTCTGACATTTGTTAAAGACTGTAGGGAAGGGGACTTCGGTGGTTAAGAATCCACCTTGCAATGCAGGGGACATGGGTTCAATCCCTGGTCAAGGGAACTAAGATCCCACATTCCCCAGGCAATGAAGTCTGCATTGCAACTACTGAGCCCACGCGGGTAACCAGGGGATCCAATCTGGTCTGAAGGTCAGAAAAGTTAACCTGAGAAGGTGACATTGAACTTCAGAGCTGAAGAAACGCAGAGGGAAGGGAGAGTAGAGGACAAGAGATGAGAAAGACCGTGTACTTGGAGGCTACAGGTGCAGGCAGGCCTTGAGAATCATGAACTTGGTTCTGTGGGGGTCATGGGAAAACAGCCTGGGGGTCAGTGACTGGATGATTGGTGCCCCAGGTTCCCCTCTCTGCAACAACATCCAGTATGCAACGGGACCGAGAGAAGTGGCTTGAGAGGCACTGAGGAGGTAAAAAGGATGGGATCAGTGATCATGGTATAGATTGAGGGGGAAAATACAGGAGCAAAGTGAGGGTTATCCCTGTTGCTAACCGCATAGAAGTGGACAGACGCATGGTGGTGAGCTGTGCAGGACTGCTCTCCTCTCTCTCAGCCTCTCTGTCACTCTCTCTGTCAGATCACTCACTCTGGGAGAAGTCAACTATGCAAAGCTCAAATGGAAAGGAGCCAAAGCTTCCTGACAACAGTCTCCCAAAGGAGCTTGGGAGCACATCCTCCCTTCTGGGGCCCTTCTGGTGGCTGCAGCCCTCAGCAGCGACTTGCCTACAACCTAGCAAGAGTCCCCTTAGCCAGAACCACCCAGATAAGCTGCTCCCAGATCCCTGACCTTCAGAAACTAGGCAAGATAACAAATCGTGTTGCTTGGCACCACTAAATTTGTTCCACAGCACGAAATGACTAATACAAAACATCTGTGAATTGGATGATCTTTAGAAGAAACTAAAAGTGTCTATACAGTCGGTAAATCTGCAGCCAAATGAAAACTGCTAGAGTTTAAGGTCCCAATGGTGAGAAATTTAATAGAGTGAGACTATCACAGGAAAGAGGCTTTCAGCAGCGCATAACAGCAAACCCAACTTACCTGGCTTAAACAATAAGGAATTGTTATTGTCCAGTATAGCAGTAAGTCCACAGTTAGGACGACTCCAGAGCTCAGTCTGTGCCCCAACAATAGTGTTAAATATTTAAATAGCTCTAAATAACCAGCAGATATATATGGTATGCACATGTTTATATAGAATCTTGGGACATATAAATATAGCATATGTTGTATGGATGGCTAACAGGCGCATGGAAAGTGCTCAGCATCGTTAGTTATTAGAGAAATGCAAATCAAAACCATAGTAACGTATCACCCCACACCTGTCAGGATGGCCGTCATCAAAAAGTCTACAGATAGTAAATGCTGGAGAGGATGTGGAGAAAAGAGAAACTTCCTGCACTGCTGGTGGGAATGTAAATCGGTATAATCACTGTGGAAAACAGCATGGAGGGTCCTCAAAAACCTAAAAATAGAGGTGCCATATGACCCAGCTGGAAAGAGGAGTCTGGTGAGCTTCAGTAACCGTGGGGTCACAAAGACTCGGACACAAAGGAGTCACTAGCGCACGTAGTCGCTTTGGTCACGTTCAACTCTTTGCAACCCCATGGACTGTAGCCGGCCAGGCTTCTCTGTCCATGGGGTTCTCCAGGACAGAACACTGGAGTGGGTTGCAGTTTCCTCCTCCAGGGATCTTCCCAACCCAGAGACTGAACCAGCATCTCTTAATGTCTCCTGCATTGGCAGCCAGGTTCTTTAACACTGGCACCACCTGGGATGAGTAATATTCTGTCATATATATATATATATAACTCAGCCATAAAAAATAATGAAATAGTACCACTTGCAGCAACATAGATGGGCCTAGAGGTGATCAGACTAAGTGAAGTAAGTCAGAAAGAAAAAGACAAATATTTTATCACTTATATGTGGAATCTAAAAAATGGTAAAAATGAACTTATTAACAGAACAGAAACAGACTCATGGACATAGAAAACAAACTTATAGTCACCAAAGGGGAAGGCAGGGAGGGATAAATTAGTATGGAATTAACAGATACATACTACCAAGCATAAAATATATAATAAAAATGAGAGGGAGAGGGTGGGAAGATTTGGGAGAATGGCATTGAAACATGTAAAATATCATGTATGAAACGAGTTGCCAGTCCAGGTTCGATGCACGATACTGGATGCTTGGGGCTGGTGCACTGGGACGACCCAGAGGGATGGAATGGGGAGGGAGGAGGGAGGGGGATTCGGGATGGGGAGCACATGTATACCTGTGGCGGATTCATTTTGATATTTGGCAAAACTAATACAGTTATGTAAAGTCTAAAAATAAAATAAAATTAAAAAAAATGTACTGTATAACATAGGGAACTATATTCACTATTTCATAATAACCTATAATGGAAAATAATTTTTATAAAGTACATATATACACACATATATGCAAATCACACTGCTGTACCTGAAACTAACACAGTTTTCTAAATCAACTACACTTCAGTTAAAAACAGCATATGTTACTTGTGAATACAAACTTATCATTAAACTATTAAAAATAGGTAGAATTGACATGGTGGTGGTGGTTTAGTTGCTAAGTCATGTCCGACTCTTGCAACCCCATGGAAATGACATACAGTACGTTAAAGGCAGTAGTTACCATTGAAAGAAGGGGTATCAGGATTCCCTAGTGGTCCAGTGGTTAAGAATCCACCTTACAATGCAGGGTACAATGGTTCCATCCCTGGTCCGGGATCCCACATGCCGTGCAGCAAGTAGGGCCATGCGCCACGACTACTGAGCCCACACGCTAGAGCCCATGGCTCGCAAGCTGCAACACTGAAGCCTGCGGACTCCAGAGCCTGTGCTCTGCCACAAGAGAAGCTACCGCAGTGAGAAGCCTGCACACGGCAGCTGGAGAGTGGCCCCCACCCAAGCAACTAGAAAAAGTTCACACACAGCAGTGAAGAACCCAAAGACCCAGCACAGCCAAAAAAAGAGAAAAAAAAGGAAGGATGTCGCAAAATGTGATATATGAAAGTTTAGCTTCAATATTAAACAAGTAAAAGAGAAATTGAAGCATTGAAGCCAAATGTTAACATCTGTCTCTCTTTGAGGCTAGTACATAGGGTTCTGTTATAGTCTGGAATTTTTTTGGATGTCTGGATTATTAATAATTATACCTATATTTTATAAAGTTGCTACAAAAATGTAAGAAAAGGACGCATGGGAAAATATTTTAATGGATAGAGAAGACAAGCATTTATTCTTTAAGAAAACATTTTGAAAGAATAAAATAATGCCATTTGCAGAGACATGGATGGACCTATAGATTACCATAAAAGTGAAAGAAACAGAAAGACAAATGCCATATGATGTCACTTATATGTGGGATCTAAAATATGACACAAAAGAACTACAGAACAGAAACAGACTCAGAGATATAGAGAACAGACTTATAATGCCAAGGGGCTGGGGGGTGGGGGAGGGATGGACTGGGAGCTGGGGATTGGCAGCTGCAAACTGGTACATATAGAATGAATCAACAATAAAGTTCTACTGTATAGCACAGGGGACTATATTCAATATCCTGTGAAAAAGCATAATGGAAAAGAATATGAAAAAAAGTATGTATACGGATAAATGAGTTACTTTGCTAGGCAGGAGACATTCACACAACATTATAAATCAAGTATACTTCAACTTAAAAAAAAGAAAACATTTTGAGTGTCTCCTATGTGTCAGCCACATTCTAGGCTATGGGGACAGCAAGACAGAATGATTCTTGTCTTCATGGAGCTTACATCCTACTGGGCAAAGATATATAACAAACAAAGAAGAGCAGATCAGATGGGAGAGCACTATGCTACAAATAAAACAGAGAAATATTCTAGAAGTGATGGAGAAAGGTACTTTAGTTTGTGGAATCAGAGCAGACCTCTCTGAGAAGAGAGAAGGTGACGCTGAAGTTGAAACCCAGAGTAAAACATCATGAGAGCTTCCGAGAAAAGGGCATCCCAGGCACAGGGAGGAGAAGGCAATGGCACCCCACTCTAGTACTCTTGCCTGGAAAATTCCATGGACGGGGATCCTGGTGGGCTGCCATCTATGGGGTCACACAGAGTCGGACACAACTGAAGCGACTTAGCAGGCACAGGGAACAGCTAATGTAAAGGCTGCGAGCTAGGAATGAGCTTAGAGCACACAAGGAGCACAAAGAAGTCCAGTGTGGCCAGCACACAAGTACATAACCCACGCTCTAGAAAAGAGGGCATATGGCAGGGGCCAGGAGAATGTGCTCGGATGATCAAGTGAATTCACACCAATGTCTCATTACCTTCGGGGCATCGGGGAATTCTTTGAAAATTTAGTGGAAAACTATGGATCCTAGAAAAAACACACATACTGATTTTTGCTTATAATTTCGGAATATGCATGGACCCTCTGAAGCCCACCCAGAAATGATCTAATTGCAGCATTCAAATTCAAGCCACATTATTCCCAGTTGGTGAGGGTATGGGGGCCTGACCATTTTTACTCAAATGCAGGCCATTTCTACTCTGTGTTCCCTACCACGTCAACTGATGCTGTACCAGTCTGAAGATCTCCTACCCCACCCTCCTGTGTTTCCCCTTGCTTTTCACCAGGTCAGACCTACATAGCAGTCTGAAGGCTCTCCCTGCCTAATCCTGCTTCTCTCCCTTTTATGTTTCATAGGCTTTACCACCAAGAATTCTTTTTCTTTTTCAACGTGCCTATTTTCGGCTGTGCTAGGTCCTCATGCTGTGCATGGGCTTTGTCTAGTTGCGGGCTTCTCAGTGTGTGCAGGCTTCTCAGTGCGGTGGCTGCTCTTACTGAGGTGAAGACTCCATAGCAGGGCTTTAGTAGTTGTGGCACATGGGCCCAGCTGCCTCAGGGCCTGTGGAATCCTCCTGGACCAGGAATTGAACCTGGGTCCCCTGCACTGGCAGGCAGATTCCCAACCACTGGACCACAAGGGAGGTGCTACCGCCAAGAATTCTATCTGGCACTTCTAACTTTGCTTGGTGTCTGTTTCTTAGACACCAACACAACCAATATTGTATTGGGACCAACCAATACAATCAGTACCGGGAATAATAAAAACCAAGATGTGGTAAGAGGGGGTTGTGGTTCTAGATCACAGAGCTGGCAAGGAAAGCCCCATTCCCCAGTGGTATTTGAGGCATAGATAATCCTGGCACAAGGTGGTAACCCAACTGCTAAAGATTTCCCAGGTGGCTACTTAGAAGTACTTCCTAGCGGAGGAGAATGCCTGGGCTGGGATGAAGATTCAGGCTTTTATTCATTATGGAGGAACAGCACATTTAAGGACAATGGAATCAGCTGGTTACTAAGTTGATCTGATGCCCTGCAGAGGGATAATGAGAAACTAAGTATAGTTAACAAATTTAAATGCTAAGTGTGAAAGCCAGTGGTCCTCTTTGGTAGTTCCTGCAGTAGGAGAGTGGATTAAACTGAGAAACAAACCCAGGTTCTGATATTTATAGGCTTCAAAGAGAGTGGAATGCTTAGTCATGGCTGGTCTACTACTCTATATCAGCATCCTGCCTGGAAAACCTTGAACTCTTGAACCTGAGATTGACTCATCTGTACGGATACTCCCAAAGTATGTGGTTCCACTGAATTCCCTGAATCCTCTGAGCCTTCAGAGATGGCCCATCTGTTCCTGTTAAGAACTGGAGCTCTGTCCTTGGGAAGAAATAGTATGGGTGTTTTCCCACTGCAAGAAGACAAGGGTCCTCCTCAGGACTTGCGCTCAGGCCTGTCCTGGCTACCGGGCCAGAAAACAGGGTTAAGTGCCGTCCTAATCCCAGTTTAGAACATGATGAGGAAAGAAAGAGACAAATGCCAATGGAGCTGCAAGAATTAAGTAGCAGGTACCAGCAAGAGCCAGGGGAGTACCCATGGGATTGGATTTTGAGGGTGCTTGATCAAGGAGTAGGGCTTCCCTGGTAGCTCAGATGGTAAAGCGTCTGCCTGCAATGTGGGAGACCTGGGTTCAATCCCCGGATCGAGAAGATCCCCTGGAGAAGGAAATGGCAACCCACTCCAGTACTCTTGCCTGGAAAATTCCATGGATGGAGGAGCCTGGTAGGCTACAGTCCATGGGGTCGCAAAGAGTCAGACACAACTGAGCAACTTCACTGGCACTGACGGGATCAAGGAGTACAGAACAGAAGAATAGATAAGCAACAGTTCATGTAATTGGGAGTACTCTTTAGGAACATGGATTTAATGCATTGGCAACAACCCTAGGGTATGCGCAAATTTGCTAGTAGGTAACTCTAAAAAGGGCTTTCCAGGTGGCTCAGTGGTAAAGAATCCCCCTGCCAATGCAGCCGATATGGGTTTGATCCCAGGGTTGGGAAGATCCCCTGGAGAAGGAAATGGCAACCCACTTCAGTATTCTTGTCTGGGAAATCTCATGGACAGAGCAGCCTGGAGGGCTACAAGGTGGCAGAGCCAGACATAACTTAGTGACTAGAAACAAAAACGAAAGAAAACTCTTAAAAATATGGAGAAAACACTAGCCCATGCTGACCAAGTAGTAATGCCTGAGGTACTGTGGAAACCAGGGGGATTAAATGGCTCGGGGAAATAGGCATTTTGAATTGGATATATTACATGAGGACAGAAGATGCATCAGAAATTTATTTCCATGGAAGGACCTAGAGAAGGTGCTATTCACAATGGCCATCAACATGCTGATGGGATAAATATTAGCATCACAAAGACATTCAGTGATGAATTGAGTTTCTTCTATACGCTAAGGTTGATTATAAGAAATATGTGACAAAACTTGGCTTACTAATAGCAGTGGGAATGCTAAGGCCTCAAAGCAATAAAGACCAGATGATAGTTATTAATCACCAGAAATGAGGGGACCCCACAATTACCACCACAATCAATAAGATTGGAGGGGCAACCAAGGAGGCTTGACCCTCCAGGAGTTGTGGATATAGTTAATAGAACATGGTATTCCTTAGAGACAAAAGAACAGGCAGAAATGGAGGGTACTGCTTAATATATACAATCAAAAGAGGCAAGAATAGATGAGCAAGAGGCTGGGGGTGACTACCTCAACAGAAGTTGTGAATCTAACTCAATCCTTGAACATGAGCCAGTTTTCATACTCAAAACCTGTTGGCTACAGAGGTGGATGGGTCCCCAAAAGGAAATAAAGAGCAACACTATGGCAAGCATATGTTATAATGATTCCTTTGATACTTTCCTAAGAATACCTATCACCTCTTACTCAGATGACTGTGGACTGGGTAAGGAAAACACTCATACATTTTAAGGGCTACTGGACACAGAGTCTAAGATCGGGAGGCCTGAAATAACATCAGAGCCATCTGTTTGAGGTATATGTCAGCAGGTTAATAAGTTGACTCTTGGCCAAAGGCCAGCTTACTGTGGGTCTATGGATCACCCATCCAGTGATCATTTTTCTGGGCTCCAAATATTTGATTGGGATTGACATGCTCAGCTGTTGAATTCTTAACATGAAATCCTTGTTTTATCATAATATTGATAATCATGATAATAGAAAGACTGAGTAAAAGCCCCTAAAATTTTCCTCCTCTCTGAAACTTCAGTTCCCCAAGATAATGAATCAAAACCAAGATCATATTCATGGACAATGGTGGTGTTTAATATGGTGGTCTGTCTCAATTTAATTCACCAGTCAGGCCCCTAAAGAAGCCAGACAGATACTCTAGCATGACTGTCATCTATCACATACTCAAATGAGTAGTTTCAATAGTGGTTGTCTTGGTACTTTTGCTAGAGTAGACTAACATCAGATCAGATCAGATCAGTTGCTCAGTCGTGTCCGACTCTTTGCAACCCCATGAATCGCAGCACACCAGGCCTCCCTGTCCATCACCAACTCCCGGAGTTCACTGAGACTCACGTCCATTGAGTCAGTAATGCCATCCAGCCATCTCATCCTCAGTCGTCCCCTTCTCCTCTTGCTCCCAATCCCTCCCAGCATCAGAGTCTTTTCCAACGAGTCAACTCTTCCCATGAGGTGGCCAAAGTACTGGAGTTTCAGCTTTAGCATCAGTCCTTCCAAAGAAATCCCAGGGCTGATCTCCTTCAGAATGGACTGGTTGGATCTCCTTGCAGTCCAAGGGACTCTCAAGAGTCTTCTCCAACACCACAGTTCAAAAGCATCAATTCTTCGGCACTCAGCCTTCTTCACAGTCCAATTCTCACATCCATACATGACCACAGGAAAAACCGTAGCCTTGACTAGACGGACCTTTGTTGGCAAAGTAATGTCTCTGCTTTTGAATATGCTATCTAGGTTGGTCATAACTTTCCTTCCAAGGAGTAAGTGTCTTTTAATTTCATGGCTGCAGTCACCATCTGCAGTGATTTTGGAGCCCAGAAAAATAAAGTCTGACACTGTTTCCACTGTTTCCTCATCTATTTCCCATGAAGTGATGGGACCGGATGCCATCATCTTCGTTTTCTGAAAGTTGAGCTTTAAGCCAACTTTTTCACTCTCCACTTTCACTTTCATCAAGAGGCTTTTGAGTTCCTCTTCACTTTCTGCCATAAGGGTGGTGTCATCTGCATATCTGAGGTTATTGATATTTCTCCCAGCAATCTTGATTCCAGCTTGTGCTTCTTCCAGTCCATCGTTTCTCATTATGTACTCTGCATAGAAGTTAAATAAACAGGGTGACAATATACAGCCTTGATGTACTCCTTTTCCTATTTGGAACCAGTCTGTTGTTCCATGTCCAGTTCTAACTGTTGCTTCCTGACCTGCATACAGATTTCTCAAGAGGCAGATCAGGTGGTCTGGTATTCCCATCTCTTTCAGAATTTTCCACAGTTGATTGTGATCCACACAGTCAAAGGCCTTGGCACAGTCAATAAAGCAAAAATAGATGTTTTTCTGGAACTCTCTTGCTTTTTCCATGATCCAGCGGATGTTGGCAATTTGATCTCTGGTTCCTCTGCCTTTTCTAAAGCCAGCTTGAACATCAGGAAGTTCACGGTTCACATATTGCTGAAGCCTGGCTTGGAGAATTTTGAGCATTACTTAATAGAGTGTGAGATGAGTGCAATTGTGCAGCAGTTTGAGCATTCTTTGGAATTGCTTTTCTTTGGGATTGGAATGAAAACTGACCTTTTCCAGTCCTGTGGCCACTGCTGAGTTTTCCAAATTTGCTGGCATATTGAGTGCAGCACTTTCACAGAATCATCTTTCAGGATTTGGAATAGCTCAACTGGAATTCCATCACCTCCACTAGCTTTGTTCGTAGTGATGCTTTCTAAGGCCCACTTGACTTCACATTCCAGGATGTCTGGCTCTAGTTGAGTGATCACACCATCATGATTATCTGGGTCGTGAAGATCTTTTTTGTACAGTTCTTCTGTGTATTCTTGCCACCTCTTCTTAATATCTTCTGCTTCTGTTAGGTCCATACCATTTCTGTCCTTTATCGAGCCTATCTTTGCATGAAATGTTCCTTTGGTATCTCTGATTTTCTTCAAGAGACCTCTAGTCTTTCCCATTCTGTTGTAGATTAACATGGACCTGGGTAAATGGTATGTAGCCAATGAGTTCTTTCCGATCCCCATCAGAGAAGAGAAATACAAACAATTTACTTTCACATGGAATGGTCAGTAATATACTTTTACAGTATTGTCCTAGGACTATGTTAATTCTCATGTCATGATATAGTCAAAAGAAATCTGGACCATCTAGATATTCTGCAGAATATCACATTGATCCATGCCATCAATGACAGAGCAAGGATTATAAAAGCTGGCTAGCACACTTGAGGCATTGGTGAAACAACTCACTGCAGATGATGAGAGATAAACCGTAGGAAGATGCAGGGGTATGGCACGTTGGTGAAGTTTTCTGGGTCCAAAGATCAGGGACAGGCTGAGAAATATTGTCCAAGGTAAAAGACAAATTGCTGCATTCTTCATCCCTTAGAATGAAGAAGTATAATGTCTCTTGGGCTCTTTGGGATGGGTTTTGGAGGCAGCACACTCCACATCTAGCAATACTACTCCAGCCTGTATCCCAGGAAATCTGAAAGATAGCCTGCTTTGTGTGGGGCCTGGAGCAAGAAAGGAATCTATAGTCCATTAAGCTCTGGACTCAGAACCCAAGTAGCTCTGCCACGTGGAGGATATGATCTGGGAGACTATCTGGTGTTGGAAGTGTCAGTGGTGGGAAAAGATACAGTAAGGGTCTTATAGCAAACTCCAGTGGGGGAATCACAACACAAGCTTCTGTGGTCTGGACCAAGGCCATGTCACTTGCAGCATTTGCTTTCTGAGGAACATATAGATTATTACTGAGCCCTGGGGGACAGGGACATTTGACCCTGGAATATCAAGTAATCTTGAGCTGAGTTCTATCACCAGGGGCTTCTCTGGTGGCTCAGATGGTAAAGAATCTGCCTGCAATGCAAGAGATCCAGTTTTGATCCCTGGGTTGGGAAGATCCCCTGGAGAAGAAAATGGCAACCCACTCCAGTATTCTAGCCTGGGAAATCCCATGGACAGAGGAGCCTGGTGGGCTATAATCCATGGGGTCACAAAGAATCGGATACAACTGAGCGACTAACACTTTCACTTCGCTTTTTTCTCCAAGTCATAAAATTACACAGGGCCATAGCAGGTCATTCTAAGATGGAAAGGGCACATCCCAAATGGATCCCAACAGGTCCAGAGGGCACAATCAAGCTTCATGGACATAAACCCCAGATTCCCATGCCATCTTCCATGATTGCCCAGTACCTGTCTCTCAGCATGCACCTATAACAGACATTCAGGGAGAATTCCCAATACAACTACCTGAAGGAGAAAAGTCCCATGCTTGGGTTACAAATGGGATGTTTAGGAATATGCGTTTGAGCTGAAAAATGGATGGTGGGCATCTTGTAGGCATCATGGAATGGAGCTGAATGACAGAGCTGAGGGAAAATGTTTGCAATGGGTGGAGCTTTGGGTGGTGCACCTAATCCTCTGCTCTGTGAGGAAGAAGTGACCTGGGGTGAGAATATATCAAGATTCTGGACCATGGCAAGTGACCTCGCTGGCTGATCAGGAGCCTGAAATGAAAAGGACTGAATGACTGGAGGCATGTGAATAGGCATATAAGAGTGGGCACCAAGGATTACTAGAAAATGTGGTCATGCTGGATAAGAACGCATCTACTATTGGATAGGCATCAAATATCCAAGAAGACAGAAATGACTCAGCCAGTTTACATTAGCTGGTATTTGTGTGATGGGCACATGAACAGAAAGGTCAAAGTAGTAGAGACAAAAGTTAGAAGTTGCGCACTACAACAGCCTGGACGGCTGCATGCCCAAGTCAGTCTAATTACTGTCACCTCTGCATATCCGACCTGCAGGAAACCAGACCCAGCGCTGAGCCCCAGCACGCTCTATTTTGATCCAGGAGGAATGGGACAGGGACCTAAGACTTAGCATTTCCAATAAGGACCCAAATGATGCCACTTGTCCCAATGACGAGAGTGGTGCTGGTCTATGAACAACAACTTAGAAGAGTAAGAGCAGAAGTTACCTCCTCTAAGCTCATAGGCAAGACCCCTGATCGGGGGAAAGTTCTCCCAACAGGCTCTAACGGAGATTCATGAAGGGTAACCTCAAATATGCAGATGACACCCGCCTATGGCAGAAAGCAAAGAGGAACTAAAGAGCCTCTTGATGAATGTGAAAGAGGAGAGTGAAAAAGCTGGCTTAAAAATCAACATTCAAAAAACTAAGATCATGGCATTCGGTCCCATCACTTCATTGCAAATAGATGGGGAAACAATGGAAACAGTGATAGACTTTCTTTTCTTTGGCTCCAAAATCATTGCAAATGGTGACTGCAGCCAGGAAATTAAAAGACGCTTGCTCCTTAAAAGAAAAGCTATGACCAACCTAGACAGCATATTAAAAAGCAGAGACATTACTTTGCTGACACAGGTCCATCTAGTCAAAGCTATGGTTTTTCCAGTAGTCATGTATGGATGTGAGAGTTGGACCATAAAGAAAGCTAAGTGCTGAAGAATTGATGCTTTTGAATTGTGGTGTTGGAGAAGACTCTTGAGAGTCCCTTGGACTGCAAGAAGATCAAACCAATCAATCCTAAACGAAATCAATTCTGAATATTCATTGGAAGGACTGATGCTGAAGCTTTAATACTTTGGCCACTTGATGCAAAGAACTGACTCATTGGAAAAGACCATGATGCTGGGAAAGATTGACGGCAGGAGGAGAACGGGATGACAGAGAATCAGATGGTTGGATGGCATCACCAACTCAATGGACATGAGTTTGAGCAAGCTCCAGGAGTTGGTATGGACAGGGAAGCCTGGCGTGCTGCAGTCTATGGGGTTGCAATGAATCAGATACGACTGAGCAACTGACCTGAACTTCCACTAAAGCAGCAATAACAGCAGGGGGCTGCTGACCCATGAAAACTGGCACCAAGGACTTAGCCTGACTGGACTGAGAGTTTTCAAACCAAGCTTCCTAGGAATGAAGGGGTTACTCTCTGCTAAGCAGCTTGGCGATAAGCAGCATGAATTGTGGTGCATTTGGAGGAGTTTGGGCCTTGTAACAGTCTTCCATTCCTTCTGCGCTGCTGACTTGACCGTGGGCCTTTAACTTTCAGTCTTAAGTTTCCATGAGCTGCAACAGAACTGTCATCAGGGAAAGTATGCTACTCTCCAAAGGACTTAGAGGTTGGGAGGGATCTACCCCCCCACCCATAAATCCAAGTCTGTGCATGCCTCTCTTAAGCTCTGCAAACCTACTTTACCCCGTCTCCTTCACAGCGGGTCTCCCAGAGCCTCAGGACGGCCATAAGTCAGGCTGGACCAGAGCTGCAACTGACATCAGGCTCCTCCTGAATGTCCCTCTGGTGGACTGGGCCCACTTACCTGCGATTTCGCTCTGGACCCTTTCCTTATCATATTTCATTGGAAAATCTGATCTTATTTAAGGTTTGTGTTTCCAATAGTGTTTCTGGGCAGGTGACCAGCGGAATGCAGCCAGGGAAATGTAAACAGTTAATGAAACCTAACAAGGTGCACACTTTCAGCTCTATTTCATGCCTCCAACAACTCTGTCTCTCATATTTCCTCGGCTGTGTCCTTCCTCCTGGTTACAGTCTGGATCTGTTCTCCATCACCACAGCTAGAGCCTCAGGGAAACGCAGGTGTCTGCAGTCATTAGACATTCAAATCCACCTGCTGGACCACGCGCAAGAAGAAGGGCAACTCGCGGTCAGCAGAGATGAGATGGGTGAGGGGTGGCTGTCTGGCCGCGAGCCCAGAGGGGCCCATACATCATGCCGGTTTCCAGAGGCAAGGAGCTCTAATGGGAGTCAGGTGAGAGGCCCACCTGTGGCCAGACGGCTGGATGCTATTAAACAGTGGCCGTAGAAGGTCTTGAAAGTGGGTGTCTGTGGTTCCTTACACCCTGGAAGCAATTTATGGCCCATGCCTGCTCTTTCTCTGGGTCTCAGGACATCTCCCCTCCTCTGCTCTCCTCCTCTATTCCTTCTTTTTTTCATGTTGTTTTCCTCTCTCCTCTTCTCCTCCCTGTCTCTCTTTACAGCGAAGCAAGGCTTAAGAATCTAAGCATGAGGTCAGACTAGGACACCACTTAACTGGGGCAAGGAGATTTTCTAGCACATGGCTGATGCTCAGTGGGCCACTTGAAACCCTCCTGGAGGGAGCCTGGGAAATGGGCTTGGGGCCTGGTGAAAATGGGAAGTGATCCATTTTGTCATTGTCCTTCGTTTCCACCTCTTCCCCGTTTTAGCATCTCTTGCCTCTCTATGGACCTCCCCTCCCAGGCCTCATCCAGGTCTGCCATCTCTGCTAATCCCTTCTTCAACCCCTCCCATGCTTACTCATGGGGTCTAACTCTTCCAATAAAGCACCTTTGCTAAGCACAAGCTTATAAGCCAAAGGAATGACCTTGAAGGAAGGCATCCGTGAATTCAGGGTGTGCCACTGGGGTAGACATTTCAGGCATGCTGGCTCTCTTCTGTCCCTCCAGCCACATGACGTGGAGCCACCCAACCTAGAGGCCTGCTTGTCTCTTAGCATCAGTCCATCCTCCCCCCAAGTCTCAGGGAAGTATCTTAGGGAAGTATCAGAGATCTGCCTAAGTACTCCAAACTCCTTTAGGTACCAGGAGACAGAACTCAGATCTCTGTCCTAGCTGTCTGCCCTTGGAAAACTTGCCTTCCTCTCTGGGTTTTTCTTCCCCCTGACTATAGGGAAAGGTTGATCTATATGACCTAAGCTCTCTCTTAACCTCCAACTTTAGTGGATTATTTTATACAAATCAGAGATTCTCAGCCTCTCTGGTGTGTAACTGGATGAAGCTCACTATTATTGCCCTTCCCACACATCCCTGGCTCTTTCTTCCGTAGGATCTTAGCCCCCATGAGATCTCAGCCTCTTGTACCAGTGACCCCGGGGGTGTCTCCCAGGTGGTCATAAATCAATCAAGTACCACAGATACAATGCATCCAGTTGCAGCCACTGGGTTTTTCTCTTCCCCACCCACCCACACACCCGTGCCACCTGCGTCTAGAGCTCCCTTAGAACTGTGGCCTCTGAGCTGCTGCTGACGCAAGTTTGATGCCAGTGTCCACACATGTGCTACCTGCCACTACTCCCGAGCTGCTGGCTTCCAAGGTCAGTCCGCTCCAAAGCGAGATGATGGCCTCCCTCCCCCATTCCGAGTAACACAGAGCCACCCTGACCTCCCAAAGGACCTGCTTGTGCCCTCAAGGGTCATGGAGTCTGTTGTACAAACAGTTCTCATTCTTCCCCTTAGGAGCCTCCTTTCCACAGAACTAAGGCATAGCCTGCGTCTGACTTCATGGAGTCCTCCTATCCCCCTTCCCTCTCAGTGAGGAGTGGGAGAGCCTTCTACAGACATATTTAAATCCCATTTTAGGCTCCGCTCAGACATCCCTACTGACCTCAAGCATACGCACGCACACACACAGACACGTGCACACACACGTGCTCATATGATTCTGTAATTTCCATTTACATCATCCTAGCAAATAAATCAAAGGAGTGTGTGTGTGTGTGTGTGTGTGTACGCATGTGTGTGAGTGAAAAAAAGAGCAGGGGACTAAGAGTTCTGCTCCAAGTAGCCCATCCAGTATGCCAAACCTCAATGCCCGGGAAAAGTAGACAATTCTCTTTTCTAACTCTTCCCCTCAATGGATTCCAGCAGCAGGGCTTGATCTCCAAAGAAAACGCGTGACAAACAGTGTTGCTGGTAACTTTTAAAACTCTGTACTTGCTTGCAAATAAGAATCAAATGGGTAAAGGAATAAAATAACGAACTCTAATGAAAGTGCTTTCTTGTGGTTAATGCAGGGGGCCTGGAAGCAAAAATATAGGCTAGATGCTCAGTCTGGAAAATCAGCATGATTCTATTTTTAACTAATGAAAAGAGCCTTGTATAAGGACAAGGTACAATAACAGCCATTTTTCTCCCCCTAGGAATAGGGATTTAAAAGCAATTATGAAGAGTATGAACCCAGGATTCTGCGTGAAGAAACCTGAAATCTGGGTCTGACTTTGTGAAATGAGCTCCCCCGCTGGTAACCCAGAGAGCACAAGTCAGACCATAAACTCCTGTAAGTTTAATGAACGATGGATTAATTAATTGACAGCTCAATTATTACCAATAAGGTACATGGGACCAGAAGACCAGACCTTGTCTAGGGGATTTGGGGAGCCTTCCTGGGGGAGGTGTTGTTGGAGCTGAGCTTAAAAGGATGAAGAGGAAGTGATGAAGCAAAGGGATACATTGGCGTTCCAGGCCAGGGAGCAACATCCTGTGAAGGCAGACTGGGACAGAAGGCAGACGTGGTGCATGCAAGGAACTAAAAAAAGACCAGTGTAAAAAGGAGCCCAGAGAGCAAAAAGCAGTGGAAGCTGGGGAGGCAAGCTGGTCCCTGTGGATCGTGTTAAGGGCTTCTGTCCTTAAGGCTTACATAGCAGCCAGTCTTAAGTGGTATCCAGTTTCCCAGACGGTGTTCAATGACCCACATCTGCTGGCAGGGGCACCTTTGTGTAGTCCAATGACAATATCATCCTTCCATTCTTCTGAACATTATGAAAAAGTTGGTATGGTTTAGAAATAACTGCTACAAAAGGAAAGAAGAAGTTACTTGTTCTTCTGTCACCACCTTGATTAGTTTTTTCCCCCACTCCCAACAGCATCCTCTAGAAAGTCATCCCAGACAGATACTGCTCTCAAAAAGGTCCTATCCACCTCCTGGGTACAGGCTTCCCAGGTGGTGCTAGTGGTAAAGAACCTGCCTCCCAATACAGGAGACCTAAGAGACATGCGTTCGGTCCCTGGGTCGAGAAGATCCCCTGGAGGAGGGCATGGCAACCTCCTCCAGTATTCTTGCTGGAGGATCTCATGTACAGAGGAGCCTGGTAGGCTACAGGCCATAGGGTCACAGTCGGACACGACTGGAGCAAGTTAGCACGCACGCACCTTCTGGGCACAAATTTCAAATTTGCAACCCGTAGACCTAGAAGCTTGGGGGTGACGGCCATAAATGCTGGTGGGATTTTGGGATTTGGTGGTGGTGGTGGAGGCTAAACAGCAGCCACGTGAGTGCCTTCTACATCATTCATTTTCTGACACGGCCCTGAAAATACAGCCACTCAAGTTTCTCCAGGCTCAGTGGAATTTGGTGGCCTTTGTTTCTATGTGTGGAAACACATCAACCTGCCATTTCTGGTAATAGGGTCCATGATGATGTTCTTGGCTTTCACCACTGGTTTTGGCACAAGCACCATGGAAGGCTTCTTTATTTTTTTTTAGTTTTTAAATATCATTTTTCAGAAAAGATAAATCAACTGTAAAAGTATGTTATGAAAATCAACTTGGCAAGCAAGGTCTCCTGGAGAGGGCAGGGATTGCTTTATTTTCCATTATCTCAGTAAAATAAATAGATTTATCCTTTTAAGATGTTCATGTAGGGTCATCAGGATCACAGTGATTTAAACCATGGCCCTTGGCCGACTCAAGTCCAGAGCATGACCTAATCAGGCCTGGAATTTCAAAGAAGGGAAAAAAAAAAAAAAGCTGGTCTAGAAATGAGAATTTCAAAGTTATCTAAGTACAAGGAAGTTTTCCCTTTTTGCTGAAGCCTCCTGGGAATCCTCCAAATGCAGCCTGTCCTCGACATCTTTTAAAGGTTCTTTTTTTCTGTTAACAGTGAGTGAGGTTAAGTCTGGACAGACTTTCCGCTTTCTTTTCCTCATCCCTCTGCCAACAGGCTCGGACCTTTCTTGCTGGATGGTTTTGCCCTGGAATATTAGTAGCTGAGTGACCTTGAACGAAGCATTGAACTCATCTGAGCCCCTGTTTCTTGATCTGTACAGCTGCAAGCAGAACCCATACTGAGACAGGATTGTGAAAACTAAGAGTTAATTGATACAAAGTGATTAGCACATTGCCAGACACATCCCATGTGAGTCATGTAACAGAAAAGGAGTATAGTGATTGAGGTTGTCAGTGCCATGATTGAAGATGCTGCATTGGCTATAGGCTTGCTGGTTAAGGGCGAATTACGTGATCTTTCTGACCTATAGTTTTCTCATCTGCAAATGGGGATGAGAACAGTGTATATTCACTCCCTCATAGAATTGATGAGGGTGCAGTAAGACAATGCTTTTTTTTTTTTAGGAAAGAAAATGCTTTATTTATTCAGATAAAGTCTTAGAGTGATGTTTTTTCATTTCTTTTTTTTTGTTTTAGTATAGACTTTAAAGTATTTATTAAGCCACTTTCTCAAATGTTTTATTCTTCCTTGCCTATTTTCTTTAGAACACCAACTCTGTGTTAAAGTCCCATTATTTGAGGTGCTGGTACTCTGTATGATTGATGAGCTAAATAGAAGGTGATTATAGTTGTATAAGTCTACAAAATTTAGAACAATAAGGCTGCTATTCATACTTTTTTAAATTTTAAAATAATTTTTTTAATTTTTATTTATTTATTTATTTATTTTACTTTACAATATTGTATTGGTTTTGCCATACATCAACATGCATCTGCCACGGGTGTACATGTGTTCCCCATCAAAATAGTGCCCAGAACATAATGCATAGCAGGTAAACAGTAGCTATTGCTACTATGACTTTGAAAAAAATAATAATGACAATCAGAACTTCTATTACTAGTATTATCTTATTATCAGGGCTTCCCTGGTGGCTCAGAGTGTAAAGCATCTGCCTGCAATGTGGGAGACCTGGGTTCGATCCCTGGGTCAGGAAGATCCCCAGGAGAAGGAAATGGCAACCCACTTGTGGCAATCCACAAGTACTCTTGCATGGAAAATTCTTATTATTTAGGGATTTTTGATTACCAAGCAAAGCAAATCACTTTGCTAACTTATGAAAAAAGAAAATATATTGAGTAGCTCTGAGATAGACAGCTGACAAAAATCAAAGGATAAGGCTGAACGCCCAGGCTTTGGATGGAAGCAGGAGATAGGAGAGTCCCCAGTTAAGTCACAGGCATCATTGCATGGTATCTCCAAGGTGTTGCTGTAAGGATGAATCAGTCCCACCATCTTTGGGTCACCTTCCAAAAGAGGGTGTACAATTTGACATCTGAACCAAGACCAAAGCCAATTGGGAGGGATATTTATCCAAAGGATAATCTAGATATTTCCAATATCAGGGGGCTAGGACACTGAGGAAGCAGAAATAAATGATGCCAACTACGATTATGACTACCATTACTACTTGGAGTTTCAATCTATTATTTAGAATAGTAATAGTTGCAGTTGTTTGATGTGCTCAGTCACTCAGTCGTGTCTGACTCTTCGTGGCTCCATGGACTGTACCCTGCCAGGCTCCTCTGTCCATGTGATTCTCCAGGCAAGAATACTGGAGCAGGTTGCCATTCCCTACTCGAGGAAATATTCCCGGACCAGGGATCAAAACTGCGTCTCTTTCATCCCCTGCGCTGGCAGGCCGATTCTTGACTACCAGTGCCACTCGGGAAGCCAATAACTGCAGTAGTTGCTGTTAATGCTTTTAGTCATTTGAGAAAGGGCAAACCAATCAAAGTGTCAGTGTCAATGAACATCTAGACCTGAACTTCATGGATACTGAGATTTCTAAATCATCAGCCCAGTCATTTCCAAAATGTCTTTATCTTTTGAAAAAATTGAACTCTTCCCTTGATAAAACGAGAACCATCATTTCTTGACAGCTTATTTTAATGTCAGGCATAGCTAAGCACTTGACATATTTTACCTCATTAATTGTACTGCCAGGGTGACTCAGCAGAAGGGATTAACCGTTGTTAAAATAAGGCTTATGAAAACAATAAAAATTAATGTTGGTGTCATAATATACATATATAAATAAATATTATTGAATCACCATTAATTTTTTTATAATCATTAATAATTAATACCAAGCTATGGGAATTAATAGCTTGGCATTAATCCAGTTTGTAATTTTGCAATAAAGCTTCTCTGTAGAGTGAATTGATCATTCAGTTTACAGGACACACAAATCTGTGCAGCTATTCACCCTGGATCACGCGATGTAGAGTTGCCTGTGTGAGAAGTAGTCTCATCACCAGTCAATGTCTGCAATTTGGAAGATCTGCCCCTATGATGTATTTGTGGTAAAGCAGAAGAAACAGATGCTCACTGGGACAGCAAATTTTTATTGAATTATGAAGTGAGTCAGTGTCTAGGACATCCAGGTGCTGTCAATGCATTGAAAAATTCTTTGGGATAATATACTGCTTCTTAAAATAGCTTGACTTTCAGAAACTGAACTGCTGTTAGACTTTTTAAATTAATCCATTTAGGGCTCAGATTTGAAAGCACTGTTTGTTTTCCATCTTAATGGAGAGCCAGTCCCTCTGGAGAGGCAAGGCAACACCCTTTGAGTTACAATTCTATCACGACCACTGGGAAGGCATGGGCTCCTCCCATCAGCTGTCACTTAGATCTCTGAGCATCTTTTTGGAACTCAGTTTCAGCTGTTCCAGAGCACCACTGCCAATCTCTGAGTCTCAAATCTTTGGAGAGAGACACATCTCTTCTTATTACGAAGAACCTTTTGTGAACTATTTTTCCTGGAGCGGTGATGCATTTGCACTGAACCTTCTCTCTTCCACTGACATTTCTGCTGTGTGCAGCAAAGCACGGCTGTGACGATGGCAGCAAGGCCACAGGGTTCTTTGCTGAACTGTGCCTGGGAGGACTCACTCCTGCCCCAGCCACGCTATGTAGCATTACCCTCCTTCATCACAGCAAAAGGAAGATAGAATGGGTGGCGTCTCTGAGAGTCTACCCATAGGAAAAGACCACACAGGCTACATCTAGAGACCAACGGAACATACTTTGGCAGGAAAGCTATGGAAAGTCTTACTTTGTAATGGCGGTGAAACCACTTATGAAAGGAAAATTTTACAGAAGAATCCTCTCTCCATCCTCTTTGGGGATGGTGCTTGGGACTGAGGCCTCCAGGGGCCTCAAATCCTGTCCAAAAAGCCTTAGGGACCAGGGAGAAGAAATGGGGGTGGGCACCCTGGAGACAAACTTATTTTATGCAATCATTTTGCAAAAATGTTAACCCTATACCTTACTCCTTCATTTAGTACATCTGCTGTCACAGTTGAATGTTAGAGATCTGGCCATCCAACTCACACTAAGATCCCTGGGCACAAAAAAAGAAAAAGGACAGGGCAGCACCTAACTTGAAGACATCATAAAAAGAGAAATAACCCATTAGTGCTACAGCCAGGCACTAACTATGTTACGGGCAATGCAAATGATTGACTTGGCAGGTTCACACTCTCTTAAGAGGTAGGTACTATTAACCCTCTGGACAGAGGAGGGACTAGATGAGGCTCAAGGAGGCTATGACTTGCCCAAGCTTAGCCCAGCAAAAAAAAAAAAAAAAAAGAAGAAATAGCCAGAGCTGACACTCCACCTAAGTGTCAGCTTATCTCTGAAATGGGATGCTAAGAGAGCTGTGATTTCCATCCTGCCTCCACGTTAGAATCAGCCCGGCAGCTTTTAAAACTACAGACGCCTGGATTTATCCCATGACAATTAAATCAGAATCTCTGAGGAACCAGGCAGTTTTGTTTTTTTTTTTAAGTCCCCAGAAAGCGATTCTAGTCTGCAGTCTGGGTTGAGACCCATGAGACTGGGCATCACGCTACTGATGGAAGGGACCAGAATCTGTTCCTCTTTCTGTCTTGGAATCACAGAAAGACCTTCTGGCAATCCGAGCTCCTTTCCTGCCCCTCTGCCAGGTCCCAGACCAGAGTGAAGGGGCTGCCTCTGCCCCGCTGAGCTAGGGAATGTGTCAGGCCAGAGCTGGGAAAGAGACTGAACTCTCCTGCCAAGAATCCAACAGATTTATCTCTGTGTCTGCCCCAGGGAGGTCAAGAGAAGATCAGAGGAGAGTCAGAGGTGAAACTGAAGGGCATAGGAAGAAATACACGTGATCAGTCTGGAGGCTGCAGGAATGCTGGGAGGAAAGATTCTTGGAAGGGGAAGGAATGGGGGCACTTTGGAGCACTCCCACTATACAGGGGGAGCCTGGAGGACTGAGGCTCTCACTGGCCTCCAAGATCCTAGAGATTCCAAAGATTCCAAAGGTAGCTCCTCTAGGGTGGAAGGAGCAAGGCTTTTTTTTCTAATGGGCACAGTTAGACTTGGGCTTTTAGGTTTCCTTAAATAATCCCACATCTGAATAGCCTTCTAACAAATCTCCCCTCGTGCAGTCTCTGTCCCACTCTCCCTGCCTTCTGCATCAGGCCAAAGCAATCTTTCTCAACTTCAGAGCACGTTAATCCTTGTTCAAATTCCTTCCTGCCCCCCTGGTGCCCCACAGTAAAGTCCAAAAGCGTGAACGTAGCAAAACAGACAAGCCAACCCTGTGGGGTCTTTTGTTTCCCAATCTTTCTGTTCCTCAAACCACCTGACTTTGTTGGTTTTGCTCTGGATCTTTGCACAGACTGTGCCGGGCATCTGGAACTTGCTTCCCGTTCAATCTTTCACTCATCCTGTGAGACTCAGCTTAGATATTACTTCTTCCAGGAAGTCTTCTTTGATTCCTCCAGTGTTCTAGTGCCTATTTTAGCTCTTATTAGGATTATAAACACTTGTTAGTCTGTCTCCCTTTAAATGTAAATAAACTCCCTTGAGGTAGGAATTATTATGACATTTCCAGCACCCCGAACAGTGTGTGTGTGTGTGCGTGTGTGTGTGTGTGTGTGTGTGTGTGTGTGTGTGTGTGTGATAGGGGAGTCCCCAGTGTCAGAGGGAAGGAATACCTGCGGAGTATCTTGAGAACAGCCCATCCAAACACACATCTCCTTCACTGGCAGAAAAATCCTGGATGCTTTAGAGCAACATTCTCCCCTGGCCCACCACCGAACTCCCCACAGCTTTACCTAGATGGGCACGTGTGCTCAGTCGCTCAGCTGTGTCTGACTCTTTGTGACCCCGTGGACTAGAGCCCATCAGGCTTCTCTGTCCATGGGATTTCCCAGGCAAGAATACAGGAGTGGATTGCCATTTCCTTCTCCAGGGGATCTTCCCGATCCAGGGATCAAATCCTGGTCTCCAGTATTAGCAGGTAGATTCTTTACCACTGAGCCACCAGGGAAGCCCATGTCATGGGCAAAATTGGAAGATATTTAAAGTGTGCCACCTGATGATTTGCTATACACATACATTGTCAAAGGATTCCTACCCTAGAGCTAATCAGTACACCCAGCACCTCACATATTTATCATTTGTGTGTGTGAGAGAGAATATCTAAGCACATTTCAATCATGCAGTGGTGTTATCAACTCTAGTCACTGTCTTATACATTAGATCCTCAGACCTTATTCATCCTATAGCTGAAAGTTGTACCCTTTAACCAACCCCTCCCTATTTCTCCCACCCCCAGCCCTTCTCTATTCTAAAGTTTGGAAATTTTTTTTTAAAGATTCCACGTATCAGTGATACTGTGAGTTATTTGTCTTTCCTTGTCTGACTTACTTCACTTAGCTTAAGGCCCTCCAGATTCATTTATGCTGTTTCAAATGACAAAATTCCTCTTCTTCTAAAGGCTGAATAGTAAACATTCAGATATATATGTTATATATATATTCATTGGAAGGACTGATGTTGAAGCTTTGGCCACCTGATGCGAAGAGCTGACTCATTTGAAAAGACCCTGATGCTGGGAAAGATTGAGGGCAGGAGGAGAAGGGGATGACAGAGGATGAGATGGTTGGATGGCATCACCGACTCGATGGACATGGGTTTGGGTGGACTCCAGGAGTTGGTGATGGACAGGGAGGAGTGGCGTGCTGCAATTTATGGGGTCACAAAGAGTCAGACATGACTGAGCGACTGAACTGAACTGAACTGAATATATATGCGAATATCATATTTATATACACTTTATTTGGCTTTTCTGGTAGCTCAGCTGGTAAAGAATCTGCCTGCAATGCAGGAGACTCTGGTTCAATTCCTAGGTTTGGGAAGATCCCCTGGAGAAGGGATAAGCTACCCTCTCCAGCATTCTTGGGCTTCCCTGGTGGCTCAGCTAGTAAAAAAAAATCCACCTGCAATGTGGGAGACCTGGGTTTGATCCCTTGATTCAGAAGATCCCCTGGAGAAGTGAACAGCTACCCATTCCAGTATTCTGGCCTGGAGAATTCCATGCACTGAATAGTTCATGGGGTCACAAAGAATCAGACACGACTGAGCAACTTTCACTTTCACTTCACTTTTCATACCCTTTACTTTCTTATTTTTATATATCTTACATTCTCTTTTTCCATTCAGCAGTCAACAGGTACTGAAGTTGCTTCCATATCCTGGCTATCATGAATAATGCTACCATGAACATGGGAGGGTAGACTTCATTCTGAGATAATAATTTCATAAAACATTCAAAAATCAGAGGTCCTGATTTGATCTTGGGACATAGGTGTATCTTCAGGGAGATCATAAGCTCAGTTTCCAAAAGACTAGAAAAAATCATAGAGGAATAAAGGAGGAGATGAGAACACCAAGGCTCTGAGAGGTTGGCTCATAAGTGCCAGAGGGCAAGCCCAGTGTGACTTTCTCTGGGGTCCTCATCATAACCTCACTACCCAGAAGACTGTCCCTCTCCACTGAGCCACTCGCTAGATCTTTTGGTCCTCGGTTGAGCATGTGCTACTCTGTACCTACAGGTAAATATATTTCCTAATCCCTTGTGCAGTGGAAGCCGTATGGGCCCTGAAACCTGAAGCCTATTCCAAGAGCTCATGACAGCTTCAAGCATTCACATTCCGCAGTGCTATGCTCACTGGTGATCTCTCCCCAGACTCTGGTTTCAGCCTGTCTGGAACTTCGTCTCCTCTGGAGTTCCGATGGGGGACCACATCCATCACTCACTGGGGAGGCAGCTACATCAAAGCATGAGGATCGGCTCGGCAGTAGTTGTCAAACTTGGCAGATTCTGCCCAGTGATTCCTGAATTTCTTTTGCTTCCCTACATGGGAGGGACTCCATCACACTGCTTTATGCTTGCCAGACTGTGGATCTGATGCCAAAGGACTTCCATTTGAACGCTGGATCTCTGTACCTTAAGATCATGTCGCCTTGAAATGTTGCAACTCTGAACCTTGGTCTCTTCATCTGTCCAGCAGAAATGTGTATGCCCCATAGGACTGTTGTGGAGAAGAAGATTCAATGACATGGCTTTGAGGAAATACATGCCATATTCCCAGGGGTACGGCACACATTCGGGCAGTTCGTGTACTGCACACAGGCGCCAGGGTAGGGAACAAGCAGAGGCCAGAATCCAGCCCGGCTTCTACTCACCAAGCCATGTGCCCACTGCTGTATCCACCCAGGGAGCATCTTTCAGTAATTTACACAAATGTCCTTTAAACATGGTCCTGGCAGGGCCTGGCACATGTGAGGTCTCAGTAAGCATTAACTGAATTTTAAATTCTTTGTTATCCACACACAGAGAAAATAAAAGCTACTGTTGCTGAAATAGTAATAATCTAAGCATGCTTCCCCAAGGGTGGTGATAAAAGAGTGGTTAAAAGTAAAAACTTTGGAGTTCGACCAGGGTTTCAGCCCCAGTTCTGCCACAAACGATGCTGAATGATCATAAGCAAGATGCAAAACCTCTCTGAGTTTCAGTTTTATCATCTGTAAAAGGGGAATAATTTGGGAGGATTAATGGTGACTCTCGTAATTACTGCCTCCTGAACACCTCATGTTTTAAGTGTTCTGGGACCAAGCTTTATGAAGAAGGAGACCCCAGATCACCAGAGGTGATTAAACATTCATTACTGTAATTGGTATTTATTAAAGTCCTAATGTGTTCTAGGCTCTGGAGGGCTTATACCATCTACTGAGAATTTTCTGCTTTCCAGATAATGTGTTAAGCACTTCAAAACACATAATTTCATCTATACCCAAAAGCACCTAACAAGTAGAGACTGTGATTATCTGCTCGAAAGGAATTTACACACTAGTTAAGAAAGCAATGACTGTGATTGAAACCATTCAAGTAAACACTTAACAACTAAAGTCAGATGGCGTTTTGGAAGAAGACAAGTACGAAGACATACTGTGAGCCTGGGGGTGGCTGAGAGTTGATTAGTCGCCGGAGGCAACCTAGTTATCCATCCCTAGAAAGTTTGGTATAAATATGTAATGAAATATTACACAGCAGTCAGAAACCATAATCTACATCTAGGACTCAGGCTAGATTTCAAACACCATGTTCAGTGCAAATAGTAAGAAATGGGGTAAGATTTAGAAAACAACAGAATAGGACAGTATGTGCCAAATTGTGGGGCAAGTGCTGTGGGGCTTTACTTACAAACAGGGCATCTCAGCCCCAGGAGCATTCATCATGGACACTGCGGAGGCATCCCTGGATTCACCTGTTCATTCCCTATGCTGCCACCCAGCGTGCACAGAAATGATGCTAAGACATGGACCCTGCGCTCACCAAGGCCATAGCCCAGGGTTCAGATCAGTTCAGTTCCGTTGCTCAGTCGTGTCTGACTCTTTGTGACCCCATGGACTACAGCACTGCCAGGCTTCCCTGTCTGTCACCAACTCCCGGAGCTTACTCAAACTCATGTCCATTGAGTTGGTGATGCCATCCAACCATCTCATCCTCTGTCGTCCCCTTCTCCTCCTGCCCTCAATCTTTCCCAGCATCAGGGTCTTTTCAAGTGAGTCAGCTCTTCGCACAAGGTAGCCAAAGTATTGAAGTTTCAGCGTCAACATCAGTCCTTCCAATGAATATTCAGGACTGATTTCCTCTAGGATGGACTGGCTGGATCTCCTTGCAGTCCAAGGGATTCTCAAGAGTCTTCTCCAACACCACAGTTCAAAAGCATCAATTCTTCAGTGCTCAGCTTTCTTTATAGTTCAACTCTCACATCCATACACGACCACTGGAAAAACCATAGACTTGACTAGACCGACATTTGTTGGCAAAGTAATGTCTCTGCCTTTTAATATGCTGTCTAGGTTGATAACTTTTCTTCCAAAGAGTAAGCGTCTTTTAATTTCATGGCCGCAGTCACCATCTGCAGTGATTTTGGAGCCCATCTGCATATCTGAGGTTATTGATATTTCTCCCGGCAATCTTGATTCCAGCTTGTGCTTCATCCAGCCATAGCCCAGGATAGGTTTCCTAGACAAGAAAGTTCTTCTAGAAAATTCTCTCTAGCCACATGGGAGCTTCTCTCCCACAGTTGTCTCTCTGGGTTGGTAGATCATTTTTCTTTTCCAGATGTGCCCCTACAAAGTGGAGGAAATTAAAGTCTGGTCAGAGCAGACAGTGGTATCAGCATATGCCAGCCATGCTGCAGAAGTTAATTAACCAATACCATACTTCCCTCCACAAAAGTATCCTTTCCTGATTGTTGACTTAGAAGGGGCTGGGTGGCAGAAGGAAAAATAGGCTCAGTGTTCTGTCAATCACCACGATTACTCCCAGCCCCATATAAGGCCCCAAATAGTGTATCTTGATTTTTTTTTTTTTTTTTGGTAATGATAGGAATATCCTAGACCTGAAAATACTGATTATTTTTGAGACTTCCCTGTGGTCCCATGGTTAAGATACTGCACTTCCATTGCAGGGAGCATGGGTTTAATCCCTGGTCAGGGAACTAAGATTCCACATGCTGTGCACAGCACAGCAAAAAATAATAAATAAATAAATTTAAAAACTAACTTCAAAGAATAGTAGATCAAGGCTGGACTAGAACATCAGCTAGGATCTCTTCCTGTCTGGTTCCAAGATCCTGTTGGCTGCTACCCATGTATATCTGATTGTCAAGCTCCTCTCATCTTAGTAAAATATGTGGTAAATGAATTCTCCAAGGTAGCCTCAGGACCTACAATGTACATGTTCTACTTCTACTAAATCCCTAGCCAATGGAAAGGCCATTAACTCACATCACCTTCTCACAGAGCTGATTCTTGGCCTTTCAGAGCTAAACTTTATTTGACCATCATCTGCCATCCTCTGAAGTTTGGTCAAACAGAAAAATCAGGACAAGTGCTGTGATACACAACAACTGTCCGATTTCTCTCTCCATGGGGACACCTGGGATTCCAAGTCTTTGCAAGACTAGTGAGGACTTATCCATGACCTTCAGTGTATTGTTTCAGAGAGAATGGGAGACCCCGTGATAAGAAGCCAAAATTTAAAGCCAGGGCACCATCAACATGGGTTTATTTGAAAGGATGACTCAAACAGGGAGAGGCCACAAGAAAGAAATCAGTGATGTGCTAGGATTGGGAGGTGGAGAGGTAGCAGGCAGTGAGGCCTCTTGAACAGAGCACAAAGCATCCCCCTGGGACAGCTTTGTCTTCCAGTGTGAGTGATGAGGAAGACTTTAAAGCCCTTGAGCAGTCCAGGGCATCACAAAGACTACGGGGTTATATGTGAACTCACCAATGGGAAGACCACGCTGATCACTTTGGGACAGAACCCCTCTTTTCCTGCAAACTCTGGTATTTACTTCTTGTATTTAGCTTCTAAGAAAGTCAGAGCTGGAAGAGAAATCACCCTCACAGACTCTACCCCATTTTTTCAGATGGTAAAACAGTCCCAGGGAGAGAATGCAACTTGCCCAAGGTCAGGAACATTACTGGAACCCGAGGAGTTTGGGGAGAACCTGCTGTCTTCTTTTGATTGGTCCTGGAACTAATCACCCCTTATTAAAAAAAAAAAAAAAACAGGCTATGACTCTTGCTGGCCTCAACAGCACATCTAATGGAATGGGATCATTGGTCATGAGGCCAGAGGGCATTCACTCTTATTCTAGTTATGAATGTCCACATAGCACTTCTCCAACTAGCCAAGTGTCTTCAGAGCCAGAGCATCAAACAGCACCCCAGGATAAGCCCTGAAGGTGGTCCAGGTGGTGAAGCACTGCTTCCTAATGACATAAAGGCGTGGGTTTAGAGAATATGACAACGGCCAAGGTGTGCGAGGGCTGTCCTGGGCTCAAGGCTGCTGAAGATGACATAATGTTTTGTCTGGAATTCCTGCTGTCACTGTTGGGGAACAATTCTGAATGCTGCTTCCATCACCAGTCTTAGCATTTGCCTCTCCTTCCTATTTCAAACCTGGATCAGAAACCCATGCTCCAGACTGTTCTTGCCTTCTCCTCCCCCTGCCCTAATCTGTTATTAAGGTCACCCCTTACAAAAGTTGCATTCCCAAAGCTCACCACTCAGCAACCCTTACACTGATTCCCCCAACCTGGAAACGTATTTATTTCAATTCCACCCCAGCTCTAGCTTACCTTGTGAGCTCTCAGCCAACTGCCTCCCTGCCTCCACTGGACATGCCTGTTCCCAGCCCTTGCACCAATCCCCCAGCTGAAAGCCTCTGAGTCTGAGAAGGGCAAGGAAATCTCCAGAAATGTTTTAGGATTGAGAGAGAGAGAATTGTTTTTCCTCATAAAAGAATTCATAAGACTCCATATCCCCTTTGAAGAAGACTTCAAATTGTATTTCATAAGGAAGAGATGTAAGATGTCATTGGACTCATGATGCTTGACATTCAGACAGCACTCTGTGTGTTGAAAACTGTTTGGTAAGGATCATCCTATGCTCTCCTTTCAAGAGTCACTAGACTTCCTTCAGTAACACAATGAGTTGTGAAGAAGTGTATTTGCTGAGATGTTGGTCTGCTCCGTTTACTGCAGCAGAGGCTTCTGCAGGCTCAGACCTAGACTTCATTTCTAGTCTTCTTCATAATATGATTATGCTCTGGCCAAAGGAATAAGGGAGGAAGTGATGCATAGGCCAGGCACTTCCAAGCCTGGCCTACAAAACATCCCGTGAAATTCTCTGCTCTTTCCTTCCCCGTCTGCCAGCTGAAATGGAGAAGACTTCAAGAATTTAGAGCAGAACCCAAAGTAGAAGGATCCTGGATCCATGAGTCACTTGGAAAAGAGCTGATCCGGAACACCCATGCTGGGGTGTTGCAAAACTGAAAAATAAACTTTCATTGAATGAAGCTACAGAAATTTGGGGATAATTTGTTATAGTAAATTTGTTGACTAATATATAATTCATTACTCTGTTTTTTTGGAGTTACTAACTCAAGTCAACAAAAAGAATCCTTTGGCCTCAAGAATCTGTCTATTTATGATTAAAGCATCTTGAGAATAACAGAGAAAAAATATTTGCAACCTGTGTTAAGGTCAAGCAGTTATGACTGAACCAGAGAATTCTAAACATTAAAAAAGTCATCTAGGGACTTCCCTGGTGGTCCAGTGGTTAAGACTTTGCCTTCCAATTCAAGGGGTATGGGTTCAATCCCTATTAAGGCAGCTAAGATGCCACATGCCTCAGGATGGAAAAACCAAAAATATAAAGCAGAAGCAATATCATAACAAGTTCAATAAAGACTTTTAAAAAATTATTTTAAAAAGTAATCAGAAGATACAAACATAATTCACAGAATTACAAATGGCTAGTAAGTATATTCATCTTCATTAGTGATTTGGGAAAACCAAATTAAAATAGCAAAGAGATAGAATTTGTCACTGATTAGATTAGAGTGACACTATTCAGTGTAGGCAAGGGTTTAGGGAAAGATGCTTTAGTAAGAGTATAAATTGCTGAAGCTTTTGGAAGGATAATTTGACTCCATCAATTAAACAAAATGTGCTTCCTACCAAAATGTAAAACCTGTGGACCCTGTAGATTAGCAATCACACTTCTAAGAATATTTATAAAAGGGCGCAGGATATATATTAAAGGATTATTCATTGCAGTTTTTCTTGCTACATAAAAAAACCTACCTAAATAACTGTCAAGATGAGAATGGTTAAATAAATTATGGTACAGACACATGCACCACATGAAATGCTATGCAGCTGTTAAAAGAACGTACAAATGACCATCCAAATGAAAAAGGCAAGTTTAGGGCTCAATAAATAATTAACAAATGAGTAGATGTGCATGTGTAAAAGATTACCAGGTGGGGCTTTTCCCATTGTCTCTGTATTCTGCTAAAGCCCAAGGTTTATGCTTGGGTGATGAAGACATACATGTTCTAAGAGAAGCTCTAGACACACCCACACAGGTCTTCCCAGGAGGTGCCCTTCCCTACGGATCCTGTTCACCCACCTCCAGGTCATATAAGAAAAGGCTGAGGTTCAGTAGAGAATATCTTCGGAAGGGTATCCATGGGAGTAGAGAGCAGAGTCGTGTTTTTCCTCCTTTCCCCTTTAGCCTGAGGGAGACGCTCCCCGGGAGAACCACTAGGAGTCTAGGTGCGTCTGTCTGCCAGGAGAAGCAGCTACCTCTCATCCTTCAGCCTCAGGTACATTGGCTGTACACAAGCTCACCACCAGTTATTGCTACCTAAAACAGAGGGCGAAAGGGTTCTGGGAGAGTTTGAAAGGCAGCGCTCAGAGTTTGGGGGTATGGACAGGGAGAGAGACACTAGCCTGAAGAGGCAGAAAGATGGGAGGCTGGCTGAGGCTCGCTGTGAGGCTGGAGAGAAGAGCAAAGGCGTCAGCAGAACCCGTCTGTACTCCCAAGGTTGAGCATGTCATGGAGGCATGAGTTTCCTATGGGCTGAACCATGACCACCCCTAGTATTTCCAGGTCCCAGACCAAGAGTACAAAGGGAGGCCCACATATCCTATGTCTAAATACTTTTAAAACATGAATCAAGCTAAATAAAAATAAAGAAAACATGTTCTATCATCCTACCTTGACAAATACACTTTCGTAATGCCTGGGGAAGGAAGGCACACGAGGTAGGGTGTGAGTTGTTGCTGTTGCTCAGTCGTTCAGCCATGTCTGACTCTTTGGAACCCCAGGGACTGCAGCACGCCAGGCTTCCCTCTCCTTCACCGTCTCCTGGAGCTTGCTCAAACTCATGTCCATCAAGTCAGTGACGCCATCCGATCATCTTGTCCTCTGTCGTCCCCTTCTCCTCCTGCCTTCAATCTTTCCCAGCATCAGGGTCTTTTCTGATGAGTCAGTTCTTCGCATCAGGTGGCCAAAGTATTGGAACTTCAGCTTCAGCATCAGTCCTTCCAGTGAATATTCAGGGCTTATTTCCTTTAGGATTGAGTGGTTTGATCTCCTTGCAGCCTAAGGGACTTTCAAGAGTCTTCTTCAACACCACAGTTTGAAAGCATGAATTATTACGGTGCAAGTTTAGGGAGCTATAACTCATCAAATGGTATAAAAGAGATTGATTTCTCTATAGAGTAAAGGGCCTGGGGTCTCTGAAGAGCTGACATTTGGGCATCAACCACACAGGTTACAATCAGTGCCAGTCAAGTAAGGCCCCTCTCTTTTTTTTTCCCTAATTCCCTCTTCCCCATACTGGAGGAGACCGAGGCCACAAAGGACATGGCGATGCAGGAAGGCTCAAAGACCGGGTCACATCACAGCCACTCCTCCCGCCTCATTGGGTCAGCACTGAGCTGGGGCCAGGCATCCTAGGTGGGTGGTGGGGAAAGAAACTTTGAATTCGATGAGAGATGATCAAGTTTCAATTTATACTGGCCTGGGCTGGTGAATACTTACCAGTTGTCAGAAATCTATGAAACCATCTGAGATGCTGACAAGGGAAATCATTTGAGTTTGTTCAAAGCAAGAAATGGGAGGGGGGAATTACACTAATTGCTGACCGCACCCTACCAAGTTTCACCCACTTAATTAACAAACAAACCAAAAAACCCAAACCAGATAGGAATATACTTGTACATGGAGAGAAATTTTACAACAATCCCTAGTGCAGTGGTTACCCCAAAAGAGGAAGAATGAGAAGGGGGAGGGGAAATTTTGACTTTTCAATTCATACATTCTGAGTTTCTTTTGTTTAAAACATTTTCTAGAAAGACATATGAGTTTTGAATGACGTATAACATCCTCCATTTGCCCAAGAAAGCACTTTGCAAATGTCTTCAACCCGGGGGAAAAAATCTAGCCAAACACAAGATCTAACTTGGGTATAACTTATTTCCCTTCCTAAAGTTGCCACAAGGCCAAACTCTATGATTTTCCTAGGGGAAAAAAATGTTGTTTATTATTCCAACTGTTGCCATAGCAGTCAGTGTTTCCGTGTTATCGTCTTTTTCTCCCCAGACATTACTCCACTAATACATGTTCCAGACCTGCAATCT
The DNA here is from genome assembly GCF_019923935.1 of Bubalus bubalis. Classification (NCBI taxonomy): domain Eukaryota; kingdom Metazoa; phylum Chordata; class Mammalia; order Artiodactyla; family Bovidae; genus Bubalus; species Bubalus bubalis. The sequence continues at coordinate 18,824,820 of NC_059172.1, read as the reverse complement.
GAGGCATTTCAGCCAGAAGGAAACATACTTGCAGTGATGTAAAATCAACTGAGAAGGCTGGCTCTGCCTTGGAGTCTGAGTCCTAGAGTTCTCAATCACTGCATCAGGAAAGGACAGTGGAGGTGGTCTCTGGATCAGAAGGATTGGATCCTGCAGAATTTTACTCAATCCCACAATGACCCATTTTCTTCCCCCTACACCTTTGGTCCCAGCTACCAGAACTGAGAATTTGCCTGCCAATGCAGGAGACACAAGAGATGCGGGTTTGATCCCTGGGTTGGGAAGATCCCCTGGAAGAGGAAATGGCAACCCACTCTAGTATTCTTGCCTGGGAAATCCCATGGACAGAGGAGCCTGGAGGGCTACAGTCCATGGGGTTGCAAAGAGTCTGACATGACTGAGCAACTAATCACACCAGAACTGAGATCATCTCATAAAAGCAATAGAAAAAAAGAAGAAAATTGAAGCCTGGAGAATAGTTATTAGAGAGCGTATCCCTGGTTATACTTACATCAGCCAAATAAAATGACGAATCAGAGCAATTCTTCAACTTTTCATCAAGACAGTTGCTGTCTAGATATCAGCAAGGCTTCCAGCCTTAGTGGGACGGGGGCCCTTTCAGTTTTCACTCAACTAGCATAGTATATGAACAGGCAATAACAATATACACTATTATTCTAATGACTCCAAGGATTCTTTGGGACCAGATGTTTCTTCTGGTCATTCTTACTGAGTTGGCATTTCTGTGGCATTATTTCTCTTCATTCCCTGACTGACATCGTTTTTCTCTTGTCTTCTCTCCATCCTACCTGCTATTCTCCGAACACCCCGTTACTTCAGTCCTTTCAAGTACTGTTAAACTTGTATGTAGCAGACTTCTACTGAAGTGTATAAGCAACAGAATTACAGCATAGTAAAATACAAGAACTGCCTTAATTTATTGGGCTGGCCAAAATATTCATTTAGGTTTTCCATAAGATGTTATGCAAAAGCCCAGACAAACTTTTTGGTCAACCCAATATAATTATTTGCATCTATATGCCTAGACCATCCCTGGAAGCATATACTGCAGAAGGACCTGGAGTCAGAGGCAGTAGGGAGACTCTCATTTATTCAACAGCTTCTGACTGAGCACCTAATATATGCCATGCACCGTTCTGGGGAGGAGATACCCAGGTGGCTCAGTGGTAAAGAAACCACCTGCCAGTGCAGGAGATGTGGGTTTGATCCCTGGGTCGGGAAGATCCTCCAGTATTCTTGCCCAGAGAATCTCATGGACAGAGGAGCCAGTTCATGGGGTTGCAAAGAGTCAGACACAACTGAGCATACGAGTGCACACAGTTCTAGGGACTTGGGATCCAGCAGCAAACAGAACAGACAGACATTAACTGTCTTCATGGACCTCTTATGTTGTCAGTGGGTGACCAGATAAAAAACTGTCCACTGAAAAACAAACGCACAGCCTAAAAGTTGAGAATGATGTTTTAACCAGCAGACTTACTGAGGACTTAAGGAAGGGATGAGTGAGTGAGCACTAAGCTGCTCAGTCGTGTCCAACTCTGAGACCCTACCAACTGTAGCCCACCAGGCTGCTCTGTCCGTGGGATTCTCCAGGCAAGAATACTAGAGTGGGTTGTTGTGCCCTCCTCCAGGGGATCTTCCTGACCCAGGGCTAGAACTCACATCTCTTAACGTCTCCTACAATGGCAGGTGGGTTCTTTACCACTAGCACCACCTGAGATAACCTAAGCAAGGGTTACAGCTTCTCAGATAGCTCAGAGGGACTGTTCCAAAGAGTTGAGGAAGAAGCCAAGATATACTGAAGTTTCTGCAAACAAAACAAATCAGGAAGTCAAACATCAAAGGATTACTGCTAATTAAAGAAAAAGTCAGACATCTCAAATGAATGAATTTACTGCTTTTCCATGTAGAGGAAAATGCAAGAGTCTGGGCTTTCTGAAATTATTCCTTTGATATGCACCTTAGCTATCTAGGGCCAGTATCCTTTTTTTCTCCATCCTGAATCCCCTCAGGGTGCACACTCGGGAGGGGAGAGGGGCTACAGTGGCTGATGGCTTGATGGCCACAACATCTTTTGTTGACTGAAATGGCAGGTGACATTCTTCGCCCACACAGCAAATTAAAAAGTAAACAATACAGTACACTAAATAATGATGAGCTATGAAAAGAAAAAAAGAGCTGGTAAAAGAGCTCAGAATGCAGGGGGTGGAAGCACTACAGCTGTAAATAAGCAGACAGCAAAGTCCCATTGAAAAGGCAACACTTGAGCAGAGGCTTGCAGAGTGAGGGAGGGAGTCCTGATGATACCGGAAGAAGAGGCCTTCAGGGGAACAGCTGGTACAAAGGCCATGCGGCAGGAGCCTGGTGTGTCCGAGGAACAGCATGGAAGCCGGTATGACTGGAGCCCAGTGAACAAGAGAGGAGAAGGAAGGGGGTTAGAAAGGGAGGCCTAGAAAGCCACCATCAGGAGTTCGGGTTTTTCTCTGAGTCAGATGGCACCCATTGGAAGGTGTTGAGCAAAAGAGTAACATGATCTGACCTGTGTTCTAGCAAGAACCCTCAGGCCACTAGGCAAAGCATAGACTCTAGTGAGACAAGGCCTTCAGGGAGCCCAGGTGGAAGGTGATTATTGTCATTCAGGAGACAGACTAAAATGGTGGCTCTCACCAAACTGGTAGCAGATTCTGAATTTTTTAATATATTTTTCTAGAGAAGTTTTAGGTTCACAGGAAAATTAAGCAGAAAACACAGAGAATTCCCATTTATTCCCTGCTCCCTTCCCAACATGGATAGCCTCTCTCTCTGTCAATGTCCTGCACCCCATGGGTAGTTTGTTATAACCATGAACTCGCACTGATCTCTCAGTGCAGTTCAGTCGCTCAGTCGTGTCTGACTTTGCGACCCCATGGACTGCAGCACACCAGGCCTCCCCGTCCATCACCAACTCCCAGAGTTTACTCAAACTCATATCCATTGAGTCAGTGATGCCATCCAACCATCTCATCCTCTGTTGTCCCCTTCTCCTCCTGCCTTCAATCTTTCCCAGCATCAGGGTCTTTTCCAATGAGTCAGTTCTTCACATCAGGTGGCCAAAGTATTGGAGTTTCAGCTTCAACATCAGTCATTATCACCCAAAGTCCATAGTTTACATTAGACTTTACTCTCGGTATTGTACGTTTCACGGGTTTTGACAAATATGTAATGACATACACCTACCATTGTAGTGTCATCCTTGACACTGCCCTAAAAATCCCCTGGGCTCTGCCAATCCATCCTTCTCTCTCCTGAACCCCTGGCAAGCAGTGATCTTTTCACTGTCTCCATAATTTTCCCTTTCCCTGAATGTCATACAGTGGGAATCACTGTATTTAGATTGGCTTATCTCACTTAGTTAGGTAGTTAGAATAGGAAAAAGGGGTCCAGAATGGCGGTGGCTAAAAGACAAAGAAGGGGAAAGCCCACAAAAACGGAACAAAGGACAGTGGGAATCACAGTCTGTAGCCTTTTCAGATGGGCTTCTCTCACATAAGTAATATCCTTTTATGCTTCCTCCATAACTTTTCATGGTTTAATAGCTCATTTATTTTTAGTGCTAAATAATGTTCCATTGTCTGGATGTACCACAGTTTACTTATTCCATTCACCTCCTGAAGGACATCTTGGTTGCTTCCAAGTTTTGGCAGTTACAAATAAAGCTGCTGTAAGCAGCCCCATGCTGGTTTTTGTGTGGATGTGGGTTTATTTCAGTTCATTTGGGTAAATACCAAGGAGCATTCTGGGTTTATTTTGGTATCAGAATTTTCTAATGCATTGGCGGAGTGTGAGAAAAATAGAGAAGACCTTGTATAGAGCAGTTTGAAGAAAGAGTTTCAAAAGTTAAATCTTGGATATATTAGTAGGGGGAGGTCCATCAAACACCGGAGTAGAGGGATCAAGTAAGACGTTATTCCATGAGCCTAGAGTCCTGGAGAGATGTTTGGTGGAAACACAAAGTAAGGAATCATGAACTTAAAGCCAGGATGTTCGATGAGATCACACGGGGAGTGAGTATAGTTAAGGAAGAGGACCAAGGACTAAGCCCTGGGGTCCTCCAGCATTAAGAGGAAGGCAAGATGAGAGAAACTGGCAAGGAACTGAGAAGGAGCAACTGTGACTAGGAGAAAAACCAAGAGAGTGGCATGTGCCAGAAGCCAGTGAAGAAGAAAGTGTATCAAGGAAGAGGGAGTGAGCAACCACGGCAAATGCTGGCGGGACGTCTAGTAAGACAAGGACTGAGAATTGACCACAGATTAGCAACATGGGGGCTTCCCTGGTGGCTCAGACAGTAAAGATTCTGTCTGCAATGCAGGAGACTGTTGCAGTGAAAAGGAAAAAGGAGGAATGAGTTTTTCTCTTTCCTTTTCCTGAGAACACAGAAGATAAAGAGAACAGTGAGCAGGGCCTGAACATTCCTTGTTGTTTTACTTTAACTGCTCCTAACTCTACATGTCTCTAACCAAGTTTGTTTTTCTACCCACTAACTCTGCAGGAGCTACAATACACATTGTTTTCCTTTGACTCTTTGCTAAATACATCCCCTATCTGGTGTTTACCCTTACAAAACCCTTCCCCTTGTAGTTACATATCGGAAAGAAGGCCACAGAAGCACAAAACTGCCAGACTCGATTACTGGGTTACTGATGCCCGTTTATGATTGTCTTTGAAACAATGCAAGAGGAGGCAATCAAGATCCTATCACCTTTAAGCCCTTGCCCTATAGAAGCCTCTAGACTCCTCATGGAGGGGGGCACAGTTCTTGAGGCAGGAGCCTACTGGGTTCCCCTCTCTGCCGGCTGAGAATAAAAGCCACATTTCTATTTTCTCCAAACTGTGTCTCTGTATTTTTCTTTCAGCTGCGGTGGGCAGAGAAGGTCAAGATTTTGGCCAGCAATAAGACCTGGGTTCGTTCCCTGGGTCAGGAAGATCCCCTGGAGAAGGGCATGGCAACCCTCTCCAGTATTCTTGCCTGGAGAATCCCATGGACAGAGGAGCCTGGCGGGATACAGTCTATGGGGTCGCAAAGAGTTGGACACCACTGAGTGACTAACACACTTCAGCAACATGGAGGTCAGGAACCTGACCTTGAACAGGAACTATTGCGTAGCGGGGGAGAAGAAAGGCTGGGGTAGACTCAAGACACGTGTTTTCAGTGGGGATGACAGCTCTCTCAAGGGAGGGGAAATGAATTCTTGGGGGATGAAAAAATATTTTGTTTAAAAAAATTCTATGTATAAAATATAGATAAACATATAGTACATAAACAACTCTATAGAACATCTGCAGTATTAAATGTCATGGGTGCTTAGTCAGTAAGTTGTGTCTAACTCTTTGGGCTGTAACCCTGCAGGCTCCTCTGTCCATGGGATTTTTCAGATGTCATGGGTAGGAGAAAGCAATTTAAAAAAAAAAAAAAAAAGGCAAGAACGTTTCCTTAGGGGGACAAAAATGGAAAAAGAAAACTTGAGAAATATTGGTTCAAGAGACAGTGTGAGGAAAGGAATTAGAGACAGAAGATAAATAATGCTCGAAAAATGTTGCTGCAAAGGAATCAAAGAAATGGAGCAGTAGCTGGTAGAAAACGTGGCGTTAAGAGAAGTGCCTTTGAAGTACTTAATAACTGTAAGTGTGGTCTTCCCAGGTGGTGCTAGTGGTAAAGAATCTGCTTGCCAATGCAGGAGATGCAAGAGACGTGGGTTCGATCCCTGGGTTGGGAAGATGCCCTGCAGTAGGAAGTGGCAACTCACTCCAGTGTTCTTGCCTGGAAAATCCCATGGACAAGGAGTCTGGTGGGCTACTGTCCATGGGGTTACAAAGAGTTGGACATGACTGAATGTGCATGCACACACACACACACACACAATATATATATATATATACACAGTGCATTTCCAGTTGTGGCAGCACCACAGCATGTGGGATCTTAGTTCCCTAACCAGAGATTGAACCTGTGTCTACTGTGTCCCCTGCACTGTAAGGTGGATTCTTAACCACTGGACCATCAGGAAAGACCAATAGGATGCCTATAAAGTGTTTCAGTTCAGTTCAGTTCAGTCGCTCGGTCATGTCCGTCTCTTTCTGACCCCATAGACTGCAGCACACCAGGCCTCCCTGTCGATCACCAACTCCCAGAGTTTGCTCAGACTCATGTCCATTGAGTCGGTGATGCCATCCAACCATCTCATCCTCTGTCATCCCCTTCTCCTCCTGCCTTCAATCTTTCCCAGCATCAGGGTCTTTTCAAATGAGTCAGTTCTTCACATCAGGTGGCCAAAGTATTGGAGTTTCAGGTTCAGCATCAGTCCTTCCAGTGAATATTCAGGAATGATCTCCTTCAGAATGGACTGGTTGGATCTCCTTGCAGTCCAAGGGACTCTCAAGAGTCTTCTCCAACACCACAGTTCAAAAGCATCAATTCTTTGGTGCTCAGCTTTCTTTATAGTCCAACTCTCACATCCATACATGACTACTGGAGGAAAAAAAGTGCTTATTAAAGGTCAAATAAAGTTCTTAACCATTCACAGATGTGACCTCAGTTTCTTTTCTCAACAACTCTGTCAAGTGAGCACCATCACTGGTCTACATCTGTAGTTAGGAAAATGGAAGCACAGAAAGGTTAAGAAACTCACCTGCCCAAGACCACGCTGCTAAGAAGTATTGGCCCCAAATCAACATTTTAAGATTTATCCTAGATCCTTTCATATTGTTTGACTTTGTTCTCTTTCATAGATGAAAATATTATACATACAATCACACATTGTCAAAAGTTAACACTGGGCATTTCTCCCCTAAAATTGGCCATTCTCTGTGGCAGGGAATTCCTCTAGGATGGATGCCTGTCTCCTCCACCGTTGGGTCCTCCTCTCCCAGGAGATCTTCTCTCTGCTCCAGTTATCAGCGTCCCAAACCCTAACTCTGATGACTTTATCTACAGAACAATTTTCAACTGCCCACCCAGATTCAGGCACAGGCAGGTTGTGGGGGTGTTACCCCTCTCAATTCAAAAGGTCCATCAATGCTTATCAAGCTGATTTCCTTCACAAAAGAATTGCCTGCTTCTACAGTGAAATTAATTATCAATATAGTGAAAATAAAAACAAAGGCAATCAGCTCGTGCCCTGGAATGCAAACATGCAGCCAGTCATTATATTTGTTAAACTGTAATTTTTCCTGCTACACAGGAATCTTGATCACCCATTCCCATTTCTCCTCTCCCTAGCAGTACTTCCTCCTACAGACAGGAGTTTTACTAACATAACGCAAAAGCAATGTGAGGAAAATTCAAGTAAAAAAAACCTTCGCTCTAATTAGGTGAATTTTTCAGGGAAAACTATATTTGAAGACTAAATTATTTGTATAATTGTCTTTATTCTTCACTTACTTGAACAGGTTTAAACCAGAGGCAAAATGGCTTATTCTGGTGTTAAGCCCTAACCAGCAGTTAAGACGTATCTATCCATGACAAATTATTTTAATTAAGGCCAGATTTGGGAGCCAGGGCATTTTTTTCTGATCTACAAGGGCCAAATGTAATGGATTCAAGAGAAAACAAATCATTTCCTGAAATGGCCTGTCTCTAAGGCTTTCAGGGCGTGGCCCATGAGCACACCACTATTCCCAGGCTTGCTTTCTGGTGTTCAGGTTTATCAAAGCACTTCCTGCTAGTCTCTCCCATAAATTTCTCCAACAACCTTTGGCATGACCCTACCCTCATCCAAAGAAACTGGTCTTGTTCCAGGATCCTTGTTCCGGAGCATCCATTGGCCAGCAGTCAATATCCCCAAGGTGAGCTCATTTAGGGTGGGTGGGAGCTTGGGGGAGCTCCAGTGAAACCCACCCCTGCCCTTTGCCACCCTACAGCCCACAGATTATTACAGAATGTCTCTGCTATCTTCTGACATTTGTCTACAAACATAAGTGAGAAATAACCTCATAATTCTCCTCACCATCTAGCTCTTAACTGTAGACATCAAACACAGCCACTCACATTGCCAAAAACAAGCAGCAGTTTCGGTCAGTGCAGTCATCTTACCAGGAGCAGGAGGAATATTTTATTTTTCCCCATAATCCTCTATGTACAAGGGAATCTCTCTCAGAAAGAAGATACTCTTTCTGCTATTATGCAGAGGTGTCCCTTCCTTTCCCCCAACTCCTAACTCTCACTCTTCCACATTTTGTCCCTCAGGTAGCCTCTAAATTACTTCCTGTTGGCTCCAGTCTAAACGTAGAGGGGTGTGTTTGTGTGTGCATGTGTGTGTGTACTCAGTAGCGTCTGACTCTTTGTGAGCCCACAGACTACAGTCAACCAGGCTCCCCTGTCCATGGGATTCTCCAGGAAAGAACACTGGAGTAGGTTGCTATGCCCTCCTCCAGGCAATCTTCCCAACCCAGGGACCAGGGATCAACCTGCGTCACTTGTATCTCCTGCATTGGCAGGCAGATTCTTTACCACTAGGCCACCTGGGTAGGCCACCACAGGTAAACTACTGCTGCTGCTGCTGCTAAGTCGCTTCAGTCGTGTCCGACTCTGTGTGACCCCAGAGACGGCAGCCCACCAGGCTCCCCCATCCCTGGGATTCTCCAGGCAAGAACACTGGAGTGGGTTGCCATTTCCTTCTCCAATGCATGAAAGTGAAAAGTGGAAGTGAAGTTGCTCAGTCATGTCCAACTCCTAGGGACCCCATGGACTGCAGCCTACCAGGATCCTCTGTCCATGGGATTTTCCAGGCAAGAGTACTGGAGTGGGTTGCCATTGCCTTCTCTGACCACAGGTAAAGGGAGTGCTCAATTCTTGTCCAATGGTCACTTTCATCCTGGAAGATGCTATTTTCATCTGGATTATGGCATTTCTTTCTCTAATACTACCTTTTCCCCTTTGTCCCTACTCAAGAATCATATATGAATAGAGATGCATGGGAGCAGTATTACTTTATAGATTACCCCAAATCCATTGTAGTGTCTCACTGTAAATTGAGTCACTAATATCAGCATTTGTTATGGATGATAAATTACTCATAATATATCTGGCAACTGATTGCAGGGACATGGAAATTCTTTGGTTGTAATCTACCGGAACAGAGACTAGAAAGAGGGGAAATATACAGGGAAGATAAACTGGTTCAGTAAGTTAAAGTTATGAACACTGGGCATGAGGCAGAAAGCACCATGGTTAAGAACTCGAGACGTGGAGCCAAACTGATGAGGCCTGAAACTTGTTCTGCCCTCAGTAACTTTAAGACTTTAGGCAAATTATTTAAGACGTTTCTTGATCCTGAGTGTCATAATAGTACATACATACCTCAGAGCACTGTTGTGAGAATTACAAAGGACAATATTAGTAAAACAGCAAGCACCAGGTGAATCCACAAAGTGCTGGTTCCATTCAGTGGCATGCAATCCATGGTCATAACCCTCTGGGAAGGAAAGAGGGGACAGGGCTGAAAGTTTTGCAAAAAATGTTTCCATACATTTGATAAAGAAAACATTTCAATCCATTTCTGCATGGCACAGATGTTCTAATTAAAAAAAAATGTAGCTGATTTTGCAATACTGTGAAGTTATTGCTGGGGCTATTTATACGATGGGAAACCAATGTTTTGAGACAATAAAATGGTCCATATATCGTTGGATGTTATCTAGAGCCATTTTGAAAGTATACAGCTTTGAAGTCTGTCTTGGATCCAGACTATTTTGACTAAATGTTTTGACGTTAAACAGTGTGAAACTTATCCAGAAATCTTGGTACTCAGATAAATAGATTTCTAAAGAGTTTTAAATTGTTTGGATTAAAAATTCTTTAATTTTTAAATAGTATTAAAATGTTACAAAAATATTTTGCCTTAGTAATCTGGTTTCAAAAAATGGTTTGAAACCAAACAGGCTTACACTGTCTTAGAAAACCACTTACATGTTATGAAAACCACATGAAATAGATTTCAAATCAAATAATTTAAAGAAAACCATTCCAAAACCAGTATTTTGAAAAACTTTCCAAATGTAACCGTTGGTGGCAAAGACTCTCTTGAAATTGCAAAGAAACCAGATGTAAATTTCATAGCTTCAAACCTTACAAAATGTCATTCTCTTTCATTCCTTCTTTATTTTAGCTGTTAGCCCAGGAGATTCAAGCAGTGAATGCAAGTATAGTTTAACACCTGAAAACATGCAGAGATGGAGGAAAAAAGGACTTGCTTTTTAGTGAAGGCTAGGTTTGAATTCCTTTTCTACCACATATTATCTGTGACATCTTGGCAACATCACTACCCTTTTTGATCTGCACTTTCTATCTTAAATTGGGTTCCCCCAGAAAGCAGAGCCTGGCCGAGGGCTTTTATGCAAGGGTTTTTGAGAAACGACCTAAGAAAAAGATTGGGAAAAAACATAAGTACGACAGGAAAAGAAATAAAGCCGTTCCAAGGGGGTCTTCTAGAGTTAGCCAGCACTGCGAGCAACCAGGCCCAGTGGCAGAGGGAACTTCTGAGGGCTGCGCGGAATGCCCAAGGGACAAAAGAGGAGCCAGTCCTCGATGGGCTCCACCATTCACACCCAGATCACGCACGCGTGAGTGCCAGATGGTTTCAGACTTCCCATGCCGCTGTCAGAGGGTCCTGAGACAGTGGAGGAGATTAGAATCTGCCACCCTAAAATAGGCCACTCTGGTGTAAGGATTATTTTGAGTTAAAGGCAACTGAGAATCAACAAATGCAGGAAGAAGCCTTCTCAAAGTTTCCCTCATGTGACTTCAGTCCACAATTCCCGAGTACAGAGGCTGTCATAAATTCCCTCTCTGGGGAGTTTCATGGCCATAAAAAAAAGATGAAAAGACCACCCACACCTGCATAAACAAACATTGTCACAAACTTTCCTATGTCCCATTCATTTCTCTTAAAAACACATGTGTCTTTCCTAAAGCAGTCTATTTGTTCTTCCCTTTTCTCCTCCCGCCCTCTCCCCTACTAAGTTAGGTCTATAAGCCTTGAATTTTAAACATTTAACAAGCGACTACTTCTTTTGTTAGCTTCCACAGGCCAGTAAACCTGTCCTCTTATTAATCTGCCTTTGTTGCTTTAATTTGCAGGCCCCCAGACACCTTTCATAAGGGTACAGTGGAATAGTTTTTCCTCCTCAGTAGTAGAAAGTGAGAGACGTGCAATGCACCTAGATGAGATGTGGTCAGGTAGGTGATACCTTATGTCAAGCTGGTCGCTGCAGCAATGGCTGGAATAAACAGTGGGCCCGAGAGCACAAGAGATACCCGGAGGAGGTTCCCCACCCATACCATGGAGGCAAAAATACCAACGTTACAGGGGCTTTATTGACAGAGCCTATGTTTTAGCATATGGCATTCGTTCCTTGAACTAAAATCCCCTCTTTCCTATTTTCCTGGTGAACAATTTCTTATCAAATTCCTTATCCCTGTACTTTTTCCAGATCTAAAGTAAAAGAGGCACTCTTTCCTCCTTTCCTTCCTTCCTAAATCAGGAATATCTGATCTCTTCATCCCACACCCCCACCCCCAAGCCCTATACTCTCTCCTAGTGATTAGGAGTAGCTCATCTGAATTCTGAGATGAGGAAAAATCCTCTCTTTCAGGCTAAGCTGATCTTCCTCCATCCCTGCAGAAAGCACATATGCTCAGGGCCATGGCCTCCTTTCTTAGGGCTGTAACCGAGGCTGTGCAGGATGACGCAGGTTTAGTCTCCCCTGAAGATGGTGGCAAGGAAGGGAACTTAGGTAGAAACAAGGAGCAACTGACCTCAGCCATAAGCCCAAAGCACAATTTCCCATAGTGTTTTACCAGCTACTAAATCTGAAATGCCGGTGCCTATTTGATACACCAATCTATTCAATCCCTCTGTTACAACATAAGCTTGATAAAAACAGGAATCTTTGTTTTGTTCACTTATGTTTCCCAAATCCTGAGAGCAGAGCTTGGCACATAGAAGGAGCTCAGTATTTATTTGTTCAATGAATTGCTGAATCCACGGGGGAAGAAGCACGATTAGCACTCTAGGAAACCCTCAACCACCTCCTTCGAGACAGAAATGGGCTTTCTTTTGTGCTCTCTTGGACCTCCCATTATGACCCTAACATAATATAATTACTTGGTATGAAATCTAGCTCTCCTGTTTAACTTGAAGCGTCCCTTGGGCACAGTAGCATGGAGACCCACTCCTAGAAGATGCTCAAAAATAACAGCTGAGTGAATGAAAAAGATAAGGAATTCGATGATGTTACACTTTAATTGTCTTCTTTTATTTCTAATGCCAGAGATTTTTTTTGTTTTAAAGTTAGAACACTTGACTATTGAATCATTCCCAAGCTTGTTCCAGAACACTGAAGAGAAAAAACAGAAAAAAATCAAGATAAACCAAAAGGGCAAATGTAGATAAGGACTCTTGGCTCTTCAGCATCTGGTTTTGAAATCCAAGGAGCGTAAGTGAATCAAGGGGAAGTATGTCAAGTTCTTTGAGGGTTTGCTAACATTGTTGTCAAGACTACAATGTCAGGAATGAAGAAAAGAGGACTCAAGGAAATAACAGATGCTGTTAAAGCTTTAAAGAATTAGAGGATGGCAAATACATGGAGAGGAGGGCAACAGAGGATGAGATGGTTGGATGGCATCACCAATTCAATGGACAAGAACTTGAGCAAATTCTCAGAGATGGTGAAGGACAGGGAGGCCTGGCATGCTACAGTCCATGGGGTTACAAAGAGTCAGACATGACTTAGTGACTGAAAAACAACAACAACAAAATGCATAGCATTTGTGGCAAAAAAACTTTCCCCAGCCCCCTCACTCCACGCCACCACCTTGCCATCCTTGGTGAACATCACTATTAAATGAGACAGAGCTTACTTCCTTTGAGGGTTCAAAGTTCTTCCCAGCCAGCATGGCAGAAGAACCCTCCCTATTATCCCTGGTCTAGATCTGCTATCTTCATCACCTCAGGCCGCCACAACAAAATACCATAGACTGATGGGCTTAAACAACAGATATTTATTTCTTCACAATTCTGGAGGCTGGGAAGTCCAAGGTCAAGGTGCCAACAAGATGGGTTTCATTCTGCAGCTTCTCCATTTAGGTCTTGGAGGGTCGTTATCTTGCAAGCTCTGCGGTGTCCCTTCTTATAAGGGCACTAATCCCATCATGAGGACCTCACCCTCATCCCCTCATCTAACCCTCATTCCCACCCAGTGGCCCATCTCCATATACTATCACACTGGGGGGCAGATGAAGGTTGGATTGTTGGGCGGATATAATTCACTCCATAAGGGCTCCCTGGTGACTCAGGGGTAAAGAACCTGCCTGCCAATGCAGAAGAAGTGGGTTTGATCCTCGGGTCAGGAAGAGCTCCTGGAGAAGGAAATGGCAACCAACTCCAGTATTCTTGCCTGGGAAATCCCGTGGACAGAGAAGACTGGCAGGCTGCAATCCACGAGGTGGCAAAAGAGTCAGACACAAGTTAGTGACTAAACAACAACAGCAATTCACTTCTCAGCATCTGGGCAGCTCCTTAAACATTCAAAGGCTTGAGCCACCCACCTAGAAATCCTGATTTAGTGGACCAGATGGGGACATGGGAATCTGGGTACTTAAAAGCCTTCCAGTGAGGAATGTTTCATCACTGACATGGTTTAGAATTGCAGGCTCATGGTGATAATAAAGAAGACCATGGGGACTTCCCTGGAAGTCCAGGGCTTAAGACACTATGCTTCCATGGCAGGAGTCACGAGTTCGATCCCTGGTCAGGGAACTAAGATTCCACATACTATACAGCCAAAAACAAAACAACAAAGAAAAACAGACCAGCTTTCCATCTGTTTTATTACTGTTCTTAAATTCTCTACAGACAGCACACTCCCTCGTTGCCTGCGCCTGTCCCACCCTTAGTTCACACCACCAAGCACTCAGCTCCCTTGTAATTAACCTGTAAATTGTGTAGACTGGAGCCACAGGCAACCCAGTTGGCTTTGACTGTCACCATTTGTTACACATCTAGCAGGGCTTAGTATGTAGATTCTCAAGGATATCTGCCCAACAAAGAGAAGAGTCAACACAGGTTGGAGCATGGCTGTCCCAGACACCACTGTGCAACTCAACCCACCTCAAGTGTCTAATTGGGAAACAGCACCTATGAACTGGCAAGGTTTGCCAAGACATTCACAATGAAGGCAGAGGAAAACAAGGGCAGCTAATTCATTCTTTCTTCACTTAAATTTCATTAAAAAAATTCAGAGATTATGATTTTGTGTGTGTCGGTGCCCTTTCTTTTACTAAATGATATTAATAGTATAGAACTGCACATGTGGCTACTGAGCACTTGAAGTTTGGCCTTTGCAAACTGAGATGTACTATGAGTGCAAAATGCACACTGATTTCAGACTTAGTATATTAAAAAGTAAGGGATCACATTAATATTTTTCTATTGACTACATGTTGAAATTTTAAGTTTGGATATGTTGAGTTAGTCAAAATACATTTTAAAAAATTGCATGTTTTCCTATGGCACTGATGAACTGCTAAGTCCAGATACAACTCCCATTGAGTGCCAGTGTTAGTCACTCAGTTCTGTCTGACTCTTTGCGACCCCATGGACTGTAGCCGCCAGGCTCCTCTGTCCATGGAATTTGCCAGGCAAGAATACTGGAGGGGGGTTGCCGGTCCCTTCTCCAGGGGATCTTCCCAACCCAGGTCTCCAGCATTGCAGGCAGATTCTTTACCATCTGAGCCACCAGGGACCCACTGGGTACTAGATAAAGACTGAATTCAGGAAAGAACCTCAGGCACCATTTGACAATCTGAATCAAGATGCCTGAGTTGCCAAAAAGCATTTTATAGACACCATCTGCCCCATTTGTTGAAACTGGAGTTTCCTGACCTCCAGATATGTCACTAGTACGTTGTTTCTAAATAATTACAAGTAAGTTTGAATATACAAAAGTATACTTGCATATAGCCTGTACCCATCCTCCTGAATACTTTAGGTCACCTCAAGAATACCTAAGAATACCTAAGGTCACTTATAATACCTAACACAATGTAAATGCTACATAAATAGTTGTCAGAGTGTGGCAATTAAAGATTTGCTTCGGAAATGTCTGGAATTTTTCTTGAATATTTTTGATCCATGGTTAATTGAATCTATGAATGTGAAATCTGTGGATATAGTAGGTCAATTATACACACAATGGAGTATTATCCAGCCTTTAAAAAGAAAGGAAAGTTTGACATACGATACAATAAGGATGAATTTTGAGGACATCATACTAAGTGAAATAAGCCAGAACAAAAAGACAAATATGAGCATGAACATGCTTAAATGAGGCACTGAGACGAGCCAAAATCAAGAGTCAGAAAGAACGGTGGTTGCCAGGAGTTCAAGGAGGAAGAAATGGAGGGTAACTGTTTAATGGGCATAGAGTTTCAGTTTTACAAGAGGAAACGAGTTCTGGAGATGGATGGAGGCCATGGTTGCACAACATTCTGAATGCATTTAATACCATTGAAATGTACACTTAAAAATGGATAAGACGATAAATTTTGTTATGGATATTTTAACCACAATAAAAATTAACTTTGAGAATTAGTTCCCTTATAATAAAGTAAAGCATATTCAAGGACACCTCCTTGTTACTGCCATTGTTATTTTCTCATTTACCAATATCCTCTCTTTTTTCCTTTATTACATAAACTGTTTAAAATTCAGAGTAGTTTCAGATTTGCAGGAAATTGCAAAGAGCATGTAAACAGTTCCCATATGCCCCACATCCAATTTCTCATTATCAACATCTTACATCAGTATGGTATCTTTGTTACAGTTAATGACTTAATATGGATATGTTATTATTAATTAAAGTCCATACTTTATTCAGACTTCCTGAATTTTTCCCTAATGTCCTTTTTTTTTTTTTCTTTAAATTCTAGGATCCCATCCAGGGATGTTATTTTTAGCCATCATTTCTCCTTAGGCTCCTCTTGGCTGAGAAAGTTTCTCATAGTTTCCTTGTTTTTGGTGACCTTAAAATTAATCTGGTATTCTGTAGATCAATACTGAGATTTTTCTGGTACTTTTATCATGACTAAATTGGGGTTATGGGTTTGCAGAAAGAAACCACAGAGGTCAAAGGCCTTTCTCGCACAACATTGAAAGAGTTCTCAACTTGGCTTATCTCTAATGATGGTGACCTTGATCACCTGGATGAGACAGTGTCAAGCTTCTACAAAATTCCTCTTTTTCCCATTTTCATACTGAAGCTTTGGATGCAAGTGACTATGCACAGCACACATTGAAGCAGTGGGAAAAAAATACTTCAGTCCCATTCACAGGGAAAAAAAAAAAAAGTAGGTGAAAGGTTAAATCACTTCCCTAAAATGTCAAAATTAGTAGTCTGCAAAGAAAGGATTAAAAAACCCAGGCCTGATCAACAGATTTTTCTCATGGCCTTTGGAGAAGTCAACAGAAATTCACATATAACAGAACTCACTGTAGGAAGTCACCACATTCCTTCAAAATACAGAATCTCATTGTCTTAGAAAAGAGCACCGGCTGGGAATTCAACAGATACGGTCCCAAGTCTATGTCCACCCCAAATCGTCATGTGGCCTTGGACACCGAATACCTCCAGCCTTGAGCTGAGTCCTCTGGGAGAAAAAACAATCCATGTTTAGGAGCCAGGACTCTGGTGTTTGAATCCCAGCCAAGTCACTCAGCTATTAATCCTTGGGTGAATGTCTTGCTGTCTCAAAGTTTCAGCTTCCTCATCAATAAAATGGTGGTAACAAAGACAAATCTCTGTCTAGAAATTCATAAAATGGAGAAATATAATTATACTTTCTATAACCCAGGTTAATTTTTATCTTGAGCTCTGTTTAGATCTGAATGGCAGATATTTACCTCCATTGTCCCAATCTCTTCTGCCCTTTTCCCCAGTGGTTGTGACCTAGCTCTGAGAAGGTTAAAAAGAGCTAAACAGTGGAGGGCTCATCTCATCCCTATCATCTAACCATCACAAAATCTACAAAAATATCCATCTTTGATCTTTTTCATAGACCAGGCTGGTAGTCACAGTTGTCAGCAACACAGACCCCACCGAATAGGACCTTCCCCCTTGTCTGGGGCTCTTGCCACAACTTACTTGACACATTCGGGTGCCTGAAATCATCCTCCTGCTCCCAGGCCCACTGGAGCATACAAAACTGGAAGGCTATCTAAGGTGCCACCTGCTTAGACACATCACGCACAGCCTCCCTCTCCTTCTCTCTCTCTCAGTGAGTCTGGAGGACTCTCTCAATGGTCCCAGAGAATGAAGCTTGATGCCTTTGGTGTGTACAACCACTCTTTCCCATCCCTGGGCTTAGCTCTTGTCTAAGTCTCCACAAACACCAACAATCTTTCCATTTCCTAAGCCTAGGCCAACAGTTTCTGGAGAAGAACTTCTCCTGAAGGAGAAAAGATGCTTTGCACTCATGACATTTTCTCCCAAATCTTTTATCTCTGCTTTAAGATATTGAAGTTTCTCCAAAGATCCAGGCTTTTAAAATGTAAGATTCAGGGAAATTACATGCTATTTAGTTAACATGTAATAGGTATGTGGCTATTTTTAAGTGAATTAATAAAATTTTTAGGCTGTATTTTGTCATCTTGCTTATTTAACAGATATACAGAGTATATCATGTGAAATACCAAGCTGGATGACTCACAAGCTGGAATCAAGATTGCCAGGAGAAATATCAACAACCTCAGACATACAGATGATACCACTCTAATGGTAGAGTGAAGAGGAACTAAAGAGTCTCTTGATGGAGGTAAATGAGGAGAGTGAAAAAGCTGGTTTAAAACTCAACATTCAAAAAACTAAGATCCTGGCATCCACTCCCATCACTTCATGGCCAAGAGAAGGGGAAAAAGTGGAAACAGTGGCAGATTTTATCTTCTTGGGCTCCAAAATCACTGCTGACAGCAATTGCAGCCATGAAATTAAAAGACACTTGCTCCTTGGAAGAAAAGCTATGACAAACCAAGACAGTGTATGAAAAAGTTGAGAAATCACTCTGCCAACAAAGGTCTGTATAGCCAAAGCTCTGGTTTTCCCAGTAGTCATATACAGATGTGAGAGTTGGTTCATAAAGTAGGCTAAGCACTGAAGAATTGATGCTTTTGAATTGTAGTGCTGAAGAAGACTCCTGAGAGTCTCTTGGACTGAAGGAAGGTCAAACCTGTCCATCCTAAATAAAACAACCCTGAACATTCATTGGAAAGACTGTTGAAGAAGCTGAAGCTCCAGTACTTTGGCCACCTGATGTGAGGAGCCAGTCCGTTGGAAAAGACCCTGATGCTGAGAAAGATTGAAGGCAAAAGTAGCAGTAGGTGGCAGAGAATGAGATGGTCAGATAGCATTAGTGACTTAATGGGCATAAATTTGAGCAAACTCTGGGACATAGCTAAGGACAGAGGACCCTGACATGCCACAGTCCATGGGGTTGCAAAGAGCTGGACATGACTTAGTGACTGAACAACATATGTCAAACAATGGATACTTTATACCAACAGCTGAGATGTAAAGCAGAAAAGTCAGAGTCTGTCCTTAAGCAGCTCACATCAAGAAGAGGAAATGTCCAATATTATTAATAGATAGACACTGTAGATTTATTTGTCAGAACACTCAAATGAGGGAGCACAAGGATGGCTCCAGAAATGAAGGGCCGATATAGCCTTTAACTCAGATGAAATGTCACTGTTTCTCCAAGACTAACCCTGACTCCTGAGAGGAATATAAAAGCGTAAGGAGGAATCACAAAGGGAGACAAGGCAGGGAAAGACAGTTCAGGCTGAGAGAATTGTAAGTCCGCATAACCCAAGGTGAGAAAGAGCTGCTATGCGCAAGGAAGAGCAGGTGGGTATTAACATGGCTGGTGCATAGGCCACACAAGGATTAGCAAGCAAAGGCTGGATGCCTAACAAAACAGAAAATAAACAGACATTGCAAAATCTCTCATGTTTTTCCTATCAGCAGATGATAGTCATTAATTTCTTCCTGTCACGGAGGACATGGACCTCTATGACTCAGCAGAGATGACCCATGTAAAAGGAACTGGTGCTATGAACTCTTAATAAGGCTCTTCAAACTAAATCCACATGGTGCCTCACCTTGGAAAAACAATTGTGCTCCATGGTACATAGCTTTTATACTTTTATATTCAAACAAACCTCTATATTATAGTCTATATGTGAAAGTTGCTCAGTCATGTCCAACTCTTTGCAACCCCATGGACTATATACAGTCCATGGAATTCTCCAGGCCAGAATACTGGAGTGGGTAGCTGTTCCCTTCTCCAGGGGTTCTTCCCAACCCAGGGATCAAACCCAGGTCTCCTGCATTTCAGGCAGATTCTTTACCAGCTGAGCCACCAGGGAAGCCCTATATTATAGCCTATGCTAAGTCACTTCAGTCGTGTCCGACTCTTTGAAACTCCATAGACGGCAGCCCACCAGGCTCCCCCGTCCCTGGGATTCTCCAGGCAAGAACACTGGAGTGGGCTGCCATTTCCTTCTCCAATGCATGAAAGTGAAAAGTGAAAGTGAAGTCGCTCAGTCGTGTCTGACTCTTAGCGACCCCATGGATTGCAGCCTAACAGGCTCCTCTGTCCATGGGATTTTCCAAGCAAGAGTACTGGAGTGGGGTGCCATTGCCTTCTCCGATATTATAGCCTAGAACACACAATTCATGTGAACTTTTGCAACAAAGCATAAAATTTAAGAGGGCTTCCCAAGTGGTTCAGTGGTAAAGAATCCACCTGCAATGCTCATATCCTTTCTCTGACCTTCTCACTTGTTCACTCTGATGGGCTTCAATGGCACACATTGTGAGTGGGCCCATGGAGAGGCTCACCCATCAGGGAACTCAGGACAGGTGTCCTCCAGCCAACCACCATTGAGAAACCAAGACTCTCAAAGCAGCAGCCCACAAGGAACTGAATCTTGGCAACAACCATACAGAAGTGGATCCTTCCCCAGTCAAGTTTCAAAATGGTAGCAGTCCAGTTGTTGTTCAGTTGCTAAGTCATGCCCGAATCTTTGCAACCCCCAGGATTGCAGCACACCAGGCTTCCTGTCCTTCACCAACTCTTGGAGCTTGCTCAGACTCAAGTCCATTGAGTCGGTGATGCCATCCAACCATCTCATCCTCTGTCATCTCCTTCTCCTCCTGCCTTCAATCTTTCCCAGCATCAGGGTCTTTTCTAACAAGCTGGCTCTTCACATCAGTTAGCCAAAGTATTGGAGCTTCAGCTTTAGCATCAGTCCTTCCAATGAATATTCGGGATTGATTTCCTTTAGGATTGAGTGGTTTGATCTCCTTGCAGTCAAAGGGACTCTCAAGAGTCTTCTCCAACACCACAATTCAAAAGCATCAGTTCTTTGGCACTCAGCCTTCTTTTTGGTCCAGCTCTACAACCATACATGACTACTGGAAAAACATACCTTTGACTATACAGACCTTTGTTAGCAAAGTAATGTCTCTACTTTTTAACACACAGTCTAGGTTTGTCATAGTTTTCTTCCAAGGAGCAAGTGTCTTTTAATTTCATGGTTGTATTCACCTTCCACAGTGATTTTGGAGCCCAAGAAAATAGTCTGTCACCATTTCCATTGCTTCCCCATCTATTTGCCATGAAGTGATGCCATGATCCAGATGCCATGATCTTAGTTTTTTGAATGTTGAGTTTTAAGCCAGCTTTTACACTCTCCTCTTTCACTTTCATCAAGAGGCTCTTAAGTTCCTCTTTGGTTTCTGCCATAAAGGGTTGTGTCATCTGCATATCTGAGGTTATTGGTATCTCTCTCAGCAATCTTGATTCTAGATTGTGATTCATGCAGCCCAGCATTTCGCATGATGTACTCTGCATATAAGTTAAATAAGTAGGGTGACAATATACAGCCTTGATGTACTCCTTTTACAATTTTGAACCAGCCTAGATGATACCTTGATTACAGACTATAATCAGCCTTGAGCCAAAGTACTGGCTAAGTTTTGCCAGATTCCTGACCACAGAAACTAGGAGATAAAAACCGTTGTTAAATTACTAGATTTGGGGATCATTTGTTGTGCAGCCATAGATAATAATAAACATATTGTCCTTTGTTATGTTACAGGTTAATAAAAATTGTCTTCACCTTTAGCAAAAGAGAGAAAAATTCAGTGCCTTTCCAGGCCAAGAGTGTTCCAGAGAATGTGGCAGGTCAAAACTGGAAAATCCATTCCTCAGGAACAAATGTTCACATTTACTGTCTTTCTCCAAGGCATGCTATGAAATATAGTGTTTAACATGCCCTGTCCAATTTCCTCCCACTTCTGCAATTACACAAAGTCAACAGGTATGTATGTTTAAGTGTCTTCATTCCAAGAGCTGCTACTCTCATTTAAACTGTCCAGTCTCTCTTCTTTTGCCTCCAGAAATTCAATAAACATGCTACTGCTTGTCAGAGTTGACATCGTCCCCATGGTAAAGAAGGATCTGAACTCAAGAGAGATTTTTACGTCTTTGGTTTTCCCTGTTAAACTTCTCAGCCTTTTTCTGATATTTACGCTTCATGTCGGTGCCTGTATCTAGAGTATGGACTAATAAATAGTGTTTGTCTTATAGCTCTGCTTTTCCATTAGTGTTTCCAAATTTAAGCTGGATCTGGCTGTGGCAGGCAAAATTGGACGGTGGCTCTATGAGAGTGGGCTTTGAATTTAAAATTGGATGGTGCCTGGTGGTTAGGCAGCCTTCCCACCACCTGAGGCCCCAGAACTGTTCTCAGAGCCTGTGTTAGCCCAAGGCCTGTAACAACCAGACTCAACATGAGATTACATCCACAGGGGTTTGTTGGGGGAACACAGGGGTCAGAAAAGGCTGGGAGAGCCATCAGCTGCAATGTGAGTCTGGCCCTGAGTGAACATGAAAGAAGGAAAGTTGGGTGAGAACATCTTAGACCACCATGCAGTCCAAAGAAGATTCTTCAAAGCTGTCAGGGATGGGACTTCCCTGGTAGTCCAGTGGTTAAGACTCCACACTTCCAAAGCAAGGGGTATGGATTCAATTTCTGGTCAGGGAGCTAAGATTCCACATGCCTTGGGGTCTGAAAACCAAAACATAAAACAGAAGCAATATTGTAACAAATTCAATAAAGACTTTTTAAACATATTTTTAAGATTAAAAAAAATTATATAAAAAAGAATGCAGATGGAGCTGCCTAAAAAAAAAAAATAAAAGCTGTCAGGAAGTCTCTAAGCCAAAGTTGGTTGTCAGTGGAGTCCTGGGGTCTCCTGGAAACGTGTCTACCTGAGGACCCCTGCCCTGCCAGTGGCTGCTGGTGGTGGGAAGTGTGGCATTAGCCACTCTACCTCCCTGTAGCAGAAGATTGCAAGGAGCATTCTCATGATCACCACAGGGGCATTTAACAATGAAAATTCTAAGGTCAGTAAGGCAGGAAGGTTACTCTGGAATAATAGCACTTCTCTCAGAGGTAACACTCGATTGGTCTTTATTGAAAACCTGTGATCGCTATACTGTCACCAAAGAAACAGACCTGTGTGTGTTTCATGATTTACGTAGCTCATTTTCTGTGTTGCCATATTTCCTATTCATTCACTCATTTATTCATTCCTTCTTTCATTGACTCAGCTATGCTTTTGAAAGCCTAACTGTCCTGGTTACTAGAGAATCAACGGTAAATAAGTCAGCCATGGAAATACCGTGTTTCAAAAAAGATGGACCATAAAAGTATGAACAAGGAAATGAAGATGAAAGTTTCTGATCATGGTCATACCTTAAGGAAAACAAAGCAGGATGTTGAAATAAACAAGGATTTTTAAGGGGAGGGAGAAGAGAAGCTGTTGTGTTTGAGCAAGTTTTCTGCTCCTTTTCTCATCACTCAGACGTTTCTGAAACACTCATAGGAACTGACTGCCATTTGTTTTCTTCCCCGGTATAAATATCCACTAGGTCTATTCACTCCAGCTTTTGCCTTCCTGTAACAATATTATTGGTGGAAAGTCATATCCCTGGAATACTGTGAGCTTCCCTGTATATCCCTCTGTACACAGGGGACAGGGTTGGTCCTGCAGTGATGAATACACATTTCTTCTGGGTTAGTAACTCCGCTAATTTGTTTTGGATGATTCTTATTTTTCGCTTTAAAAAAATAAACCCCAAAAAAACAAAAGTCAAACAAGCCACATGAGAATAAAGCCTACCAGGTCACACACAGTTCTGGGAACACTAAGCCCTCCCCTAATTAATCACAATGACTGGAGTATTAGCCACAGAACTGGACAAGGAGGAAGCATGAAATGGCAAGATTTCTGGGCTGAAAGGCAGAAGACCTGCATTTTGCCCCAGCTCTACCACTAACTAAATACACAATCTCAAATAAATCCCTTCCTCTCTAATTCTTGGCACATAATAATACATAACACACATTGCTGAATGAATGAAACAGGATCTTAAGCTATCACTTTCTGTATCAGCCAGAGTATAGATTCAGAGGCTATAGCAGAGAGACTCCAAAATACAGTGGCATAAACAACACAGATGTTTATGTCTCTCTGATATGGCAGAATAGGTAGTAAGCAGGAAGGACTGTCAACTGTACTCTAGGAGGTTATCCTGGGACCCAAGTTCCTTCTACTTTCTTCTTCTGGATCCTCTTAGGGTGATGCTGCATGGTTGGTACTAATTCCACAGCATCACATTCTGCCAGAATGAAGAAGTAGAGTGGAAAGCAAGCAATTTCCTTGGAAAGGAGTGATGTGGAAGTTGCACCTCTCGGTTCCCATTTCTGTTAGTAAGAGTCTGATCACATGACCACAAGGAACTTCAAGGAAGGCTGGGACATGTGGCCTCCAGCTGATTATCCAAGTCCCTTGAGATCACCTGAGGAATGGGGTCAAGGGAAAGCCTGTTACTAAAAGGGGAAAGGAGGGATTTCCCTGGTGGTCCAGTGGCTAAGACTCTGTGCTCCTAATGCAG
Organism: Bubalus bubalis; assembly: GCF_019923935.1. NCBI lineage: Eukaryota > Metazoa > Chordata > Mammalia > Artiodactyla > Bovidae > Bubalus > Bubalus bubalis. Next base: position 18,800,747 of record NC_059172.1, on the reverse strand, counting down.
GGAGCCCGGATTCAACCTCTGGTCAGGGAACTAGAGCCCATATACGGCAACTAAGAGTTCACATGCTGCAACTGAAGAGTTCTCAAGCCACAACTAAGATTGAAGATTCTGTGTGCTTCAAGTGGGACCTGGTGCAGTCAAATAAAAAAAATTTAATAAATAAAATAAAAGTAGCCTCTAAATAAATAAAGAGAAAAGAAGACAATAGACGCACACTTGGACATTGAGTAGTCTCCATCATGACTATGACAAGATTCCTTACTCAAGTCCGTGATTCTGATTAGGGATGAATTTTATTGTCATGATGTCTTTTGATCACCTTTTGCTTTTTTCCCAGAATTTTTTTTGTTGATTCTAGCTTTAAACCCAATATTGGACTAAACATATTGACTTTGGACATAGCATTTTAACCCGGGGTCCATGGCTCACACAAACCCCTAGGAGAGTCTTGAAAAAGTTGCATGAGGATTTTTAAATTGGGGGCTTTCTTTTTGATCATAGTATTAAATTTTAGTGTTACCATTTTCTGCATCATTTTAAAGACATGACATAGTCACTTATGCCATAGGGTCCTAAAGGGTTTGTTTGTTCCAGTGACACATACGTAGACTTAGCACAGAAATGTTATGCTAACTCCAAATTAGGGCCAAATAAATTAATAGTGTGCTGCACAGAGGGAGTTTCCATTGCAGTTCAAATAGAGAGAAATGGTGGAAAACTGGGTCATCGCACGGCACCCTGTAGGACAATTATATGAAACTTGAAAGAACTAATGAGGCAGTAGTCAATATCATGTTCTCATTTGAGAGGTAATTTGGTTTCAGCAAAACAACATCATCCTTCCCATTAAATTAATGTTGTTAAATTGAATCACATTGGCTTTTTGGTTTTAGCTTGTATTGAATTGTACTGAACTGAATTTAACTCACTTGACTATAACTTGGTTTTTTGCTTTCCACATATATCAGAGCTATAACAATATGCTTGAAAGCATTATAATTGTAGAAAGCCCTGGGAGGAAAGTGGAAATTTTCCTCTTTCAAAGGGGCCCATATATTACTAAGTTATAAAGAGCAGAGTTATCATGAATAGTTCTAAAGTCTTGTGAGCAAATAATCCTCCCTGAGAGTGATTTTCTCCTAGATTAAGAATCTGCTGCTGCTAAGTCGCTTCAGTAGTGTCTGACTCTGTGCAACCCTATAGACGGAAGCCCACCAGGCTCCCCCGTCCCTGGGATTCTCCAGGCAAGGACACTGGAGTGGGTTGCCATTTCCTTCTCCCATGCATGAAAGTGAAAAGTGAAAGGGAAGTCGCTCAGTCGTGTCCGACTCTTAGCGACCCCATGGACTGCAGCCTACCAGGCTCCTCCATCCATGGGATTTTCCAGGCAAGAGCACTGGAGTGGGGTGCCATTGCCCTCTCCAAGATTAAAATTCTAGCAGATCCTAAAACATTTTTACCCTGGTAACACACACACACACACACATATATATATATGTTTTTAAGTAATGGTTGGAAGGCATCACTGACTCGATGGACATGAGTCTGAGTAAACTCCAGGAGTTGGTGATAGACAGGGAGGCCTGGCGTGCTGCAGTCCATGGGGTCGCAAAGAGTTGGACACAACTGAATGAATCTTGTTTACAACAAGATGAATCAGCTATATGTGTACATATATACCCTCCTTCTTGGACCTCCTTCCCACCCCACCCCTGGAGGTCATCACAGAACACAGAGCTGAGCTCCCCGTGCTATACAGCTTAGTTTAAGCTCTTGTCTTAGTTCACCCCTCAATCTCGATGCCTGCTCTTCTAAAGTTGGCAACTTTAGAAATATTGGCAGCACTTCAGGAACCAAAAAAATGTTGCTCCAAAGGGAAGGTATATACATTACTCTCTGCTGCTGAGTTCCTGGTGAGTAGTTGGTTTCTACTCCCTGAAGGGACAAGGAAGTGAAAAGTTCCTTTCTTTACCTCCCATCTAAACCATGACTGCAGTTTTGAGAGCAACTGGATGACAAGGGCAATAAACCTCCCCTGCCCCCCCGAGGCAGTGGAGTAGAAAATGACATATGTAGAGGCTGGGCAGTGGCGCATTCATCAGTCTATCTGGTGCTTGGAGATCCTCTGGGATGAGAGGTGCTCTATAACTGTAAGTTATGGAGACGCTTAATCAACTATTCTCCCACCAACTGGTGTTCTGTCCATGATTTACTGGTACCTCTGTTTACCTACAGGATAATGGTCCTGGTGGATGAGAGTATGAGGAAATAAATGATTCAGTGGGTGATTAATCGTCCTGGTGCAGCACAGAGTCCAGTACCAAGATCATTATTTCTATTGTATGACAAGAAAGAAAGAAGGAACAGTGAAGCATTGTGCATAAATAACAGGACATAGATTTCCTCTCTGCTCAGGAAAGTTCTGCTGTCCCTTCTTTTCAGACTACTCAAAGAGACCCAAAGCAGAGTCTAAATTCTCATCTCTTTCCTGAGCCTTCAGAATTGATCCTGGCGAACCCATTTGGTGTGGAGCTAAGGACGTCTGAGAGACGGTTTCCATTCCATTCACTGCCAAGTACAAGGGGAGCGTGGCATGGCAACTTTGCCCTTTTTGGAGCCTGACATGACGTGCTGTCTCTGAGGAGGCAGCTCTGGGCTGTGAGGATAAGAGGCAGTGGGGAAGAAGATAAATTTGGATTGAATGAAAACTATGAGAAAGGCAAGTGCAAAACTGCAGAAAGCTCAGGGCGCACAGAGCATCAGCTTTTGGCATTTTGACTAAGTTGACTATTTAACCCAGTTGTTCGAAATCCCATCGTATATTAGAAACATTTCACTTGGGAACCCTAAAGAAAATACCAGCGCCCAGGTCTCCTCCAGACCAATTAAATCAGAAGCTCTAAGAGAGAGGTCTGGGCATCAGCACCTTCCTCAAACACTAGTCAAATGGAAACAGGATTCCTGAGCTGTGGGGGTAACCCTCTGGGAGCCTCGGGGCATTGATTTCATTAGGAATCCCTCAACAGCCTAAAGAGAACATCAGAGGAGAACAAAACACAGGAGGATTGTCCTAGCTCCAGCAGTACTGCTTCCGATGGGAAAATAAATCACTGAGAGAGGATGGTGCCTCATTTTAACTAGTCTGGGCTTTAATAACCCATCTGCTCTGGCTTAAATGCTTTTTGATAGCCCTGAGCATTTGACCTTAAGCAAAGCACTCGGATTTGACCTTGACATTTACCATAATTAAACAAAGAAGATTTTCCTCATTAAATATTATTTTTGTTTCTTGGACCATGAACTGAACTGTGAATGAGATTCCATTTCAGGCAACACAGTGGCATAACCCTCAGTACCTCACAGCTGTTGGCAGCTTCAAGCCCTCATATGCCCTCAAAGGCAGGAGGGAGGCTGGTGTTTGCCACAGGACCTCTTTGCTACCGTCAGCTACTGAGAAATATCACAGAGGCCAGCATCCTTCACAGGGAGGGTGGGCAGTGTGCCAGAGAGAGGGAGCCCCACCCCTGTTCTCATGAATACAATATTCCACTCCCTGGAGTCCTCACCCACTGAGAGAGGGGAAGTAGATTATTTGGGGCAATATCTACCATGTTCAGGTTGAAACTCTCAACTCTTTCCTCTTCCACCACAGCACACAAAAACCTGGAACATTCTCCAGGGCCAGTGAGAGGAATGGTGAAGGGAGCTGAGAATTAAGAACTGAGAAGCCTGCCCACAAAAGCTCACCAAGACACAAGTGAGGAGCTCCTGTAACCGTGGCCACAGAGGGATCTGACCATGTCTGGGGGCCTGATGGTGGATGCGACCCAGTCAGAGCACCAGCAGAACCAGTGACATCCCAGGAGGGTTGGGGACAGCAGAGGGGAGATGGCTGAGCTTGCATCCTGAGGGCTGAGAGAACATCCCCCAGATACACCAGGCTTGGCTTTGGAGCTGTAAGGCTGTGAGACCAGAGGCTCAGGGGACCACACACAGACAAAGGGCTCCTCCCCTCTCCCCTGAGGATGGATGTGGCTTCTCTGCCTCCCATCTCACAAGTCCTCTTGGGAAAGAGCAAAGAACAACTTCTCGAAAAGAGAAAAACAGACCTGAAAGGAAATAGAATATCAGAATATTTACCCACCAGGGATGATTTTGAACCGGAAGGGACTGAGATCTCTTTCGCTGGCACATCTGTTTTTGTGTTTTTCTCCCGACTCTTACAGGGGCTTCAGAGCGGAAAGAGATCAGTTACTAAAATCAGGGAAGTTCCCTTCTGGTTCAGCACACCTGAGCTCTAGTGTGTAGTCTGATCTTGTAAAGTCTGATCTCACCACTGCTGCAACAGAGGAACAGGAGGAGAGAAGCTCCATGCCTTGGAAGGAGAGGTGGTCTTCCCTTCCTGTTGGGAGAGAGAAATTCAGGGACGGTCCCAAAGACTGCAATTACTTTTAGCATACAAGTCACTAGACCCAAGGAGCCATCACTATGATATACCAAAGCAGTCAGAAATATGAAGGTTGATTTCTAGAAAGATCATTTGAATCTCTCCCTCCTTTTGCGTCTATAGCAGGTTGCTGAAAGAAGAGCTGGGAAAGGCCCCAGGAATCCAGTTTATGGGGGAACCAGCTAAGCCAGGAAGTGGTTTTTCCCAGCTGTTGAGAGATTAGCTGAGGGGCTCAACTGGGAGAGTGTTTGCCAGTTTCCTTTTACCTGTTACACTGGAACAGTCCAAGAGCTGTTAGAGCTGAGGTTTACAGAACAGGAACCAGCCTTGCCAAGTCAATGAGAAGAAAGATTGGGGGCATAGCCAGTGGGAACCAAAACTGTGCCTCTGCCATGGACAAAGCACAGCTCAAAACCAGCCTAGAGAGCTGACTATCTGAGAGTGCTCGGCTCTGTTCAGTCTGCTGTTGTCTTACTCTACATCAGCCTCTTATCTGCTTAGCCCAGTCACTCTTGTCCATGCTTTTCAGGTCAGATCCATTAGTTGAGAATCCTCTGAAAGTGATATGTTAGTTCTAATATTGTCTCTTGCTATGTAGTTGCTATCGATGAAAATGCATTTCATAAAACCTGGAATCCTTTAAGGTTTCTTCAAGCACATCTCTACCACCTCAGCGATCCCTGTTCCCACTAGCTACTGCACAGATTCATGCCAGGACTTGACTCATGACTCCTTCCACCAATCTCGCAAATTTGGTTCTCAAGTGGCCGTCACTGTGGCACACCTACAATGCCCTAAGCACAAGGACAGACACTATAAATGCATTTTATTTAATCCTTACAATAGTCATGTGAATTTGAGTATCATAAGCCCCTTTTTATAGAAGAAATGGAGATGCAAGAAGGTGAAATTACCTCTCCAAAGTTTCAGAGTGAGTGATATGTAAATCCAAGAGTAAGAACACCCAGGCTCATCTTTAATCAAAACCCATGCTCATTTCAACACGAGGCACTGCTTCCTTGCGTGCTAAGTCGCTTCAGTCATGTCCGACTCTGCGATCCCGTGGACTGTAGCCCACCAGGTTTCTCGGTCCATGGAATTTTCCAGGCAAGAATACTGGAGTGGGTTGCCATGCCCTCCTCGGAGGATCTTCCCGACCCAGGGATTGAACCCCGCGTCTCTTACGTCTCCTGCGTTGGCAGGTGGGTTCTTTACCACTAGTGCCGCGTTTACAGCTGCTCTAACGGGAACCCTGCCTGCAGCCACACACCCGCGCCTTCTCTCCATCCTGCTGCCGCTGATGTAGAACAAGACCATCTACGTAACTCTCTGATTTTTCATTGTCATTTTTGTAAGAAGAGAATGACTTCTGGATCAAGTGCTAACTGAAAAAGTCTCATGGCCAGAGAGTCCCATTATCAATTGCATCAACAACAAGAGTGAAGATGTGTCTGTGTAGGAGTATGAAAAGTGAAAGTGTTAGTCGCTCAGTCATGTACAACTCTTTGTGACCCCATGAACTGCAGCTTACCAAGCTCCTCTGTCCATGGAATTCTCCAGGCAAGAATACTGGAGTGGGTTGCCATGCCCTTCTCCAGGGTGTCTTCCCGACCTAGGGAGCGAACCCGGGTCTCTCGCATTACAGGCAGATTCTTTACCATCAGCCACCAGTGTATGAGTATGTTCAATATATATTCCTGTGGGTTGTCTATTAAGAAGATGAACTAGCAAGATGGGAAATGTCTATCTGCCAGTTTATATTATACTCCATTGCTGTCTCAGGAGACCTGTCCATATAGCAACTATCATGCAGAAAACAAATGACTTAAATGCAAACACAAAACCAGTACATGCTTTCCAGAATTTTGTCGGTGTTTTTTAAGCATCCTAATTGTTGGACTTTTTAAAAGTTAGTCCACACGGATGGCGAAACCCTTTTCCATCATATACCTATCACTTAAACTTAGTTTATACCATCTCTTGTAGAACAATGCCCTGGATTTGCCTGTACTGAACTTCCCCCTACTTGTCACTGGTTATCTCTATCTCCTTCAGGTGGTTATTACTAAGTTCTTTTAAGGTATTAATTCGGAGAAGGTAATGGCAACCCACTCCAGTACTCTTGCCTGGAAAATCCCATGGACGGAGGAGCCTGGTAGGCTGTAGTCCATGGGGTCACTAAGAGTCGGACACGACTGAGCGACTTTCCTTTCACTTTTCACTTTCATGCATTGGAGAAATGACAACCCACCCCAGTGTTCTTGCCTGGAGAATCCCAGGGACGGGGAAGTCTGGTGGGCTGCCATCTATGGGGTCGCACAGAGTTGGACACAACTGAAGTGACTTAGCAGCAGCAGCAGCAAGGTAATAATTAATCATGCATTCTCTCCACCCCAGGTTCTAAAGCAATAAAGAAATAGAGGAGTCAGACAGAGGTCCTAAAATAGTTGAACTGCTGGCCACCCAAACTGCTGTACGGGGATTGGCCCTGAGCCTGAGTGAGCTTTCTGCTCTTTCTTCTCCAAATTGCACTTAGCCTGGTCATGGCAGATGAACAACTCCAAGCCAGTGCTTGCAGAGCTCGCCCTGGTGAGCTCACTGCATGAAAGAGGCAAGAGCAGAAGGAAGAATGCATTCCATCTTGAGGCGTCCGAAACCAAAAAAGGAACCACAGAGGGTATTGCTGTTTTCGTCACTAAGTTGTGTCCAGCTCTTTGGCAACCGCATGGACTGTAACCCACCAGGCTCCTCTGTCCATGGGATTTCCCATGGGCAAGAATACTGGAGTGGGCTGCCATTTCCTTCTCCAAGGGATCTTTCCAACCCAGAACCGAACCCTCAGCTCCTGCATTGGCAGGTGGATTCTTTACCACTGAGCCATGTGGAAGCCCCACAGAGAGCATAGAAGGTTGAAAACAACAGCTACAAATGCTTCGCATCCCTGCACAGGTGCTACTTTGCACTATTGGCTCCCATCCACAGGTGCAGTCTACTTCTCTGCTCTCTTGTAAATCTGAACAGCTCTTGTGACTTCTTTGGGCCAATGGGAAGGAGAATGACCCTGTGCAATTTTTGAGCCAAGACCTCTAGAGATATCTGCGTTTTTCCCTCTTGGAACCCAGCTGCCAAGGGAGGAAGCCCAAGCTAGCTTACTCCGGTGGAAAGGCCATGTGGATGAATACTGTGGCCCAGCTTAAACCTCAACCAACTGCTGGATCTGTGAATGACATCAGTCAGCATCAGCTGGCACCCAATCAACGTGCTGCTGCCGATGCTAAGTCGCTTCAGTCGGGTCCGACTCTGTGCAACCTCATAGACAGCAGCCCACCAGGCTCCCCCGTCCCTGGGATTCTCCAGGCAAGAAAATTGGAGTGGGTTGCCATTTCCTTTTCCAGTGCATGAAAGTGAAAAGTGAAAGTGAAGTCGCTCAGTTGTGTCTGACTCCAAGCAACCCCATGGACTGCAGCCTACCAAGGCTCCTCCGTCCATGCGATTTTCCAGGCAAGAGTACTGGAGTGGGTTGCCATTACCTTCTCCAATCAACATGCTAAGCAACCACAAACACAGGAAAAAATCCAACTAATACCACACAGAATGGAGATGAGCAGTCTCAGTTGAGTCCTGCCCAAATTGTCAGCGAACAAATCTTGAGCAAATAAACTTAAAACAAACTTGAGCAGAGCGTGCTCGGTAATTGCGATTCAGCCTCACCAACCAGATAAATCTCTTTGGTATAAGGGTAGTGTGGCTCTCATGGGTTTTCTATGGAAACATGAAAAATGGGATAATATCCCCACCTATCACATATGCTGAAGTCTTCCTCAAATGCAACCAGGATGCTCTTTAAACACTGACCATTATACAAAGAGCTAATGAAATGTTGTGTATTTGTTTCCTGTTGCTGCTGTATGAATTAACAAAAACTTGGTAGCTTAAAATGATACATATAATCATCTGACACTTCTAGAGATCAAAATGGGTCTCACTGGCTAAAAGCAAGGTGTCAATAGGGCTGCATTCCTTCCAGAAAATTCTTTTCCTTGTGTTTTCCAACTTCTAGAGGCTGCCCATGCTCCTAGGCTTGTGATCCCCTTTCACATTCAAAGCCAGCAATGACCAGTTGAGTCTTTCTCAATGGATGACTCTTTGACCTCCTTCCTCCACACTTAACAGAGAAGGTAATGGCAACCCACTCCAGTAGTATTGCCTGGAAAATCTCATGGATGGAGGAGCCTGGAAGGCTGCGGTCCATAGGGTCGCTGAGGGTCGGACACGACCGAGCGACTTCACTTTCACTTTTCACTTTCATGCATTGGAGAAGGAAATGGCAACCCACTCCACTGTTCTTGACTGGAGAATCCCAGGGATGGGGGAGCCTGGTGGGCTGCCGTCTATGGGGTTGCACAGAGTCGGACACGACTGAAGTGACTTAGCAGCAGCAGCAGCTCCACACTTAATGGCCCCTTTGAGTACATTGGACCCACCTGGATAATCTGGGATACTCTCCCTGTTTTGAAATCAGCCGATTAGCAATCTTCTATCTGCAACTTTAACTTCCCTTTACCATGAAATGTAACATATTTACAAGTTCCAGGAATTAGGACACGAACATTTTTGTGCACAGTGGGGCAGAGAGGGCATTATTCTGTCTACCACAGATAATGATGTCAGAAAGAGCAGCATCACACTCATCAGCAACAATCAACACTCAGCTCTTTGCCTGCATCTCTCCTAACAGTTTCAAAGTACCCTAAAAGGAGGGATAAGAAGAAGCCATATTTTTATGACATGTTGATCATGTAGGACAGAAAGGAAACCTTGTGGAAAACAAAATACATTTTATCTCCTGCTTCACTTTAATACTCCTGTGAAGGTCAAGTTGACAAGCCATTGCGCTTCCTCTCAATCATGTTGCCAATAACAACACTGAAATGGTGCTTGGGGCCTTCAGGCTGGACCGTGTCAACAAAACAGGCCTCCCTGAGTAAGAGGCCATCTGTCTCAGTCTGTCAGATGCTACAGGATTTCTGGTGGCAATGACAACAAGAGAACGTGACTTCCCGTGTTTCCACCAGTCTGCTGAGTGGTGGGAAAGAAGTATTATAGCAGGCTCCCTTTCCAGAAGCCAGAGAAGGAGATGGATGGATTAAAGAATGCAGGACTTTTCTGCTTACTTGGCCATATTCTTCTTGTAATTGATTGCCAAAAGGTTGATTAAAAAGAGAACAATTTGTATCAAGTAGGCACATGGACTCATCTCATCTGTTCAAAGGTGTGAGATGCAAAGGGTTGTCACTGCAAATGTGACAGGTATTCATTCTCCCCAGGTCTCACGGACAAAGGAAGTGAAAGTGGGAAGTACAGCGTAGTACCTTGAAGGGAATATACAAAGGGAGAACATGACACTTATACGGTGCTTTTGAGTGCACACATATGTTTATATGTGTCGGGGTGTGTGTGTGTATTCTGGGAGGACCATCAAGGGCAAACACACAAGAGACCAGCAGCAGACCTAAGACTAGGTGACTTACCATCATGACAATCAGATAATCAGACACTGGACTATGCAAAAGAAGTCAATGTCAGGGTAGGGAACTGGAGACACTACAATGGTTAAGGTGTGGGCTTTGGAGTCAGAGTTTCTTGCCAGACATGAGAGAGGACCTTGGGGAAGTTATTTAGCTTGGTTTCTTCATCTATAAAATAAGGATAATAATAAATGTAAGCTTCAAAGCACTCTGAGGCAGATTGTTACATTGAATGTCCCCAGTGAATCTCTTCTCCCAGAATCCATGCCCCTGCATATCTTCCTTCCATACTGACACTGTGCCTGGTCACTCAGTCGTGTCCAACTCTTTAAGACCACCAGGCTTCTCTGTCCATGGGGATTCTCCAGGCAAGAATACTGGAGTGGGTTGCCATGCCCCCCTCCAGAGGAACTTCCCAACCCAGGGATCGAACCCAGGTCTCCCACATTGCAGGTGGATTCTTTACCATCTGAACCACTTTGCCATATAATTTGCTTTGACCAGCTGGACATCATCAAATGGGTCACTGATGGAACCTCAGTATTTGCACATTGAGGCTCGCCCTTTTGTAGTTCTGCTACAACCATCGAAGAAACCTAAGATATCTTGCTGGAAGGTCACATGGAGGAGACTGGAGACACCCCAGCCAGCAGCCCCAGCTAACCACTCATACATGTTGTCAGCACAAGGCAATCAACATCTTGGACCATTCTATCCTGGTTGAGGGCTTCCCTTGTGGCTCAGCTGGTGAAGAATGAGCCTGCAATGAGGGAGCCTTGGGTTCGATCCCTGGGTTGGGAAGATCCCCTGGAGAAGGGAAAGGCTACCCACTCCAGTATTCTGGCCCAGAGAATTCCATGGACTGCATAGTCTATGGGGTCACAAAGAGTCGGACATGACTGAGCCATTCTCACTTCACTATCCTGGCTGAGCCACACAGGCAGATGATGGCAGTCACACAGATGACCCCAAGCAAATCCAAAGAATAAGTGCCCAGCTCAAAATGTAGAATGCCAATCACGTTTGTAGAGATGACCCTTTGTATCTTGTACCACCGATAGATGAATCTATGCGCCTAGTTGGTGCAAACTGTCCTCTCTTATACCATCCTTTTAGGATTCAGTTATAGGATAGAAAGGGCCAAGCAGGCAGAAAAGTTTTGTGTTCTTTAATCCTTCCATCTCTTTCTCTGGCTTCTGGCAAGGGAGCCTGTGGCATTACTATTTATTGCAAAATAAACAGTATTGTTTTAAACCACTAAGTTTTGGGGTGGTTTGTTGTGTTAACAACAGTTAACTGAGAAAGGCTCTTGTCAGGATTTAATCAGGTAATGACATGTGCCAACACAGTTCCTGACATAGAAACTGGCTTTCTATGTGGTGACGATTACCTTGGCTCAAGTCTAGACCTACCTACTATGTCCTTTCAACTGTTACCCAGCCCAATTGCAGTGACCTAAGGCCTTTTCTCAAAGGCCGCTCACTCCAAAACAAAAACAAAAAATAACAAACAGAAACCCCACACCAGCATCAAGTCATGGAAAGTTACAGGTTTGAATTTTACTTTGGGTTTTTTTAGTATTTAAAAAAATGATTTTCACATAATGTGCTTCTGTCCTGTGCTTAGTCACTGGGTCATGTCCAACTCTTTGTGACCCCATGGACTGTGCTCCGCCAGGCTCTTCCGTCCACAGGGATTCTCCAGGCAAGAGTATTGGAGTGGGTTGCCATGCCCCCCTCCAGGGGAATTTCCCAACCCAGGGATCGTACCCAAGTCTCCCACATTGGAGGCAGATATTTTACTGTCTGACCCACCAGAGAAGCCCATGAACACTGGAGTGGGTAGAGAAGATTTCCCTTCTCCAGAAGAATCTTCCTAACCCAGTAATTGAACGAGGGTCTCCGGCATTGCAAGTGGATTCTTTATCGGCTGAGCTACCAGGGAAACCCTTTCATACACTGCTGCTGCTGCTGCTAAGTTGCTTCAGTCGTGTCCGACTCTGTGCGACCCCATAGACAGCAGCTCACCAGGCTCCTCCGTCCATGGGATTTTTCAGGCAAGAGTACTGGAGTGGGTTGCCATTGCCTTCTCTGTTTCATAGACTAGGGGAAAATAATTAAAAATCAGATAGTGCTAAAAGTTTTATAATGAAAAATAGCAGTCCCTTGTTTTATCACTTCCATTCTTAAGACAATCTCTCCTCATTTTAGGAGACTATTTTATATATATATATAATATATATATATATAAAAAATTATAAATTGGAGAAGGAAATGGCAACCCACTCCAGTATTCTTGCCTGGAGAATCCCAGGGATGGAGGAGCCTGGTGGACTGCCGTCTATGGGGTCACACAGAGTTGGATATGACTGAAGTGACTTAGCGGCAGCAGCATAATTATAAATATAATATATAATGATAAAAATACAAATATAATTTAACACATCATGAGCAAGCGGGTTTTACCTCAGGAATGCAAGGTTAGTTCAATACTAGAAGATTAATTTAATTCAGCACATCAAAACACACAATAAAAACTCTTCAGAAAACTTCCTGTATACAAATCTTCACCTCAGAGTCTGCTTCTGGGAAAGCTTGCAACTTGAGCAAATATGCTGAGTACTATCATCTTAAGCAAGGTCATGGAATGCAGTGATTTATGTCATTCAGACTGAATGACAGAGGTGGATGGGAAAGCAGGAACCAGATGACACGGAAGTTCTGAGCCCAGACGACCCTGTGAATGGTGACGTTCTTACCAAGATGGAAAGCACCACACAGGCAGCCGGTTTGCGGGGGAGCCAGGATGCCTAAACTCAGCCTCTGGACTCTGCTTTCCAGCCCCACCGACTTCGCTGACATTTTGACTCCTCCTCTGAAAGTGACTCCCCCAGGGCACAGACCTAATGCATAGCCCACGGACCTTTGTCACCTGGCACAGGCCTGCTCCCACCCTCCTCCTTCCCTCGCCCACCTCCCCTATACCCATCCACTCTGACATTCCTTCTGATCTCACATCTGGCAGTATCTGTTCCCATCTTAGGGCCTTTGCCCCTCACGATCCTTCTATTTGGAAATCTTCCCCTCCAGAGCTGTGCATGGTGGCCTGTGTCTGTTCACAGTCACTGAGGCCATCTCTGACCTTTCCACCTAGAATAGCCCCCTCCCCCACCATATAGTCAACCTAGGTAACAGTACCTGGCTTATCTCTTTAGACATGCCTTGCATGTGTGTGTGTGTGCAAAGTCACGTCAGTTGTATCCAACTCTGTGGGATACTATGGACTGTAGCCTGCCAGGCTCCTCATGGGGATTCTCCAGGCATGAATACTGGAGTGGGTGGCCATGCCCTCCTCCAGGGGATCTTCTCAGCCCAGGAATTGCACCTGTATCCCCTGTGGCTCCTGCATTGCAGGCAGAATCTTTACTGCTGAGCCATTAGGGAAGCCCATAGACATGCCTTATATTATCTTATCTGCTCTTGCTTGTATTATTTACTGGCACTGCAAGGGGGTACCTTGAGCACAAACTTGACTTTGCTCACAGTTGTTCTCATAGCAGTGGAATGCTGTCGGTCATGTAATGGGCCATCAAAAATATACCCTAACTGACTGACTAGGAGATGGCAGAACTGGCACTCTAACTAGGGCAAACAACCATCTGCAGACGCTGAGGGGTCTCTAGGATGCAGGACTTTCAGTGCTAAAACTTGGAAAGTTTAGGCAAACCAGGAGAGTTGGTCATCCTAACTCAAACCCAGATCTACCAATTCTCTGTCCAGTCAGTGCTCCTTCCTGTGTCCTACGCTTGGAATTCCAGGACTATCTTATGTGAAGTCAAAGACCCCATGCTTTAATCAGTGCCTGATGCAAGGGAGACACACAACACATACATGCAGAATGAATGCATGAATAAAATGGCATGGCTCCCTTCAACTGAAGCTGAATAGAGTGTCCTTGTATTAGGTCCTTGGCTTGAACTATGTGGCCTGGTTGCTCAGCAACATCATGCCATGGGTCCTACCAGGCATCTCAGATCCTAAGCTGTGAGCTGCACTGAAGTCCCCAAGAAGTTGGCTGTTCATGTCTTACGTTCCCTCCACTAGGGCTGCTGGGTGTCAGCTATAAGCCAAAGCCCCCCACTGAAGGAGCTCGGATAGGTTCACGATGTAGGGCAGGGGCAAACTCTAATAGAGAATCTAGAAAAGTGGCTCAGATGCACTTTAAAAACAAAGTTCTTTTCTCCTAGAGAATTCTGTTCCTTCTCCTCAGGATGTGATGACAAACCCTGCAGTCCTGCACATAAGGATGGAAACAGGAGGGATGGAACCGAAGGCAGGTCAAGACGGCCTCCGCTCACATCAGCCGCAGGGAGGCACTGCAAGCGCGGGGAAGGCCATTGTGCATGACCATGCAAAGGTGTGTAAGTCTGGGGGACTTAACTCGTGAAAGAGAGTAGGTGGGATGCAAAACTGACTGCTCCAGCAATCAGGGTCTGAGCCAAGAGGCAAGGGACTAAACCCTCTGCTGACACAAAAACACATGTTCAAGCCCCTCAGAGTCTCTGTAGCAAGAGAGGATGGACATTAGAACCCAAAATATCTGAGTCTGAATCCCCAAACTCTGGAGCTAATTAACAAAAGTTAACTCTGCTAATTAGCTCTTCCAGTTAACAACCGTGTGACCTTGGGCGGATTATTTAACCCCTCCAGGCATCAATATCCTCATGCATAAATCGGGATTGCTGTGCGAACTGGAGATGATGGATCGAAAGCACTTGGCATATGATAGGCCCTGCTAAATGGTAGCCGTCATTATCATTACATTACAGCTTTACATCCCAGGGAAAACTTCTTGGGCTAAGGGTGGTGGGTGGTTCTGTCCCTGGATAAGGAAGGATTATTATTCCAGCCGTGCTTTACGAGCTGGCTTTGGCAACCTCACAGCGAGATGCAAATAACGAAGCGGGTGGTTTGGGATGCTCTCAACACAGACTGACTGAACCGCTCCCCACCCTCCAGTACAAATCCCTGACTTTCATTTAGATTTAACAGACTTGAGTTTAACAAGATAGCTATTATACTTTAAATAAATACTGACTGGCCAGAAACGCAATGCTCACTGTGAATTAGGAAGGAGGGAGGCCACCGCGGTTCTATCTCTGGTCTATCTCAAGCACAGCTTTGAATAATTAATTTACCATTTTGATAATACACAATGACCAGCCTATTAAACCAAGAATCCTGCATTTATTAAATGCGAACTTAATGGCAGACAAACAAAACCTGAGTCAATAGTTGCCTCGCCAGTTATTAAAAGCTCCTTTCCCTGAGGATTTGTGTGGGAGGCAGACCACATGGTCCGGGTGGAGGAACCGAGGAGGAGCAAGCTGAGGAGAAGGTGAAGGAATAGACAGGAGGCTATTGAAAGCCAGACCCCGCTCAGGTGGGAGGTATTACTCTGACAGTCTGAGGTCAGTGCCAACGAAACCGCGTGAATTTCCACCAATGCTGTACCACCCTGTAGCAGCTAACTGGAACATCTGCTTTTTGTTTGGGCTTTCTGGAAGTTATTTTCTGCCCAATGATGGAACTCAGAGACAGGAAAGATATGTAAAAAGTGGAGGATATCCTAACATTAAGACCTCTCACCTCAAGAATAATGGAGAATTGATGAATACAGCCCTGTGTTATAGGTGACTATATGACTATACAGTAGAGATATTAACATTATGGGTTTTGAAGAGGAAACAATTACGAAGCTATTGATTGCAACCCCCACTCCAAACAGTTTAGGCTTTAAGGAAATTAATTCTCACCCAGCAGGAAATTTAGAAAGACACAGTCTAAGCAGCTGAGATTAGACTCAGCTGCATATAACAGAAAACACCAAAAACAGCGGCTTCTATAAAATGGAAGTTTTATGTACACATACAAGAAGCCTGGATATAAACAGTCAAAAGCTGGCATCACAGCTCCACAGTCAGCAGGGACCCACACTTTTTTGCTGCCATCTTTAGCACATGGCTTCCATCCTCAAGTTAGCTTCACGATCACATAATGGCTACTATACTCTAGCCATCATGTTCACATCCCAGAAAACAGGAAGATAAAAAGGGGCAGGGCAAAGGGCCACTTAACATCTTATCAGCTACTTGCACTGACATGGGAGTCTGGAAAATGTGTTTTGTATCAGGTACACTGCTACATCCATCAATATAGATTTTTATGTGACTAAGGAAGAAGACCAGAATGGACACCAGGAAGTCAACTAGAAGTATCTGGAGGTTTCTGTGATGGGCTATTTAGTGACTCACCCCACCATCAGGGACCGAGATCCTCTCCATCTTGACTCTGCCATCTTCAGTACTGGCCTAGTTCTCAGACTGGTAGCACGTGGCTATGCAGCACTTCCAAATGTCTCATCCAGATGTACTAATATCTGGAGGCAGAAGAGGGATGCTATTCCTGTAGCTCTCCTCCAGAAGTGAGAAGTGTGGCTGTTGTTCAGTCGCTCAGTCGTGTCCGACTCTTTGCAACCCCACGGACTGCTGCTGCAAGCCAGGCTTCCCTGTCCTTCACCATCTCCCAGAGTTTGCTCAAACTTATGTCCACTGAGTCAATGGTGCCATCCAACCATCTCATCCTCCTGTCTTCAATCTTTCCCAGCATCATGGTCTTTTCCAGTGAGTCGGCTCGTCACATCAGGTAGCCGAAGTATTGAAAGCCACCTCCAAGCTGGGCTTTCCTCCCCTCTCAGACAGTGATAAGAATGACTGCCTTGCAGGATGTTGTGAGCTTAAATGTGGTCATGTACATGAAGTACGTGTGCATGTGATTTTACAGTTCTGTCTGTATGAACAGCTTCATGCTCATGCTACACAAGTAATGTCATAAGTCTTTATTTCTCAGACATATCAGATCCTGCTTATGCTCCTGTACAGCAGATTGGAAGGAATCCCAGCCACCACGCTCCCCAGCCCTAGGGTGAGAGAGTTCAACATGGAGGTTCTCATAATTAGAACATGCTTGCTTAGTCACTCAGTCGTGTCCAACTCTTTGAGATCTCATGGGCCGTAATCTGCCTGGCTTCTCTGGCCATGGGATTCTCCAGGCAAGAATACTGGAGTGGGTTTCCATTTCCTACTCTAGGGAATTAGAACATAAAAAAACCTAAATGACTCCATGAGGCATCCAGAAATGGTCCAGATCTCAGAAAAGCCTTCAGCCTCCCTGGTTTGGGGAAGGATAACTGAGGTCAGGGGAAGAGTATGAGAAATTACTACCTAACATCAGGATCTAAGTAGGCTTTTAAAGGTGTTTGGTCTAAACCTGAAAGTGAGGAGTTCCTATGAGGGAACTCATTCATTTGTCCAGCCATCTACCCATCCACCCATGCACTCAGAATTCTAGCACCCTTAGGTCCCTCCATAGCTCAGCACCAATATCTAGGCTCCACCCTCATCCAAAAAGTACCACTTTGCAAGCTTTTAGCCCATTCAGGTAGCACCCTTGTGTATTAGGGTTCTCCAGAGAAACACATAGATAGATATAAATAATACATATAATAATACATATTAAATTTGTAAATTTTTATATAAATTTCTAAATTTTATATAAATACAACATTTATATGTGTATATAAATGCATATATATATAATTATTGTAGGAATATATAATTAATATAGGAATTAGTTCACATAGTTATGCAGGTCAAGAGGCCTCGTGATCTGTCCTTTGCCAACTGGAGAAGCAGGAAATCCAGTGGTGTAACTCAATCTGACTCCAAAGGCCTGAGATTCAGGGTGGGTAATGATGTAAGTCCTAATCTGAGTCCAAAGGCCCAAGAACCAAGAGCACCAATGTCCCAGGGCAGGAGAAGAAGGATGCACCAGCTCAAGCAAGTAAGTTCCCCACCTGCCTTGGTGATGGTGATCTTGTTGACTCAGTCTACCGATTAAAATGCTAATCCCTTCCAGAAACAGCCTTATAGATACACCCGGAAATAATATTTCACCAGCCATCTGGGGCATGCTTTAGCCCAGTCTCATCAACACATAAAATCAACCATCATACCCTGCCTTCTGGCTTCTCAAGTCCTTCTCCCTTCCTTTCCATCTCTATGGCTACCATCCAATCCCAGCCCATTCCCATATTAACTCCTGGCCCATTTAGACCAATTTCTTAATGGTCACCTATTTGCCTTTTGATAACCTGGTGCCATGAAGCATGAATCATTCACTGTAAAGCAATTCTTTGATCATTCTAGTCTGTTCAAAATATTTGTGCTGAGTATCGGATGGTAAAAACTCTGCCTGCAATACAGGAGACCCAGGTTCAATCCCTGGGTTGGAAAGATCCCTTGGAGAAGGGAATGGCAACTTCCTCCAGTATTCTTGCCTGGGAATCCTATGGACAGAGGAGCCTGGCGGGCTACAGTCCACGGAGTCACAAAGACTTGGACACAACTGAGCAACTAGTACTTCTCACTTTCACTTTCATAATGAATTTAAACACACCGGAAATATATAGACTTTTTTTTTTAAAGAAAAAGAAGAAAGTCCTTTCTCTTCAAATTTCCTTTCCCCAAGGTAACATATTGCTAACAGTTAGCTGTGATCTCCTGGATGCTTTCCTAGTTATAGATATATTTTATACTTTTTTTCCCCAACAAAACATGCTACTGTTTTATCAAAGTTACTACCCTACAAGAGATGGAATGCCCGGAAATCACATGAAAAACCATCCCTATAAGATTCCTCAGGGCCACACTCACTCAAAACAATGGAAATTTAAATTCAGCTGCCTGCTAGGGGAGTATTCTGAAGCCCACAACTCCCATTTTTGTTGCTGATGTATTTCTGTTGTTTCATTCTCCACTGGTTTAATTAGTGCACAGTTTTGTCTAAAGCAATGCCATTTTTATTTCTGTTATGGCCAGCTGCAGTTAGCCCAAAATTCACAATATTTTTAATTTCAATAAAATTATGAAGTCCAATGATTCTGTTCCCAGGAACTTTAGAGGTTAGGATACCCAGCGTCTGAAGCAGAAGAGAGAAGAAAAGCTTTCCCTGGGCATCTCAGAAAGAGCAGTCCTCAGAGGGTTCTCCAGTTGCGTATGTAGTCCGGTAAGTCATGGGGCCTTGGTCTCCCAACCATGCCCCAAAGAGCAGACTCAGAGCCTTGGCTTAAAATTATGTCATTACATTGCTGGCTTTGGGAGTTATATTATCTCATAATTCCCAAATTCGTTGTAGTTAAGACTGAGACTGCTGAACTTCCCTCGTGGTCCAGTAGTTAAGAGTCTTCACTGCCAGTGTAGGGGGTGTGGATTTGATCCCTGATCAGGAAACTAACATCCCACATGCCGTGCAGTGCAGCAAAAAAATTAAAAATAAATAAATAAATAAACAAGTGAAATACAAAGGAATAAACTAATAAAAAAAATTTTTTTTTAAAGCTGTGACTGCTCAACAGTTCTGTGATTGGTCCCAGAGTCATCAGTGATGGCTGACAAAGCTACCGGGTCTTGGGCGCTCCTAAGCTGGCTTTCCCATACAGAGGAGGCATCAGGACCAGGTGACCTTGAAGACACACTGGCCAGATTTGCATCTAGCTCTACCATTTAAGTTGTCGTTGTTGTTGTTCAGGTGCTAAGTAGTGTCTGACTCTTTGTGATCCCATGAAATGCAACACACCAGTCTTCCTTGTCCTTCACTATCTCCTGGAGTTTGCTCAAACTCATGTCCATTGAGTTGGTGATGCTATCCAACCATCTCATCCTCTGCTGCCCACTTCTCCCTTTGCCTTCAATCTCTCCCAGCATCAGGGTCTTTTCCAATGAGTGGGCTCTTTGCATCAGGTGGCCAAAGTATTAGAGTTTCAGCTTCAGCAACTATCCTTCCAATGAATATTCAAGTTTGATTTCCTTTAGGATTGACCGGTTTGACCTTGTTGTCCAAGGGACTCTTAAGAGTCTTCTCCAGCACCACAATATGAAAGCATTAATTCTTTTAAGAGCTGTGCCAAACTGAGCAACATACTTAAACCCTCTGAACTGTGGTTTCGTCATCTGTAGAGGAGTCTATAAAAACCCACCCGAAAGGGTTAGTGAGGATATGTGAGCTGCCTGGCTTGTTAGCAAGACTTGGTAAATGGTATCCGGTATCAATCCATCCCTGTTTGTTAGAGATGAGGTTTCTGCCTTCAGTTAAGTAGTTTCTGCTGATCTCCCCCAGCAACACCCTCAGAAAAGAAAAAACTCAGAAAGAAGGGATGGATGGCCAAAGACAAGATTTACTGACACTGGGAAGGATGCTTATGGGGCTGCCAGGAGGGGAGAGAGCCAAGCCAGCCACTGTGGCGCTGGTGTTGCCAGGAGGCACTGCAGGGACGCAAAGCATTCCCCCAGACCCTCCCGACTGGCCACACTCCCTGCTTCTCACTTTTCCTCAGCCCCTTGGGACCCAGGACTGGGCTCCTCTTTCCTGGGAAACACAGAAGGTCAGCATCGAAAATGCAATCTGGATTGGAGCTTGCCTCATACAAGACAGAACAGGCTAAATCATTGTGCCCCAGAGCAATGAAATGCTGCCTCCCTCCTTCTCTCTCTCTTTCTCACATACACACACACACGGAATACACCCTGCATACCTTTGGATCCACGCTGCATGCCTCCTAAACACCATAAAATAACAGCTAGTGATAGAAAAATCAGAAATCCCCTATTACTTTTCTTTACCCTAATAAAGGTCTCAAACTTGCTTCCTAATTCGAGAGGCAGTGCTAGACAAAGTTATGGAAATTTTGGATCTGCTAACAGTTGGAGTCAAAAAGACAGGCATTGTTTCTGTTGTGTGGGTGTGTTTGCCATCATAATCAGCATTTATGCAGACCCAGAGCTGATGTGTCGCTCTGTGATATATCACTAGGCATATAATGCTGCTTGGTTGTGATTTGTATTGGCTCCTTATAAGAGGTGCACAAAATACATTGTTAAGATCTTACAGTACAGCTCTACTTATGTTATGCATGGTTAAGAGTTTTCTCAATATTACTTTAAAAATAACACAAGATTATAATTTTTCAAAAATCAAACAGTACAGACTATTGGGGTAGGTATCTATAGCCTCATGGTCCAGCTCAGAACTGACCCTTTATTTATTTATTTTTTAATTTTATTTATGTATTTATTTTTGGCTGTGCTGGGTCTTTGCTGCTGAGTGTGGACTCTCTCTAGTAGTGGCAAGCGGGGCCTGCTCTCTAGTTATGGTGCGTGGGCTTCTCACGGCAGTGGTTTCTCTTGTTGCTGAGCCCGGGCTCTAAGGCGCAGGCTTTGGTAGTTGCGGCTTGCTGGCCCTGGAGTATGACGTTTCAGTAGTTGTGCGTATAGGCTTAGTTGCTCTGTGGCATGTGGCATTTTCCCCGACCAGGGATCGAACCCATGTCCCCTATGCTGGCAGGCTCATTCTTATCCATTGCACCATCAGAGAAGTCCAAACTGCTCCCTTTTATGCTTTCTCATATACTACCTTCCCTGTCACGGTGCAAAGGCCAGATGAACCAAAATGGTGGAAACAGCTGTCCTCAAATGGACCAGTTAGATTTCCTCTCCCTGGAACATAAACACTTGAATGGGAGGTGACGGGAGCTGAGACATGGAATACCTGCACTTTTGAAGGAAGGGCCTCCTGCTTGCCTACCTGGCGCTGTGGGGTTCTGGTGCTTTCCAATACCCAATTTTCAGGTCCTTCACTGATGCTGGGAACTACTTCAGCATCCTTCTATCAAATCCCATTTTTGCTTCTTGACTTAGCCAGTCCATTCCTGTCACTTGCCATCAAAGGCACCGTAACTGACTCAAGAGTAGTGAGTACAAATGTTGCAATCACACAAAGATGGGGGTATCAAAATATCACATTCTTCATTAGTCTATATCTGATTTTAACTTTTAACTTGAGCCTCCACACACACCCATTAATACATACAGAATGCTTTCTCAAATGCATCAGGAAGGATAAAGAAAAAAACGTATATGATAAAAAGTAAAAGTGCGGCCCACACATTTTTTTCTTAAAGAGCAATGCTATTAATCACTCAGTATGTCCTCTCAGACATGTTTCCATGCAGCTGAGTGTGTGGTTTTTAATACTTATTGAATACCTACTATATGCCAGAAACTGTATTGGAATATCTCACCTGCTATATTTATTAAATCCCATACCCTTATTCAATTCTTATAATACTCCTGTGAGGCAAGCATTAACATCCCATCTTCAAAGAAAGAAAATCATGGCGGGAAGACTTCTATGAAGTCTAGCCACCCTCTCTGAGCCTAAACAGCCATACAGATCTGTCATCGTCCCCAACTAAGTGACCCTCTCAATGGAGAAAGGCAACAAGGTCAAGCACCCTACCTTGATCTCTTGGCTTGGTTTTGCCCTGTGTGAGCAAGGGTATCATGTATAGGAGCAGAGAAGTAAGAGAAAACTTCTTGTTTTTCACCATTTCTTCTCTGCCATCTCAGAGGTGCTTTATGATAACTATCCCCCCTCCCATAATCCAATGATCAGTAATGACCCCCTCTTCCTGCCTCTGACTCTCATTAATTAAATCCTCTATTTCTTAACAGAATCAGGCTGGCAAAGAAAATGATTTCAAGTTAATCTCTGTCTTTTTTCCACAACCCTCTGGTTTTACTTTCCCTCCTCCTTTCTGTCACACTTGCTAATGAGAGAAACAGAAAGCACCATTTAAGGGAAGAGGGGCTTTTAACTATTACAGGTTTGGGGGAACTGTCCCTGGGCTCCTTTTCCTGCCATCCTTACTGGAGTTTTAGTGGTCACTGTAACATACATTCAACAGGGATTTGCAACCTTGTGGAAAACCAGAGGTGGTGACAAAGTCTGCAGATGTGGACTAAACTGAACAAAGTATGAAAGCCATAGGAATGAAAGGCCATGGAAAGCTCTGACGTGGAAGCCAGATAAAGCGTGTTCAAGTTCCAGGTCTGCCAGGAACTAGCTGTACATCCTTGGACTCATCACACAACCCTCCAAGGCTCAGTTTTCTCCATCATAAAATAGCAACACCTGCCCTACTACCCATCTCTGTGCTTAGTCCTCAGTCCTGTCTGACTCTTTGTGACCGCATGGACAGTAACCCACCCGGCTCCTCTGTGCATGCGGATTCTCCAGGCAAGAATACTGGAGTGGGTTGCCATGCCCTCCTCCAGGGGATCTTCCCAACCCAGGGATCGAACCCAGGTCTCCCGCATTGTAGGCGGATTCTTTATCAGCTGAGCTACAAGGGAAGCCCCAACCCCCTCCCTAGCAGATTACTGTAAAAATTCAACAAGACTGTCACAGGAAAGAATTCAGCAAAATTGCAAGGAGCTCTAGAAATATATCACTATCATTATTCCTCAGCCCTCCTCCTGCTATTCCTCAGGCCCACATTGTCCCTAAAAGGCTCTCGTTCTTTAAACTCAAGCAGGCAAGAAACGGCCTCTGCTTTTTTTTTTTCCTTCCTGTTTTCTTCTGGGGAAATGAAAAGGAACCAGAGAGATTCAGGAGCCGGGAGTCTCAGGGCCCGGTGCATAACAAACATGCCCAGCCCCATGGAGGCAATTCGCTGCTTCTGCGTGGCAGTCTCAGAGTCGGTTCTCAGGAGGGGTGAAATCAGAGGAGAAATTACAGCAGGTGACGGCCATCCCTGCACTGCTGACCTTAATCTTAATCTTGTCCTGAGATGGAGAGAGTGCTGTCCTCAGGACCATTGGGTCAGGCAGCCAGTCCAGCCTACTTCTTTTCCAATCCCCCTTATCCACCCCCATATGATATTAACCACGGGGAGTCCCCTGTGCTACAACAGGCCTCTCAGGAGATGGGCTGGGCTCGATCACCTAGCAGAGAGAAAGAGAGATGTAAATACCTGTTTCCAACATGCCTGGTGTAAGACAACATGCCAGGACCAAGGAAGAGATGAGTCCCTGGTAGGAGGCCCCTTGCCTAACTGGACAGGGTGTTTCCCAGCTCCAGGAGGTCACATGGCACTGCAGTAAAGCTAATTTCTGTCTTTGAGATGACCAGATTTGAAATTCTTCTGTTACTTAGCAAAACTGTCCCAGGCCAATTAGAAGTCTTACTTCTCATGATACTCTGGTTTTCCCATCAGTGAAATGGAGGAATACCTCCAAGGGGTGGAGAGGGGGAAGGTCGTAAAGACTGAGTTCATGAAAAGCTCTCACCCATCACACCACCTGTAGAAAGGACCCCCAGAATCTTTCAGTGGTGCCCCCCAGAGTTCTGTTCCCAACCTGATCACAAGGTAAACCTGGACCTGAGGTGGAAGAAGCTGAGATCCTGCTGAGGCCTGAATGGGAGCAGGCCATGAGAGAAGAGGGAAATTTTGCCTGTTTCTCCACAAAGGGGAGAAGGAAAGGGAAAGAAGAGCTGGAGGAAAGAAGGCTTTACATAATGAGGGGACCCCAGCCCCACCCCAGAAGCCCCCGTAGATCTTCAGCAAAGCTACTAAACTCATCTCTTGGCCCAAGTGGATTTGGGGGCAGGATCTGTGGATAAGGCAGTGAACCTCACATCCACGCTACTGTGTGTTGGAGTCAAAGCAACAAGCATAGAAGCAGGAGGCAGACACAGATTGACAAGCTTGAGGGACAGAGGCCCAGGCGCTCTCAGAAAGGGAGGGAATGATTCTGGACCCTCCCAGGCCATGGAATAGGAATTTGGGTCAAGATTAACTGGACCTCAAAAGAACAGGGAAAGTTTAACTAGCAATGGGGTTAAACCATTGTCATCCTCATCAACATCACCATCATCAGATATTGTTGACTGTCTTCCATCAAAGGCCGAGAACTGGTTTCAGAAAATGAAACCCCAGAGGCCAGGAAGCTTGCACATTCTTAACAAGGGCTGCATGACTGCAGAACTTCTACCTGTTTGCTCACCCACCTTCCTGTTGAAATACAATGCCACCTCTCCATTCACCATCCCCAACCAGGAAGTGTCCCTAAGTTACCCCTTGTTTCTGCATATTCCTCCAGCCCCTCTTCAGGCCAACAGCGATGACTCTGGCCAGGCCTGGAAAGCCCTCGGTCTCCCACTTAGGCTGCTCGCTATTCCAACGACACCCGCCACTCTGCAGTGAGCCCCCAGTTATAAATTACTTACCTACTGGCCATCATTTTAATGTAAATGGATTTTAAAAAGCAGCAAGGGAATATATTTTCATTTGGAGTTAAAGCATCATTTTTTACTTGAATTTGAGCCTGGTCTAGAAGAGATGGCAGAAGAATGGCTCTGAGGCTAATATAGCTAATGATTATGATGGTGATCCCAGGAGCTGCCGATATTTCACTTGCAGCCACCTATGGTCCAGCTTCGCTGCCTCCAGTACTTTTTTTTTCCACAGTCACTTCCATTAACACCCACCACCTATGATGGAACCATTATGATAATATCTCTGCTCTCGGCAGCCTCAATTGGATTTGACACATTATCACCCTAAGAGCTCAGCCACGTGGCACTCAGTCCTATTTATAATAACCCTTGGCAGGAGCCACCAAAATAAAACCTGGTACTTATGGGCCACCTTTCATCTAAGGAAATCAGAAAGCTTTACAAGCTTAATTAAGCTTCAGCATCTATCTGACTGATGAGATGCATGGGGCCTGGGGAAGCTGAAGAAGCACAGCATTGCTAATTGCACAGCAGATAAGGCTCTGGGCTGCAATGAACAAAGAAATCAACAAAGCCAGTGAGAGTCACCTTCTTCAGTGGCAAATGTTTGTTGAATTTCCCCAGGGTGGGTTGAAAAATGATAGGTGAGTGATAAAAGGGCCACGAAGAATCTCCCATCTGGAGCTTCTCAGTCTAGGGAAGGGACCTGAGATTTGTTTCTTTCATGAAAAGAGGATTAAGCTAATCCAATACACTCAAGTGCTTTTAAGGATGAGGACACTGAGCTCCTGAAATGTAGGAATGAACTCAAGCACAGCTCCTTCTGCTCACCCCCAATGTTCTTCCTCCCCAAACCCTGACTTGCAAATCCCCAGTTACCCTTCAAGATCTAGATTCACATCTGTCTCCTTGGTGAAGCCTTCCTCCTAATTCTTCTCTAGTAGAATTAGTTGCTCCCTCCTCTGGGCTCTTGTGTGGTTTCTATTAATATTTCCATAATAGCTAGAGCAATTGATCATGGTTATTGAGCACTTAGTAAGTCTTACTGTGCATTTCATCCACACAATAACATAACGAGGCAGGTGAGGTTTTCACCTCCCTTTATCAGATGAGTTGATAGGTTAAGTGACTTTCCCAAGACAACACAGCTAGTAAGTGCAAGACTCAGCCTGGCTGCAAGCACATGCACCACAAGACCACAGCACACTGCTTTCCCAGCAGCACAGGTGCGGTGGAAGAGTTCTGTTTATATGTCTGCCCTCTTTCTGGTTTGCAAATTCCCATGTGAGAGGTATATCATTTAGGAATCTTTTGGCTGCGAAGAACAAAACTCCCAACACAGAGTGGGTTAAACCTCCAGGGAACTCCAGAGGCAGGATGGCTCCAGAGTGGACTAATCCAGGAGCTTGGTGACATCACCAAGGACGTGAAGACATCACCGGGGATTTCCTCCCCTCTTTCTGCTCTGCTCCCCTCTGTGTCCACTTAGTTCCCCTTGCAGTTACATGATGATGGCCACAATTCCAGGCCTCAAATCTAGACCTGAGCCATGGAGGAAAATGCTGTATCTTTTCTGTGTCTTTTTGTCATGGCACAGACACTTTTTCCAGAAACCTTGCTGTGGACTTCCCTTCTGGGGTCACTGGCCAGAATGGCTGCCATTTGTCTATGCCTAAATCCAACACTGGCAAGGCGATGGAAGGGACTTGATTGATTTAGCCCAATCAGGATTCAGCCTCCCCTCCAGCACCAGGCACAGAGAGGAGGATGGAGACCTGCCAAGAAGCAGGAAGGGAAGGGAGAAGGGTGAAGACAACCAGTGTTTCCTGATGCAGGTGTTAAAGACAAGAGAAAATCCGATGCCATCACTTTTTGCTCAGTTCTTGGCCTTTAGCACATGAGCAAGAAATGTCAGTTGAACTAAGTTATAGTAGAGAAGGAAATTCATGTCCCCAAATGCCCAGTCCAGAATTTTTACCATCATACCCTTTAACTAGGGTGTGATGACACATGACTGAGATATGCATCAGCAATTGCTTTGAAATTTACTCAATTAATTCACCAAGGCTCCAACTCTAGATTCTAGTCTCTAACACCAGTGGCTACAGGAACCTTTTCCAAAAGCAGGTCAAAAAGAGAGCTACATGAAATAAAGAGAATCCTATAACTATTAGTCTCAACATAAATTAAGGGTTCGTGTCAACCTTGACTTTCTTTCCAGAAACACAGTGTGTTCTTAAATCTGGGACTCAGACTTGCCTGGTGGTCCAGCAGTTAAGACTCAGCACTTCCATCACAGAGATCATGGGTTTGATCTCTGGTCAGAGAACTAAGATCCCAAATGCTCCAGGATACTACCAAAACAACAACTGGGACTCACTCATGTAGACAGGTTGATTGAAAAGACTATGTTCCCAGACCTCCTTCTAGCTATCCAGCAGGATTTACCTGGAGTCAGGTGTGTATAATACCTGTCCCTAACAGCCAGATATATAAAGATGAAATCAGTTAAGCATTTCTTGGGAGATCCAGATCAAGGTCAAATAGATACAAAGAAAAGGAAAATGATCCCCAAGCAGAAAAATAATGTACCCTAGGGGGAGACAGAGTAGAGAAGGAAACACAAATAATGAAACTGTGGCCCAGCAAGACTCGAAAGCTACCTGCAGTCACACAGCTAGTAACAGCTAAAACAGGAGTCATACCCAGTTTCAAGGAATATTGTACTTATCTCTGACATGGTCTTTCCCTCTCTTCTGTTTTGAAGAAGCATCCAGAAGGGTGCATGTTGGCATCTTTCCCCCCAGAAAGACTTGCTACTCAGAAGACCCAGAAAAGGTCAGGACTGAATGAGGCAGAGTAGTGAGAGAAAGCCAGCTGTTCAAGGCTGGTTGGAGGCTCTGGGATTTCAACAAGAGTTACACTGGGAACTTTGGACCAAATGGACTGACTCTATAGGGAAGGAAGAGAGTAAATTTCTTCAGGGAAGATGCTCATCTGGGGCTTAAAGAGGGTGCATTGGGCAGGGTCACCATCTGCATTATGTTTCTCAAGACCCAAGTGAGGCTTGGTGCAGGACAGCAACAAGAAAAGGAGAAGAGTAGAGAAACAGAAAGAAAAGGGAATAATAAGGAACACATGTATACCTGTGGTGGATTCATTTAGATATTTGGCAAAACTAATACAATTTTGTAAAGTTTAAAAATAAAATAAAATTAAAAAAAAAAACAAAAACTAGGAGTTTGGGATTAACAGATACACACTACTATATATAAAACAGGTCAACAACAAGGACCTATTGTATAGCACAGGGAACTATATCAAATATCTTGTAATAACCTATAATGGAAAGAAATCTGAAAAAGAATAAATATATACATATATATATGTATAACAGAATCACTTTGTTGTACACTTGACACTAACACACTGCAAATTAACAATGAGTTGTGTGAAAGCCTTCTTCAGCGATCAATGCAAAGAAATAGAGGAAAAAACAGAATGGGAAAGACTAGAGATCTCTTCAAGAAAATCAGAGATACCAAAGGAACATTTCATGCAAAGATGGGCTCGATAAAGGACAGAAATGGTATGGACCTAACAGAAGCAGAAGATATTAAGGAGATGGCAAGAATACACAGAAGAACTGTACAAAAAAGATCTTCACAACCCAGATAATCACGATGGTGTGATCACTCAACTAGAGCCAGACATCCTGGAATGTGAAGTCAAGTGGGCCTTAGAAAGCATCACTACGAACAAAGCTAGTGGAGGTGATGGAATTCCAGTTGAGCTATTCCAAATCCTGAAAGATGATGCTTGAAAATGCTGCAGTCAATATGCCAGCAAATTTGGAAAACTCAGCAGTGGCCACAGGACTGGAAAAGGTCAGTTTTCATTCCAATCCCAAAGAAAGGCAATGCCAAAGAATGCTCAAACTACCGCACAATTGCACTCATCTCACATGCTAGTAAAGTAATGCTCAAAATTCTCCAAGCCAGGCTTCAGCAATATGTGAACCGTGAACTTCCTGATGTTCAAGCTGGCTTTAGAAAAGGCAGAGGAACCAGAGATCAAATTGCCAACATCTGCTGGATCATCGAAAAAGCAAGAGAGTTCCAGAAAAACATCTATTTCTGCTTTATTGACTATGCCAAAGCCTTTGACTGTGTGGATCACAATAAACTGTGGAAAATTCTGAAAGAGATGGGAATACCAGACCACCTGATCTGCCTCTTGAGAAATCTGTATGCAGGTCAGGAAGCAACAGTTAGAACTGGACATGGAACAACAGACTGGTTCCAAATAGGAAAAGGAGTACGTCAAAGCTGTATATTGTCACCCTGTTTATTTAACTTCTATGCAGAATACATCATGAGAAACGCTGGACTAGAAGAAACACAAGCTGGAATCAAGATTGCTGGGAGAAATATCAATAACCTCAGATATGCAGATGACACCACCCTTATGGCAGAAAGTGAAGAGGAACTCAAAAGCCTCTTGATGAAAGTGAAAGTGGAGAGTGAAAAAGTTGGCTTAAAGCTCAACATTCAGAAAACGAAGATCATGGCATCCGGTCCCACCACTTCATGGGAAATAGATGGGGAAACAGTGGAAACAGTGTCAGACTTTATTTTTCTGGGCTCCAAAATCACTACAGATGGTGACTGCAGCCATGAAATTAAAAGACGCTTACTCCTTGGAAGGAAAGTTATGATCAACTTAGATAGCATATTCAAAAGCAGAGACATTACTTTGCCAACAAAGGTCTGTCTAGTCAAGGCTATGGTTTTTCCTGTGGTCATGTATGGATGTGAGAGTTGGACTGTGAAGAAGGCTGAGCGCCAAAGAATTGAGGCTTTTGAACTGTGGTGTTGGAGAAGACTCTTGAGAGTCCCTTGGACTGCAAGGAGATCCAACCAGTCCATTCTGAAGGAGATCAGCCCTGGGATTTCTTTGGAAGGAATGATGCTAAAGCTGAAACTCCAGTACTTTGGCCACATCATGGGAAGAGTTGACTCATTGGAAAAGACTCTGATGCTGGGAGGGATTGGGGGCAAGAGGAGAAGGGGACGACAGAGGATGAGATGGCTGGATGGCATCACTGACTCGATGGACGTGAGTCTCAGTGAACTCTGGGAGTTGGTGATGGACAGGGAGGCCTGGCGTGCTGCGATTCATGGGGTCACAAAGAGTCGGACACGACTGAGCGACTGATCTGATTTGATCTGTGTGTGTGCTCAGTCAATTCATTCGTGTCCCACTCTTTGCAACCCTATGGACACCAGGAAGCCCGCCAGGCTCCTCTGTCCATGGGATTCTCAAGGCAAGAATACTGGAGTAGGTTGCCAAGCCCTCCTCCAGGGGATCTTCCCAACCCAGGGATGGAAACTGCATCTCCTATGTCTCCTGCATTGCAGGCAGATTCTTTACCTGCTAAGCCATCAAGGAAAAACTATATATGTGTGTGTAAATATACATATATGTATACACATGTATATTGGACTTTGTCTTCTAAGAGTTTTACATACAGGTGCTAATTTAAACTGTAAGATTATCACTATTAATCAATTCCTATTACTCACCTGTGTAGAAGGTAATGGCAACCCACTCCAGAATTCCTACCTGGAGAATTCCATGGACAGAAGAGCCTGGTGGGCTGCAGTCCATGGGGTCACACAGTCAGACACGACTGAGCGACTAATATACACACATATTACTCATCAGATAGTATACTGTTGTTGTAACTAGTAATACCAATAACACTT
Source organism: Bubalus bubalis (assembly GCF_019923935.1). Classification (NCBI taxonomy): domain Eukaryota; kingdom Metazoa; phylum Chordata; class Mammalia; order Artiodactyla; family Bovidae; genus Bubalus; species Bubalus bubalis. Next base: position 18,769,810 of record NC_059172.1, on the reverse strand, counting down.
GCATTACTGTGTTTTAAAGATGAGGACACAGAGGCACAGAGAGGTCAAGTAACTTACTCAAAATCACACCATTGATAAGTTTTAAATCTGAACAGTTTGGTTTGAGGATTCATGCTTTTCCGCATTTTACTTAAGAGCCACCCCTGAGAACATTTCAGAGCAAAATCTGAGTTGAGTTTCAGTTCAGTTCAGTCACTCAGTCATGTCTGACTCTTTTCGACCCCATGGACTGCAGCACGCCAGGCCTCCCTGTCCATCACCAAGTCCCCGAGTTTACTCAAACTCATGTCCATTGAGTCGGTGATGCCATCCAACCATCTCATCCTCTGTTGTCTCCTTCTCCTCCCACCTTCAATCTTTCTCAGCATCAGGGTCTTTTCCAGTGAGTCAGTTCTTCACATTAGGTGGCAAAGTATTGGAGTTTCAGGTTCAGCATCAGTCTTTCCTATTCAGAACTGATTTCCTTTAGGATGGATCTCCTTGCAGTCCAAGGGACTCTCAAGAGTCTTCTCCAACACCACAGTTCAAAAGCATCAATTCTTTGGCACTCAGCTTTCTTTATAGTCCAACTCTCACATCCATACATTACTACTGGAAAAACCGTAGCTTTGACTAGATGGACCTTTGTTGGCAAAGTAATGTCTCTGCTTTTCGATATGCTATTTAGGTTCTTCCAAGGAGCAAACATAGTTTAATTTCATGGCTGCAATCACCATCTGCAGTGATTTTGGAGCCCCAAAAAACAAAGTCTATCACTGTTTCCACTGTTTCCCCATCTATTTGCCATAGAGTGATGGGACCAGATGCCATGATCTTCGTTTTCTGAATGTTGAGCTTTAAGTCAACTTCTTCACTCTCTTCTTTCACTTTCATCAAGAGGCTCTTTAGTTCTTTGCTTTCTGCCATAAGGGTGGTATTATCTGCATATCTGAGGTTATTGATATGTCTCCTGGCAATCTTGATTCCAGCTTGTGCTTCATCCAGTCCAGCATTTCTCATGACATACTCTGCATGTAAGTTAAATAAGCAGGGTGACAACATACAGCCTTGACGTACTCCTTTTCCTATTTGGAACCAGTCTGTTGTTCCATGTCCAGTTCTAACTGTTGCTTCTTGACCTGCATAGAGTTGAGTTTACTTTAATTTAAATTTTTTTTATATCTGTCATTTTCTTAGTAGTTTATAATTTCCCAAGAGTTTGGCCACATCATTACTTGCTATGTGGACTTCCCTGGTGGCTCAGACGGTAAAGTGTCTGCCTACAATGCGGGAAACCCAGGTTCGATTCCTGGGTTGGGAGGATCCCCTGGAGAAGGAAATGGCAACCCATTCCAGTACTCTTGCCTGGAAAATCCCATGGACGGAGGATCCTGGTAGGCTACAGTCCATGGGGTCGCAAAGAGTCGGACACGACTGAGCGACTTAACTTCAACTTTACTTGCTGTGTAACTTAAGGCCAGTTACTGGCTAAGCTTTGGTTTCCCCATCTATACAGTGGGAACAAGACTAGTTGTCGGGATGGTGAAAGGAAAACACATGTGCAGAGCTCAGACCTACGCCTAGCCCATAATAAGTGCTCGATAAGCATTTGCTCTTAATGTTGTTATGGTTATTAGTAACATCTCACATGAACTTCGCAACAACCATATGAGGTAGGTAGGGTTTATCATCCTCATTTCTCAGATGTGGAAACTGGTACTCGTGGACATAGGAAATAATTAGCCACTAAGAGGAAATGCTGGACTTAGAAAACCTCCCAATCCCCAGCCTTCTGCCCTGCACCCACCCCTCAACTCCACCTCTTCTCTCTTCTCCAGCAGGCACTCTTTTATGAGACAAATCATTCTTCTAACAGGACCGTGGACAAGTGTGAAGCAGTTGGAAGCTGAGGCTCAGGGAGAAGCTCTGAGGATTGTTAGGAAAGTTCTCCAAGTGAAAATAGGTTCTTGTGTAGGAACAGATGAACAGCATCTCCCCTCATCCCTAAGAAACTGCCAGAAGGGCCAGCCTGCAGTCACACACTGTGGTGGACAGTGCTTTGTGCTGTCCCAAGGAGACCCAGGGGGACGGCAGTCAGGGGTGTCCTCATGCCAGGAAGTAAAGGAGAATGGGAGTGTCTTCCTCTTACAAGCAGAGAAGTGTTTTTAAACACTGTCTAAAACAATAACTTACATAATGCACTTAAACTGCCTTCTACTTTGGGTTTGTTGTTTCTCTTTTATTCCTACAGCTTTCTGTAATTCTGCATTTCAATGCATTTGTTCAAGTTTCTATTAGTGCTTCCTGTTCGGGAACCCAGTGCATTCAGTCCCATGTCTATGAGCCACTGGCTGTGATAGGGTCAGTCCATGTTTTGAGGTGCAAGGTCTTAGCTGACTGCTTCAAGTCTTCAGTTTCTTTATCAATACCAGTAATGTGATTGGAAGATTCTGGGACTGGGTTGAAGTCAGCCCTCCTAGCCTGAAAATAATGTGCTGCTTCTTCTTTTCATGAAGTGGATCCTTCACCAATTTTTTTCCCCTTTTATGAATGAAAGCTCTTATTTTGTATCTTTTAATGGTAAGCAGTTTTTTTTAATGACTTGTTACATGCTACTTGCAGAGCTTTATCTCATTAACATTCCAATGATTTATTTAGCGTTACTGAACACCGACTAAGTGCCAAGTATTGTGCCAGAGCGCCATAAAAGATAAGACAGACTCCTCATAGAGTTTACAGTGAACTATCCCTTATAGTTATAGTTTCTGTTAACAGCTAAAAAGACAGTGACACTAACTGCTTTGGATTTCGCCATAGCCCCCAGGACATGGCATGGGCCACGGTAGTCAAGTAATATTCTCAGATTTAAGCCATTAACCGGCCTGTTGAAAATGTATGCTTTTCTAATTAGATGATATTCTACTTATGCCCACAAGGTGGTGATCTTGCTTATAGTTTATAACCAAGCTGAAAGCAAGGCATTCCAAAAAAAAAAAATTCTCAGAAGTTAAACCAAAAGACAAAAAATTAAACGCTACTGAGCACCTTTTTAGTACAATATACTATGCTACTTGGTAAGACAAATAGAAAGTTGTTAAGATATAGTCCTCTGCCTTCTAGGGAAAGATGAGGGTAACGACCTTGCACAGAACAGGAAGATGATACCTTCGAATGAAGTAAGATAGTACAGCAATAGTAATCTCATCATCAGATAAGATCTATATAAAGGCTTGATATAGCTACCATGGGGTGCAGAAGAGATTCAACCAAAACCCCACATTTCAGTCAATATGGAAACACTTGAAGGTATACTGGGGCAGCTCTGGAAGTCTCTAGATGTGGTCTTCAGATGCCTCTACTTAGTCACAAACCTTAGGGTGCCTGCCCTATAACTAGAACGTTCATTTTTTGGCAAATACAGTATAATCAGTACCAGGTGATGCATTGATGCAGTTGAAAACCCCCATGTGCATCTGATGCGGGGGATAAAGGCAAGAGAAACATGTGAAAGGAAACAGATTTCAAACCCTTGCTTTCAGAGGTGGAATCCAGCCCCACCCCTCATCTTGTGTCTTACCTGAGAATCTTGGTTTGGATCTGGGACAGAGTCTAATGCACAGAGCTGAGAGGGAGAGCCAGTTCTTATCCAATAACTTTCCTAGTGGACTGAACCCAAAAAGTGTCTGGAAGACAATGTGGTTTGCTGGTTTTGTTTTCCATTTTATTATTTTTTTTTTTACTCCTCCACCCTCTTCCCTAAACACTTCGTCCCTTAAAACCATTAAACCAGTAAGTCAAATGTGGTATGGTTGTTGTTTTTTCATTTGTTGAATTGAAAATCACACGTGGGGTATAAAGTGACTAACTAAATGACAGTGAGCCTTTAAAAATAAGAATGCTGGCCACTTGACTAAAAATGGTGAACTTTCCTGATAGAGGGAAAATCAAGCGGCAGGCTACTTGGAGACCCCCGTTTGAATTTGTTTCTTCACTTACTACCTCTGTGGTTTTGTGCAAGCCCGATCCCTTCTGTGTCCCCAGGAGCCGAATCGTGTCATTCTTAAGAGAAACCGTCTCTAAGGCCCCGTCCCCTGGACTAGGTCGGATCTTGAGTTGTAAGCCTGTCATGGCAACCTAAACATCCCCCTAGACTGTGAGCTCCGTGAGCAGGGGACCGCATCTGTGGATTTTACTGCTCCGTGTCCAGAAGCGAGGACAGACGCTTTGTTGAATGAAACCTGCCTAGGTGCTCTTGCACAGTGAGGTCGAATTCCCAGAGAGTCCCTCGGGAAAGGGCGAGCGACCAATCTCAAATCACACTGGACCAAGGTAGTGAGCGCGCTCCGGAAAGGCGGTGTCGGTTCAAAGTTGTTTGCTACAGATGGTTCTTCTAACCCGGCTGGAGTCACATCCTCCACGGCTCGGAGAGCTCCCCAGGGATTTACATAAGGCAGGGTGAATCACACCGTTGGAAACGGACAAGGCAAGAAGACCCGCCCCATTCACGCCGGGCGGCGTCCGGAGCTCGATTGGGGGTTACTCTGAACTTTGCAGGAGGGACTCCGCGCCCACTGCAACCCCCATGAGAGCCAGCGGCGCGTCGTTCCCACCCCGCGCGACTCCAGCTCCTTGCCGCCTGCTCCCACGCCCCCGCGCGGGCGCCTGCAGCCGGGCTTCCAGCTCCCGGCCCCTAAGTCCCCGACTGAGTGTGGGGCCGCTGCTCCCGCTTGGAAGGAGCCATCGCCGCTTTAAGGGGAAGAGGAGGGAAAGGGGGCGGAGGAGTGGGGGGCGGGGAGCGGCGGCGGAGGAGGGGGAGGGGGATTCCCCCCGCCCTCGCTCCCACGTGGTCCGGGCGCCTGTGAATCGCGCCCGCCGGAGGGTCTCACAGCGAAATACAAAAGCAGCTGGGAAGCGGCAGCCAGGCGAGTTCTCAGTGCCGGGCGGAGCGCTAGGCAGAGCCCCGCAGCCACGATGGAGCTGAGGCGCCCGGAGCCCCGGAGCCAACGAGCTGCCGGGCCCGCCTCGCCACCGGGACCCGGGTGCCGGGGCTCGGCTTGAAGCGGCGGCGGCACCGGCGCGGCCGCTGAGCATGGGCAGGAGGATGCGGGGCGCCGCCGCCACCGCCGGGCTCTGGCTGCTGGCGCTGGGCTCGCTGTTGACGCTGTGGGGCGGACTCCTGCCGCCGAGGACCGGGCTACCCACCTCCCGGCCGCCCGAAGACGGACTCCCGCGGCACCTGGCCCGGAGCGGCGGCCGGGAGCCCGCGCCTCGCTTTCCTCTGCCCCCGCCCCTGGCGCGGGACGCCCGCGGCGGCTCCCTGAAAACTTTCCGGGCGCTGCTCACCTTGGCGGCAGGCGCGGACGGCCCGCCCGGGCAGCCCCCGGGTGAGCGCAGGCGGCACGTGCCAACCGGGCGGCCCCGGCCGGAGGAACGCGCCGCGGTGCACGGGGGCGTCTTCTGGAGCCGCGGCCTGGAGGAGCAGGTGCCCCGGGGCTTCTCGGAGGCCCAGGCGGCGGCGTGGCTGGAGGCGGCGCGCCGCGCCCGGGTGGTGGCCCTGGAGCGCGGGGGCTGCGGGCGCAGCTCCAACCGGCTGGCCCGCTTCGCCGACGGCACCCGCGCCTGCGTGCGCTACGGCATCAACCCGGAGCAGATCCAGGGCGAGGCCCTGTCCTACTACCTGGCGCGCTTGCTGGGCCTCCATCGCCACGTGCCGCCGCTGGCACTGGCCCGGGTGGAGGCTCGGAGCGCGCAGTGGGCTCAGGTGCAGGAGGAGCTTCGTGCCGCTCACTGGACCGAAGGCAGCGTGGTAAGCCTGACTCGCTGGCTGCCTAACCTCACCGACGTAGTGGTGCCCGCGCCCTGGCGCTCCGAGGACGGCCGTCTGCGGCCCCTGCGCGCCGCCGGGGGTGAGCTGGCCAACCGGAGCCGGGCGGAGCTGGTGGACCTGGTGCAATGGACCGACTTAATCCTCTTCGACTACCTGACGGCCAACTTCGACCGGCTAGTCAGCAACCTCTTCAGCCTGCAGTGGGACCCGCGGGTCATGCACCGAGCCACCAGCAACCTGCACCGCGGCCCCGGCGGGGCGTTGGTCTTTCTGGACAACGAGGCGGGCTTGGTGCACGGTTACCGGGTAGCGGGCATGTGGGACAAATATAACGAGCCGCTGCTGCAGTCTGTGTGCGTGTTCCGAGAGCGGACGGCGCGGCGCGTCCTGGAGCTACACCGAGGCCAGGACGCGGCCGCCCGGCTACTGCGCCTCTACCAGCACCACGAGCCTCGCTTCCCGGAGCTGGCCGCGCTCGCCGACCCCCACGCTCAGCTGCTGCAGCGCCGCCTCGACTTCCTTGCAAAGCACATTTTGCACTGTAAGGCTAAGTACGGCCGCCGACCCGGGACTTAGCATTACCCGGAGGAAGAGAGACTGTGAGACCCCTGGCTGGGGGATAGATGATGGGGGGAAGGGCCGTCGTCTCTGCCACCTCCTGCGGATCAGCCGGCCAACGCCCAGCCGGAGACCCGAGCGCGAAGGCGACCGAAAACTTCCGCTTCACCCACCTGCCCTTTTCTCGCAGTCCCAAGCAGTTTCCTTTCAAAGTTCTGGGAGGATGAGCTCACCCAGCCTATAAAAGGATTCTTCCCTATGCCAGCACGGAGTTTGCATCCAAAGAAACTGGCTGCTGCCGGAGTTTGGCCCCCGGGTGGCAGTCTCAGTAGAAGATACAGCCCCTTCCTCGGCAACCCCTCCGCCCGCCCCTTCCCTTCCCGAAAAAGGAAAACTTCTATTGGAGCCATTGAGCTAATTCTGCAATTTCCTACCGATTGCCGCGCTGGTGGCCCGGCAGCAGGGCTCTGATACTGGCTGGTGGAGCCCCCTTCCCGTGTTCTCCCTTTGTTCCGGCTCCGTGATGGTGAGGTCACTGTTAAGAGCTGGGGAACCGCTCCTATAGGACAAAGGGAGCAGGACCTACAGATTGGGGGGAGTCCTGCAGTCCCTGGCAGTTTGTCTGACCTGTTCCTTAACAGCTTGTCGCCTTGGCCTGAAGGCTACAAATGCAGGACTGCCTGTGTGCGCGGAGTCAAAGAATGAATTTCTAATCCCTCCCCCTTCCCAACCGGCCAACATTTTGACAATGAGGATGTTCACCGGAAGGAAAAGAAATCCGTTTTATGCACTTTACTTTGTTTTTATTTTAATTTGTTATTAAGAAAAACTTTTTTTTATTTGACAGAATTTGCCTTCTATGTATATATGTGCATAAAGTGTGGTGTAAATATACTAAACAAACTTATATTTCAATAAAAGGGAGTTTAAAATTTAGAATTTAATTCCTGTGGTTTTAACTATTGGAGGTATCTGACATCCTACCTGGTTTTTGAATAAGCTTTAGGGTTTCTCCCTTGTGGATGTGCTTTAACAACAAAGGACGCATGTATATCCCAGTTGTGACCACAGAACTTAAGAGAGCTGAACAAAGGCAAGAGCAGATTCCCTGTCCTGCTCACTCAAACGAATCCTAGTGCTGGAAATTTCAGAGTTCAGCAGAGAATGTGGGGGATGGTGGAAAAAGACATGGAAGGAAAGGATTCTATTTCCTGGCAAATAAAACTTTGATATAAAAGGATTTCACTGTAATAAAGTCCTATATTAATCATTTGGCAAATATGATAGAACCAGATGTGCAGACTAAAATATGACAAATGCCCAACCCCCTTAGACTTAAATACCATGGTCCTGTGTTGCACCTGATTTTCAGCATTGTAATTACCGTGCAACTCAATGTGTACTGATAATAAGTTGAACACATGTTGCAAACAGGTAGAGTCATAAATTAATTCTTCTCTTTAATCTCCCAGCATAAATTCCATTGCATCCAGGAGATCATACTCTCCAACATCTGGACGCATCCAGCTCTCTTAAGAGATTGTCCTGGTCAATACCCCCCACCAGGCCTCCTCCCCGTCCTGCCCCCCCAGGTACTAACTGCATGGTCTCCTCAGAGCAGCCATTGTCAGACCAGGAAAGGGTGTAGTACTTTGTATATGGCATGTGGACCCTTAACTTCTTGGAGATTTCAAACTTAGAAAACATCTTTGTATTTTCTTAAGCTTCGTTTTGACCCATAGGAGAGAGGAGAGGGAGGCAGTTTATTAATGTATTTTTGTAATGGCCCTTTGGTGTTTTATCTTTGCATTTTATTTGACATGTGGGTCCAAATAATCTTGCCTGTTACCTTCTTTTTATTTAATGACCTCTTAACTCAAAGCAACTTTTGGCTACTTTAATAGATTTTTATTTGACTTGCATTTGTAAACCTGGGGTTTTATAGACTCATGATGGTATTAAATCTCTGGGTTTCCCATCTCACTGTGCATTACAACACAGCGTGTAATTTAACCATTTAATGCCATCCTTATGTTTCAGTGCCTCTGCTAAGACAACTCAAAAAAAGAGTCCATAATCTTTGTGGTGTAAGCCAAATATTTTCATAATACAGCCACAGACGGTAGTGATAATGGGAAATCTTTTTCAAGACATTAATGTGAAACCTCTGATAGTTACATCTTTCAAAAAGAAACATTTTCCATTTCTGATAATTAATAAGTATGTGAGATTTGCTGCCCAAATCAATAGAGGCTGCTCCAAGAAAAGGATAAATATTCAGCAATCTACATGTTTACCCGACATGTTCAAGGAGAAAAACCATGGGCAGAGCGAAGTTAGAAGTTTCACAGATGTACAGGAAATACACCCTGACTCCCATTTAACTTCAGCACTGGTACACTCTGGGCCAGCAGCATTCTCCACATTCCTCCTGAACTTCAGTTCCAAGCCCAGACTTGACCATGGTTAACTCAGAGCAAGAAACTAAGTGTAATTTAAACAGTCCTTCTCAGATTCTTTAGTGAACCATTTCTGCCTGTTTAAGAAATAAGTTTAATTACATGGTGGAGTTGTTAAGGGAATCAAAAAATTACAGAAAAGAGGTTTTAACTGTTGCTATTCCTTGTGGATAATCGATAAGCTGTGACATGAAAAGATCAATTAACATTTTGGCATGGTCAGTGAATGCTGCTAGGACCAAATCATTTTTCAGATGAAGAAAAAAAAAAAAACTTTCAGGCTGTAGCATGATGTAAAAGAGTAATGAGTTCTGCAGGCAGACTATATTCTGAATTCTCTCCCTCACCTATTTACTTTCAGCAAGTCATTTAATTTAGTTCTCTCATCTATGAAATGGAGATTCATTCAGAGTATTGTGGGATTTAAATGTTAACATAGAAAACATAAGGATACATAGAGGTACTTAAAAAAAAAAAAACTCACTTCCTATTGCTCTTTAAAAAAACAAAAACTCTTGCCTTTCTTACAGTTCAGTAAATTTCTACTAATTTTCATTATCAAAGTCAAATTTAGAAGTTTCTGAGTACAGGTCCAGTTTTTGAAATTAATAATAAGCTAATTTTTAAATGATTGAGAACCCTCTTCTAGCATATGATCCTGAACAAGGCACTGGATCCTATGTCCAGGGGCACAGGTTTGATTTGTATATGAGCTTGAGTGGGTGGTTTCAGGACCCAAGCAGACCCTCTGCACCAAAGGCAGCCGCACTGCGAATATATGAGGGTGCTTTTTTTCAAGAGTAGATGGCTCATTGAAAATCCATCACCACTTCTGGAAAGCATCAAAAAGTGATGAATCTTTGCAAGAAGAACAATCCTCCTCCCAATTCCTTCTGCCAAGAGAAAGTAGGCAATTGACCTTTACTCTCTGGATTTGACTGTTGATTAATGCACTTTGTCAATGACATAGTTCTAAACTCTATTAAGAGTGCTTGCCCTCCTGTCTTCGGATCCTGAAGAAAAACAAATTATTTTAACACCTCTCAACACTTCTCCACCTTCTGCCTAGGACTGCAGCTAGGAGAGTCCTCTTAAGGCCTAGATGTTGATTATTTGGATTAAATGAGTAAATATTTGTAATATTCTCAGAACAGTGCCTGGCACAGAGTAAATGTAATATAAATGTTTGCTCATTCATGGGGTAGATCGTTTTCTTCTCTAAGTCAAAACCATAGGCATTTTGAGTCCCAGACAGGATCCTCTTTCATAATCCCGCTGTATCTCTGCAGTCACAGAACATTTTCTACATGCTTCTATTTTGGCTCAGGAAGACCAGCCAGAGTGCAAGAGTCTGGCAGGAGTTACCTAAAGCCCACAGTTGTCAGCTGGTTGCCTTCTTTCTGAGAATGCCCTTGTATGAGTTGCCGCAAGCAACCCCCTCTTTTTCACAGGGAGGCTGTGCTTCTATTTCTCAAATGGCTCATCAGCCCCAGGGAGCAGTAAGCTGTGGAACTGTGCACCTTCTGAGCTACCCAATTGCCATGGATCATCCAAGCCTGGGCACAGATTATTTATCCCTCCACACACCTGCCCCATCCTACAGAACCACTGATCCTGGGTGGTGCAAGGTGGGCAGGGGTATGAAAGGAGAGGGGAGTCCAGCTGATCCAAAAGCACAGGAATTGCTCCAGGAAGGAATAGAATGTCAGCTGCCAAAGTGGCATGGAAACCACAGGGCAAGAATTAACACCCACCTCCAAGCATGCTTTGATCATTAAAGTCAAATGGAAAGGATACTGTAAGCCCAGAGAGGAGAGCTGTTTATGAGTCATGGACTTGGGAAAGTCATTTCCCCTCTCTGACTCCAGGTATCTTGCCTGGAACAAGGGATGTTAGATTAGATTGGCAACTTCACAATGTTTTTCACCAGAACCAAGTGGCAACCCACTCCAGTATTCTTGTCTGGAAAATCCCATGGACAGAGGAGCATGGCCAGCTATAGTCCAGGGGTCACAAAGAGTCGGACACAACTGAGCGGCTAACAACGTAACATGCCCTTGTATGTGTTGTCACATGCAACCCCCTCTTTCACAGGGAGGCTGTGATTCTGTTTCTCAAATGGCTCGTCAGCCCCAGGGAGCAGTAAGCTGTGGAACTGTGCACCTTCTGAGCTACCCAATTGCCATGGATCATGCCAAGTAAGACACACTTTATGTTGTGACCCAGGATGCACACACATGCACACGCACACAAACACACAATTGAAACAGAACTTTCATAAAACAGTCTATAAAACACACTTTTATATTCAATTCCATTTTATTCTATTCCTCCTCTTCCTTTACTCCCAATGCTAGTCCTGACCCTCTAAACTGATTTAATAATTTATCAGTGCAGCATAGTCTACCCTAGGCAAAACACTGGATTAGGTGGTTGGTAAGCTCCTTTCCAGCTTCCCTGGTAGCTCAGACAGTAAAGAGTCTTCCTGCAATGCAGGAGACCTGGGTTCAATCCCTGGGTCAGGAAGATCCCCTGGATAAGGGAATGGCAACCCACTCCAGTATTCTTGCCTGGAGAATCCCTTGGACAGAGGAGCCTATCGGGCTACAGTCCGTTGGGTCACAAAGAGTCAGACACAACTGAGCAACTAACACTTTTCACTTTTCAAGCTCCTTTCCACCTCCAAGGTTCTAGGGAAGTTCCATTTATAACCAGTTCTCCACCTACTATAATTTTTCCCCAAAGGGAATCCAGGCAGGTTTCAATTTTGTATATTTTCTAAAAACAAAAGACTGAAGTACATTGCAAAACATAACTGGAAGAACTGCTCAAAATCTCACCTAGGGTCTTTTCATAAACACCTTTAAAATCCCCTAAATGTGGATGGAATATAGCTTTCAGTTTGTTCCTACCATGTGTGCAAATGTTGTGAGGCTTTGGAAGGAAAAAAATTCCTTGCATCTCTGCCTAAACATGGCCCAAGGACGACTCAAGAGGACGGTTTCTTTTCTGTGTATTCATAAAGATCGGATGTAAGAGTCATAATTTTTTAATGTGACTGTTTTACCAATTTCTCTTTCTGTGTCCTGCTGTGGGGGAAACTGCATTAATAAACTGTGTCTCAATGCTGCCTAGCTGGAATTTTTTTCTCTGCAGGACTCCTCCAAATATAGCTAAAGGAATGCTCATTTTATTTATCTTTTCAACTTTCTTTCCATTCTGGCTATGTCTTCTTGATATTTTTGATTTTTTTTCCTCTTAATGGCACCTTAATCTGGGGGGAGCATAGAGAACTAATTGTTCATTGAATAACAGCGACAACAAAAAAGTTTTTTTTTTTTCTCCCTTCCTTGATGCCATATGGTATCCTTTATGGCTTTAACAGTTATTTTACACTGTATCCAGAAAAAATTAAATAGCTTATGAAACCGGTCTTTTTCCAGTATCAGCTCACAGATTTTACTTTGCTGAAAAATTGTGGGTTAATAATAGAGAAGTGTCACTTTTAATTTGATGGCCCTACATCATACATTTATCTCTGCCTGTTTACACCTTCCCCTTAATAATTGTTTTCAATGCTTGTTAAAGTCTTTGTCTCCATCCTATAACTGGCCTAGAGAAGCAGGGAGAGTGGGGGCTGACTGTAGCCATGATCCTCTTTCTCTTTTTCTTTTTAGTTTTGATAAATTACACACATCATAAAATTTGCCATTTTTAGGTGTGTACAGTCAGTGATATACCATCAACGTGGTACAACCATACCACTATTTCCAAAACTTTTTTATCGGCACCAACAAAAACTCTGTCATCATTAAGCCACATATCCCCATTCCTCCTTTCTACCAGCCTCTGGTAACTTCTACTTTCTATCTCTGCAAACTTGCTTATTCTTGGTATTTCACGTAACTGGACTCCTACATATTTGTGCTTTTTGTCTGGCCTCTTTCACTTACCCGGCCATGGTCCTCAAGGCAGCGTGACAGAATGTAAGCAGCATCAGCTGGGAACTGGCAGAACGGCCCTGGGGTCTGATTTCCATCATTTTCACACCAATTGATAAACTCATTTTCCTCATCTTGAAAAACAATGGGAAGGCTAGATGTTCTCTAGCATCCCTTTCAATTCTAGAAAATGCTGTGTTTTTATGTACTAATGAATTTGACCCCTAACTTCCAGTTTCTTCTCCCTACCTGAAGATTCCTTAAAAGTCTCAGGTCATGTGCTAAGTTCTGTGGCATCAATGATGAGCAAGATAGGTAAGGTACCTGCCTCTAAGGAGCTTAGAGTTTAGTGGGGAGGATGGAAAACAATCCAGCAGAAACAATGTGATCAATGGTTTTGCTCAGTCGCATCCGACTCTTTGCGACCTTATGGACTGCAGCACACCAGGCTTCCCTGTCCTTCACCATCTCCCGGAGCTTGCTCAGACTCGTGTCCATTGAGTTAATGATACCATCCAGCCATCTCATCCTCTGTTGTCCCCTTCTCCTCCTGCCTTCAATCTTTCCAGAGAGAAGTCCTTTGGGACCAGGTAAACTAGTCTGGGGTAGGGGAGCCAAAGTCTTACAAGTTGCCTTTGTGTTTGTCTTTGATTTTAAGGAAGTCTTGAAGAAAAGGAAGCTACAAAAAGAGGGATTTTCATTGTATTTCTAAAGATGTCTTGCTGACCAGACTTCAGGGAGGCTTGATCTTTATAGTTGGTCTTGGAGGGTTGAGGGAGTCCCATGATAGTGGTTTAAGCTTTTGTTACAGCAGAGATGCCATCTTTTTTCTGCAGTATGACGTATGCTTAAATATTAGTCATCCTGAGATTGGATACATGGGAAGGTAGAAATTCATATTTTATATTGTAAAAATTCATATCATAGAGAAATTATTAATACTTGTGTCAGTAGTATCAATAACTCTTTTTTGCTGAACAAGTGCTAACAGCAAGACTTCTGTTATGCATTTTGCCAGGTTGTTATGGAATTAGCAATGACAACCATGGATTAAATATTTAAAGGTGTGGAAGCGAAGACTCAAAAAAGTAAATTTCCCACTTGATTTGAAGGGGTGGAACTGTGGCTTGAAGTTAGATCTGTCAACTTCCAAAGAGCAGGTTAAACTTTTTCCTTTTGTCTTCCTTCCTTTTTTTCCCCCTCTTTTTAAAATATTAGTTTTTTCTAACTGGTTTCTTTTAAGATCTTCTCTTTGTTCTTGATATCCTGTAATTTGATTATGATGTACTTGGATATAGATCTTTTGTTCCTGATAGGAGCATGCTGTGTTTTTTTAAGTCTAATGAATCCTTTTTATCAATCTTAAAAAATTTTCAGTCATTATCTCTCAATATTTACTCTGAAATATTTTATCTTTTTTATTTTTTCTGTTCCTTCCTTCTAGAAATATTATTGGGCACGTGTAGGACCCTTTTCCATGGCCCAAGTTCTCTTACATATGTTTTATCTCTTAATCTTCCTATGCTGCCCTCTAAGTAATTCCCTCAGATCTCTCTTCCAGTTCACTAGTTCTCTCTCCAATAGTGTCTAAGCAACTATTTTATTCATCCCTGGAGTTTTGTTGTATTTGTCTTGAGTTTATTTTTATTTCCAAAAGTTCTATTTGGTTTAAAAAAAAAACAAACCCAAAACTTTCTTTTTTAGAGGAATTTTAAGTTTGTAGCAAAATTGAGGAAATGGTACAGAGATTTCCCATATACCCCCTGCCCTACATATACATAGCCTCCTCCATCATCAACATTTCCAAGTGAGAGTTTCCAACCAGAGTGATTCATTTGTTATAATTGATGAACTTACATTAACACATCATCATCACACAAAATCCATATTTACATTAAGGTTCACTCTTGGTGCTATACATCCTATAGATTTGGACAAATGTATAATGAAATATATCTACTATTATGGTATCATACAGAGTAGTACCAGTATCATCATTAGTATCATTTAGGGCAGTATCCTAAAACTTCTCTGTATTTTTCCTCTTCATTCCGTCTTCCTCCTAATCCCTGGCAACTACTGACCACTTTATTGTTGCTATAGTTTTGCCCATTCCAGAATATCTTACAGTTGGAATCATATAGTATGTAGTCTTTTCATTTTGACATCCAGTCAACTTAAAATTTTAGATAAACAATGATTAATATTGTAGTTTTAGTATGTTGCATGCAATATTTGAGGTATGCTTATATTAAAATTATTTGTGGGGCTCCCATAGTAGTCCAATGGTAAAGAATTGGCAGGAAATCTGCCTGCCAATGCAGGGGACATGGGTTCAAACCCTGGTCCTGGAAGGCCCCACATGCCGCAGGGCAACTATGCCCATGAGCCACAACTACTGAAGCCCGCCTGCCTGGAGTCCATGCTCTGCAACAAGAGAATCCACTGCAATGAGAAGCCCGGGCTGCACAACGAAGAATAGCCCCCTCTCCCCACAACTAGGGTAAGCCCGTGCACAATAGTTAAGTTATATCTGTTTAAGCACAGACATAAACAAATAAATAAAATTTTTTCTTTGTTTTTCTCAAATTCAAAGTTACTTAGATTTCTTGTTTTCTTTTATTTTCCTAAATCTGCAATCTGAGTCACAGAAGCTTTGCATTTCGTCATTCTGGATTTGAAGCTTATGTTTGTGTGTGCGTGCTAAGACGCTTCAGTCATGTCTGACTCTGCGACAGTAGGGAATACAGTCCGCCAGGCTGTATTCCTCTGTTCATGGGATTTTCCAGACAAGAGTACTGGAGTGGGTTACCATGCCCTCCTCCAGGGGATCTTCCCAAACCTGGGGATCAAACCCTCATCTCATATGTCTCTTGCATTGGCAGGCAGGTTCTTTACCACTAGCGCCACCTGGGAAGCCCACGAAGGTTATGTTCATCCAGGCTTTTATCTGTTCCCATTTTGTTCAGGTTGAAGATATGTCCTCCCCAAGATGTTTTTATTCCCTTGTGTCAGGCACTCCAGGGTTAAAGGCAAAACTGAATCACTTTTATATTAATTATTCTACCTGGAAGTCGAAGTCCTAAAAGATAGTGTAAATTTAAGTACTAAACATATATGACGACAGGAAGAGTCTTCCCAGAGAGTTTTATTTTCCCCAACCAGAGTTCAGGCTAAAACAAGCAGTCCAGTCTCACATCTCCCTTTGCTGGAAGGATATACTTACCCTTTAAGGGACTTAGCTTTGTTAAGGCCTTGGAAAGATCCAAATCCACCCCCATCATCCCCAAGACAGGGCACATTAAACCCAGATCATCTGATAACAAAGATCACACACACACACACACACACACACACACTCCTACACATCCGAGCAGCCCCAATTTCAGTTCACACCTATCACTCTGATTTTTATTCTCTCTTTGTTTTAGAACCCGCTGGGAATTTTCCTTACATTTTTATGAGTTCAGCTATGCATTTAAAAATATGTTTGTTATATTTTATAAAACATTTATAGGTATCTTACCAAGGGAAGGTTTTTAGGTCATGTAGTTTGCCTTATTGCTGGAATCAAAGTCCACCTGAGCTCTTTGTAAACCCTGCTATCAAATCCTGCTTGCAATAAGCTGGCCCTTACTTGAGGATTAGATGCCCTATTTGGTTATTCAGAGAGATTTCCCCACAGTGGAGACATTTACTTTAATAGGATTTGACCTGAAATAATCCATGAAACAAGTGACCCAGGGGTCAGTAGCAAATTCTGTTCTGTTTGCCACTAGCAAGTTTGAGGCGTAAGGCAGGAAAATTATTACAAGGGGAGAAGAAAGGAAAAGATGGGGAGTAAAAGAAAAGGTGAGTCAGCAGGGGTTGTTTAAAAGAATCGCATGTGGTAGAGTGTCAAAGGGGCAGCCCTTGCCTCTGGAACATCTAGCCCTCAGACTAACCTTCCATCTGCATCAGAGCCAGCAAAAGTGATGCCACAAAGCAGGCAAAAGAGCTCGTACCTCCGCAGGTTACACTTAGGGTTAAAGAAAGGTCAACGATCTTCAGAGAAAATTACTTTCCATCTGCAGGCAGCTTCCTGCCTCCACCACAGCTCTCAAATATGCAAAATTCAGCCATGCCACTTGGTCTCAGACCCCTTGACACTGAAGATTAGACTCGACCAGCCTTGTGAAGAAAACAAAGCCTTTGCCATCATACGTGACTCTCAGCCTTGCATTTCCAGGCTCAGCGCATTTGGCTTCACCATTTAGTAAGCCCATTTCTAGTGATCGATTTGCAACACCACAAATGCTAATGAAGGGACTTCCTTAACCCAGTGGTTAAGACTCCACACTCCCAGAGCCAGGGGGCATGGGTTCCGGTCAGGGAACCTACTGCAGGGCACAGGGCACAGTCAAAAAAACGCTGATGAAGGAAGAAGTTAAGCATCTTTGACTTCTTAAGGCATCAAGCTAGTAAAATAAGATGTTCAAAAAAAGTTGCTGCACAGCTCGTTTCTCCTCCATCTCTTTACAGTTGAGCCCCACCCAGAGTCTCCTTATAAAACAACAGTCATGACCCAACTCCACATTAAATGTGTATCTTTTCCAATGCTGTGATCCTAGGTGCATGACTCATACCATACAAATTATTGTCATGCCTCTGGATATAGCAACTCAGAAGTTGGTGCTTCATATGCAATCCCTGTTAGGTTATTTTCAAGTGATTACTCATGGCCCAGATATGTGAAGTTATATCAGGACAGTTATGTTGGTTGTTAGACTACTGAAATACTTCTAGCAAGGTTGATAAATGCTTATTACTGCCAGGAGTTCCCAGAGTGCCTCTCCCACTTTCCCAAGCACCCCAGGCCTTCTCTGAGTAATCCCCACACTACACTGTGAACCAGTCACTAACAGGTTAACACCCAGAACAGCAGGAGGTCTCCTGGACCAGTGTTCCAGCACTAAGACCAACAGTAAGTTCTGACCGCTCCTTGTGTGATGTGAATATCATCCCCTGCGTATAAGGTACAAGAGTATAAACTCCTGAAACAGTGGAGTTGTCATCCTAAGCCTTATCCTTGGTGCCCCTGCTTTCTTCAAAGCTTTCATCTATTTGGCAAACAGACAATGGGCATCTACTTAGTCCACAAATATTTCCTGGCTGCTTACTTTGGGTCAGGCAGTATTATATGGTGGGGACAGGTCAGTAACTAGAGAGACACGGTTTCTCATCTTTTGGAGTGTAGAGACTGGTAGAGAAGACAGACATTTAGGAAATCATTACTGTAATAAATGGGCTGACAGGAAAGTACATGACCCTATGAGAGTGTTAATTGAGGACAACCTCATATTGGAGGTTGAGGGATGTAGCACTCCCTGAGCAATGAGTGGAAGTCAGCCAGTGTTAGAGAGGAAAAGAAGGAGTGGAGAGCATTTCAATCAGGAGGAAGTGCATGTTTGAGGCCCTGAGAAAAGGAGCTTGAAATATAAGAAGATCATGATTGAAGAGAGTGGCCCCAGAAAGAGAATTGCAGGATTTGAGGCTGCAGAAGTATCTGCTAAGTGCCAGATACTAAGGGCAGGAGATGCATAACATGACCCTTGTTCCTTAGCCATATATTCTAGTATGGTGGTAAAAGACTGGATTCTAGAGGGAGATGCTCTTGTTTCAATCCAGGCCCCCCCTTTTTTTGTTCTATCACCTTGGGCAGAGTTACTGATACTCTCTTATCTTCAGTTTCCTCATCTGAAAATTGGGATAATAAGGCCTAACTTTTGTTACTGACAAAATAATAGTGGACTCAAACTTGGGTCCACTTGCCCACATGCAGTAAAGCCAATCTGTTGACAGACGGTCATGGTGAAGAACAGTACAGCGTTTATTGCGGGGCACCAAGCAAGGAGTCCCAGTAGTTGGTGCTTAAAAGGTACTCCCTGGAGGCTTTCAGAGAAAGGTTTTTAAAGACAAGGTGAGAGAGGAGGGTAGGGCTTTCAGAGAAAGGTTTTTAAAGACAAGGTGAGAGAGGAGGGTAGGGAGGTATGTGGTCAGCTCGTGGACATTCTTCTGCTTGGTTGGTAGTGAGGTAATTGGGACTCAACATCATCAACCTTCTGGTTCCCACCAGTCTGGGGTCTACATGCCCATGGGCATCATATAGTTAATTTCTTCTACCTGGTGGGGGTTTCAGTATCTGCAAAACAGCTCAAAGGATAAGGCTCAGAATATTACCTGTAGCATTTGAGGAGGAAATAAATGTCCTTGATTTCATTTAATGGCTACAGTATTATTATTTGGTCTTGTTTGAATGTTTTCCTTTCTTTTTTCATTTCCTCACACCTCTGGTTAAATGTATTCTTTGGAACTCAAGGAAAGCCTAGGAGGCTAACATTTTTCCACGGATAGGAGGCAGATGAAGGACATGATGGGCTCTGTTGCCAGAAGGCCCCATAGGGTCCTGCTTAGTTACACTTCCATGAGTTAAGATATGTAAAGCACTTATAAAAACACCTAGCACATAGTAAGGAAACAGGAAATATTAGGACTGACCAGTAGGGCACAAGAAAGAAGTAAAGCACAGACAGATTAAGGGGCTCCTTTTCTATCCATTTCTATGCAATTCAGAGGTTGTTACATGGTTAACTCCTCTGTGTTTAATAATCCCCTTTAAAGACATCCAGTACTGTCTGTGTTACTATCTCATCGATCATTACAAGAAGCTTGCTTGTTGACCCCATTCCCATGACCCAGTCTATCAAAAGCAGGTTCCATATGTCTTTAGGGATTCATTTCCATTCTTTCCTGAACAAATCTCTCAGCATATTCCTCAAAAGAAAAGTCACAGAAACTTAGTGATAGAAGATCATCCAAACAGAGTCAAAGAAATGAGGTCATCATCTAGAGTTGTTGTTGCTGCTGCTGTTGTTTTTAAAGAAAGAACCAAAGAGGATAAAAGCCACCTGGAATCGATCACCATGAGAAATTCAAACTCCAATAGGCCCAGCAAGGCCCAGCAGTACTTCTGACAGATTTACAGAAAGCTTTCCTGGGTGCTTAGTTGGTGTCTGTAGAAATGCATAGGGGCCTGGGAGAAAACAAATCATCCCAGGATGCCATCACAAGATTACAGATCCCTGGGGATTCTGTGGGACTCTCATCAAAGCCATCATCACATTTGTCACCCTGGGCAGGAACAGGAGAAATTGGAGGTGAAAAGGACCCATTAAATTCTTAAGTCTTTCCCCAGAGAATGCCACATGGAGCTCACCCTGTGAATTGCACTCCTATGAACTCAATAAACTTTGGGATTATCCAAGCTAAAGGCAGGGACTGCTTCCCTTGAAGTTATTATTTTCTGCAGTCTAGTTGGCCTGGGTTTTTTTTTTTTTTTCACTCATCTCTGCTGCCCCCACATCCTGTGAAAGAGCTTGCACATGAAGTTCAGTGGGCCTGACCCTCCCCTTTGCAAAAAGGGACTGCAAAACATATCCCACCAGGAGGACTAAAAAGACAGAGTGAACATTGGTCAAGGTTGTGGCCACACAGCATGCATTTCTTCAAGAGCATCTGGTTTATTCTGGGAAATTACCCAGTTGTGGATAATTTTGCTGAGTCCTAAAGTTAGATGCCCCCATTCAGCCAACAAGTGGATATCTGATCTAAGCTCAGTCCACTGAATTCTCTCTCTTAAAACTTTGCTCTTTAAGCAAGAAAAAAATAAAAAGCTTAAAGCCTATTTATTCAAGCTTGTAGGATAGTTGAGGGATTCCTGCTACCAGAGTTCTCTGCAGCTGCCTAAGTCATATCTGTTCCAAGCCAATGACTTCTTCATTCTTCCTTTCAAGCCTATCAGTGCACCATTTCCTACCATGAAAGTCCTCTTTATCTTAGGTTTAGCAGAGCTTGTTTCTGTTTCTTACTATGAACGATCCCAAGAATATTCAAAAAGGAGGAGAAGTAGAAATGATTCCTGGAAAGATTCTCTGACAGTAGATATTGCATCTAAAGCATTGTCACAGAGGTAGATGGGTGTGAAGACTGCAGGGTCAGGGGAGGAAAAATATCTGCTTCTTCCCACCAGCTTGATGGGTAGTAACCTTTGACCTGCTTGGTCTCCTTGTTTCCACGTGGCCCTGGAGCTGTGGAAAGGCAGACTTAGTGGCATCTTGGGTTCCCTGGTAACCAGTAGCATGTTGGTAAATGTTTAACATTTGAGTTTGTGTAGAGCAAGGGGAGAGAGGTTGATTTGTAATGTTTGTTAATTTCCATGCTGTAAATAATCTCACTGCTGCCAAATTCAAGCTACCAGTGTACTGTCATTGAAAACAGAGTTGGGAAGAGATGTATGTGTACCATGAATTCTCATAAGCCAGCTCCACCTCCACCCACCTTCTAACTATGGCAGCTGCATAGGAAGGCTTCTGGGTAATAATAATGGCTGCTGCTGCTGCTGCTAAGTCGCTTCAGTCATGTCCGACTCTGTGCGACCCCATAGACAGCAGCCCATCAGGCTCCCCGTCCCTGGGATTCTCCAGGCAAGAACACTGGAGTGGGTTGCCATTTCCTTCTCCAATGCATGAAAGTGAAAAGTGAAAGTGAAGTCGCTCAGTCGTGTCTGACTCTTAGCGACTCCATGGACTGTAGCCCACCAGGCTCCTCCATCCATGGGATTTTCTTGGCAAGAGTACTGGAGTGGGGTGCCATTGCCTTCTCCGAATAATAATGGCTAAAGTTTATTAAACACTTACCTTGTACAGGGTACCACTCTAGGCATTTCACAGGTATTATCTCATTTACTCTAATCATGACCTCTAAGGTAGGCAAGTCTCATGCCCACTATACAGATCAGGAATGGAAATACAAAGAGAATAAGAAATTATTCAAAATCATAAAACTTAGAAGTTGATGTGCCATGGCTTGATCCTTGATAATTTAGCCAGAAGTGTCCCACTTAAGCCGGACTATCTGCTGACAGAGGGAATCAGATTATGAAAAGCTTCTGTCTTCTAGAGTATGGGAGGTTGCATCAGACTCAATATCCCAGCAGAGATAGCAGTAACAAACTCAACAGAGTTTTTTTCTCCTTGAATCCAGATTTTATTTTCTGTATGTACATTCTGATTATTTATCCCCATTTCCCTAGACAGCAGAGACATCACTTTGCCAACAAATGTCCATCTAGTCAAAGCTATAGTTTTTCCAGTAGTATGGCATGAATGTGAGAGTTGGACCATGAAGGCTGAGCACCAAAGAATTAAAATTTTGGAACTGTGGTGCTGGAGAAGACTCTTGAGAATCCTTGGACAGCAAAGAGATCAAATCAGTCAATCTTAAAGGAAATCAACCCTAAATATTCCTTGAGAGGACTGATGCTGAAGCTGAATCTCCAATGCTTTGGCCATCTGATGTGACGAGCTGACTTATTGGAAAAGATCCTGATGCTGGGAAAGACTGAAGGCAGGAGGAGAAGCAGGCAACAGAGAATGAGATGGTTGAATGTCATCACTGACTCGGTGGACATGAGATTGAGTAAGCTACAGAAGGTGGTAAAGAAAAGGGGAGCCTGGAGTGCTACAGTCCATGGTGTTGCACAGAGACAGACATGACTTAGCAACTGAACAAAAACAACCCATCAAAAAGATGGAAGGCATCTTGAAATATTAATAGTTACGCTGTTCTGTGCTTAGTCATTCAGTCGTGTCTGACACTTTGCGACCCCATGGACTGAGGCCGCCAGGTTCCTCAGGGGATTCTCCAGGCAAGAATACTGGAGTGGGTTGCCATGCCCTCCTCCAGGGAATCTTTCCAACCCAGGGATCCAACCCAGGTTTCCCAGCCCAGGGATCAAACCCAGGTCTCCTGCATTGCAAGCAGATTCTTTACAGACTGAGCCACCAGGGAAACCCAAGAATACTAGACTGAATAGCCTATCCCTTCTCTAGGGGATCTTTCTGACCCAGGAATCAAACTGGGGCCTCCTGCATTGCAGGTGGAGTCTTTACCTGCTGAGGTACCAGGAAAGCCCATTAACAGTTATAGCTAACAGTTATGAGGACCTACCACAGACCGTTTACTTATGCTGCATTCTATCTCATCTTCACAATACTGTTTTGGAGACAGGAGTTATTCTACCCACTTTGCATATAAGGAAACTTAAAGGTCAATTAAAGCTGATCTACCAAAGCCCATATCACTAATAAGGGGCCAAAGCAAAGAGGATTTAAAAAAAAATTCTCTTCAATTCATTGATGAGAAAACAGGCACAGGGAGGTGAGGTAACTTTTTCCATGTGACATGATTCATCCAAATGCAACCCCCAGTCCACTGCTGCCAAAGCCTATGATTGTCACACCATTCCAGTGACTTCTTCCATTGAGCAGCTCCCCTGACAATGCAGCAAGAAGTGATTTTTCCTAGAAAGCCCCGTCTGGGTGACTTAGGAAGGCAGCTCTGCCAGGGCTGCCCAGCAGCCCTTTTATACTAAGTTTTTCCCTCTGAAAAGCTCATCGCTCTGCTAAGATCAGTAACAGGTTAAAAAGCCACATCAAAAGAATAATGCGTTTGGTTTTGGCAACTTCTGATCTTCTCTTGGAACCTGCCTTTGGGGACTGGACTGGACTGGAGGGGGCGGGGCATGGCCAGAGAGCAGGATTTTCCTTGTGTGTGATGCCAGAGCTGGCTTTTCAGGACACATGGAAGGGCCAACCTGACTGCCGTGACAGGTGGGGTATGGATGAGGTGCTCCCGTTATGGGTGATAATGAGACTTTTCAGTGTCTGTCAGTTACGGAACAATTGAAGTCATCGAGTGACTGGCAGCTCCACAGCTAGCTCATTGCTCCGAGGCACAGCTGCTGAAACGTGCTCTGCTTTGAGGAAGTCATTGATGCTGGCACGGGAAGGGTTAACACACCCCAGTGCGCTTGCCTAAGCTCTTCCAGCAGAGGGAGGAGGGGGCGGTGTGGGGGTGGGATCTGTGTCACATGCACCCATAGCAAAACAGTAGGGAAACAGTTTTAAACCATATTGTTCCCCGTTCTGGTTTGCATACTAATGTCTTTCGGATTACTCTCTCTCCTGCTCTGGTAACCTGTCACCTGTAAGTGGGGGCCCGGGGAAGAGAGGGAATGGTGGGGACAGGCAGGCAGCAGAGAGCCTAAATGACCCAGCAGCCTGCCCTTGGTTTTATGGAGTTGCTTTGTGGGTCCTTGAACTAATTTAGGGACTGATGGTGTGACAGTCATGCTGGAGCACCTGAGAACTCCCCCGAGGCTACCTCTCAACACCTCTTCTGCTCCAAATAATAAATACAAAGGACACCCAACCTCAAAAAATTAAACATGAAATTACCATGTGACCCAGCAATCGCACTTCTGGGTACATGTGCTAAGTCCCTTCAGTCGTGTCCAACTCTGTGAGACGCTAC
The DNA here is from genome assembly GCF_019923935.1 of Bubalus bubalis. Taxonomy (NCBI): domain Eukaryota; kingdom Metazoa; phylum Chordata; class Mammalia; order Artiodactyla; family Bovidae; genus Bubalus; species Bubalus bubalis. Next base: position 18,745,634 of record NC_059172.1, on the reverse strand, counting down.
AGACAGGCTCCTCTGGTCATGGAACTCTCCAGGCAAGAATACTGGAGTGGGTGGCCATGCCTTCCTCCCGGGGATCTCCCCGACCCAGGGATCAAACCTGTGCCTCTTAGGTCTCCTGCATAGGCAGGCAAGTTTTTTACCACTAGCACCACCGGGGAAGCCCAAATCCCCAAATTAGAAGCAGGGTCTTAGATATTTGTACACCTATTGACGGATGACTGGATAAACTAAATGTGACATATACATACAACAGAATATTTTTTAGCCTTAAAAAGGCAGGAAGTTCTGACACATGCTGCAACATGGATGAAGCTTGAAGACATTATGCTAAGTCTGTGAGAGAAGCCAGACACAAAAATGCAATTATTTGTGATTCTTCTTCTATGAGGTACCTAAAATAATCAAATTCACGGAGGCAGAAAGTCGAATGGTGGTTTCCGAGGGCTGGAAGAATAGAGAAATGGGGAGTTTTTGTTTCATGGGTAAAGGAGTTTCAGTTGGGAACGATAAAAAAGATGAAAACATTTATGTATTTATTGCACAACAATGTAAATGTACTTAATGCCTCTGTAGTATACATTTAATATGGTTAACATGGTAAATTTTATGTTGTGTCGATTTTACCACATACTTTTAAAGAAACACACTCATAATTAAAGCACACACAGAGCTTGGAATTCATTTCCATAATCCATAAAGTGTCGTACAAATATCAGCTAAATGTGCACACTTGCCTTCCTGTCTTCTTCAAGGAAGCATCATTAACTTCTTTTGACAGAGAAAGAAATTGAAGTTCAGAGGGGTAAACTCAGTTGCCCCGGTTCCACTATAGTGATGGAGGGTTTAAACCTTGATCTCCCTGTCATCAAATGCAGCACAATTTACATACTCCAAAATGCCTGAAAAAAAAATCCTGCTCTTTCAGGGTGCTCATATGCCAGCCAGATGAAGCTGAACTCACCTGCTCTCTGAAACATGGGCGACTCAAACTAAGAAATACTTTAAAAATCATCAATGGGACAAGTCTAACTTATAATTCATAGAACCGAAATATACGGGTACTCTGATAATAGCTAGGTGGGGAGGAACCTGAAGAATGTCCCTAATAAAGATACAACCATCTGTCACGTGTGGCTTTGGTTGGCTTGAGGAAATAGTTTCACAGGATTCAAAGCATTCCCCTGTAATCAAGAGAGTCATGCCTGAACTGCACTGGTAATAACTACAAACCACTGGTTATTTTTCTAAGCCCAGTTGGAATAACTTGCTCATGCCTGACCAGTTCTCTCTCTTGGTTTGAAATGGTTATGACATGTCATTCTCAGTATGTTTTGTCATTCTCAGTATCTCATTCTCTTATAGTTTTGAAAATACTTTTTCCAGGTCTTTATGCCCCCAAAATATTAATATTAGAAACATATAGTCTAAACCAGATAGCATAGCACAGTGATTAAGATAATAGGCTCTGGGGTCCCACTGTCACTGCACAAATCCTGGCTTTCCCACTCACTGGTTGTAAGACCTTGACCTTGGGAAAATTATTTTGCTTCTCTGTGCAAAAGTTTCTTCATCCTCAGTTTCTTCATCTGCAATATGGGGATAATAACAGCACATACTGCATTCGATTATTTTGAAGTTTAATTTCTTTGAATACATTGATGCCTCTCCTTTCCCAAATTCCAATGATATAGGAAAAGGAATAAGACCATTTATCTTCAGAAGTGCCCCGTGACTATTTCAGGAGAGGGAGAGGCAGGGACTGGGAGGTGAGGAAAGGTGGCTTTGAACCAAGTATAAGCATCATACAGTCTCCTCTGGTACCAATTACTGTGATAAATTGAAGGTGACAAGTTATTTTATGACATAAATGCAAATCAGCATTCAGTCCACTGTTATTTTCCAATGCCCTGGCACTTTAATGGTCCCCATAAGTTTGCTTCACTTGCAGCAAGTATCGGTATGTTCACAGTCAGCCAGAGAATTTATTTTTAGGTGGGGTGTGCAATGAACTGAACCCACCGGCTGACTTAGAAAAATGATCACATTCCCATCCACAAATTATTCACAAAGCTAGTTAGCATTTGAGCCTCTGACGGTGAAATAACACAATACATAGAGATTTGTCAAAAAGGCTCATTTCCACCTGCCAGGCTTGACTTTCTAAATATTAGGCATTCACACACTTGTGGGTGTGTGTATGTTTAGAAAAACAAAAACCTGCCCCCATATGCAACATTGCCTTTGAGACCTCCTACTCCTGATTCACATGGTGCGGAGGGAGGAGAAAGGCTTCCTGTCTGTTGAGCCAGTAAACTTACGCACCTGAAGCTCTCTTTCAACATGATGTTCACTGTCAAAAGTGATTTCTTGTCCAGTCAGTTCCACCCTTCTCTTTTGATGTTGTTGGGGGTGGGGGGAACAAAAAGTCAAAAGAAAGAAAGAAAACAAAGAGATAAGCCGCCTCCTCACTGTAAACAGGACTGCCCCTCCCCACCTGTCACTCTCCTGGGTTGGCGTTGACAGACAGTGGAAACTGTTAAATACACTGCCTAATTAATTTAAAATACAACTTCAGAGCAACAATCCCTAATTGTTCAAAAGCGCTTTTATTAGGGCATAAAGATAATCACAGATTTAAGTCATTAAGAGTCATAATAGAGAAACTAGTACACAAAGTGAAACGTGACCACCAGTGTACCCTTCTTTTGAAGAGCTCCTGGCTGCATTCATTCATTTATTTATTAGCCAAATATTTAGTGAGTACCCATTGTACTGCCCCGCCAGTAAGCCACCAAAAGGTCCTATGTTCTGAAGATCAGTGACTTATCTTTTTCTAATTTTTCTGTTTCATCCAAGAATTGATGTTTGACAGTGTGTGTGTGTTTGTGTGTGTGTGTGTGTGTGTGTGTGTATGTACACAGTTTACATTCTGTAATGCAATCAGCATGCAAGGGCAGGGAAGGCTGAGGGAACTGGGCAGTGAGAGGCATTTCGTATGCATGACACAAAGCAAGGAGTCTTTCTATGCACGCCTTTCTTTAAGTGCATTGCATTAGGCATTCTGTCTGACAAGTTGCCACTTGGAGACACAGTCTTCCCCCCTCCCCCACACTCCAACCTGCCACCTGACATTGCTTCACAAGTGTTTAATTTCCCGTTGTCTGAAATAAAATGGTATGTAAAGCATGCGTTGCCATGGATGCAAAATCCAACAAGGCATATAGAGGTTCCTGAAGCTGGTAACTTGGATCTGCCCAGGTAACAAGGCGCTGAATTAAGGCAAAGGAAGAACTGACCCTCCCCAAAGACGCTTCCTGTAGAAAGTTCTCCAGGTGCAGCTGCGCACTCGTATATTCACCAGCACCAAACTCTTTCTTTTGCCTGCAGAGAATGTGCCTGTTCTATCTTTTTCTCATCTGCTGTCAAGAAAGTCACTTTCTTCTCTATAGAATGCTTCCAAGGTTCAAGTCCTTGGCTGGAAGCTTCTCTGAAAAAGTTCTCAAACAGGGCTGTTGTGAGCTTTGAGGGATGAAATCAAAGAAGCTTCAGTTGCACACAACACTTAAAGCTGGGCCCACTCTACTGAAGCCGGATTCTCCTTGAATTCCACACCTAGGTACATACCCAAGAGAAATGCACACACAGCTTCACAAAAGGCTCTCACTAGCATGTTGACGGTAATGCTATATTTTTAAAATTGGAGTACAGTTGCTCCCCCAGTGACTCAGCGGTAAAGAATCTGCCTGCAATGCAGGAGTTGCAGGAGGCACAGGTTTGATCCCTGGTTTAGGAAGATTCCTGGAGGAGGGCACAGTAACCCATGCCAGTATTCTTGCCTGGAGAATCCCATGGGCAGAGGAGCCTGGTGGGCTACAGTTCATAGGCTCGCACAGAGTTGGACACAACTGAAGCGACTTAGCACACACGCAAGGTTGTTTTACAATTTTGTGAAAGTTTCTACTGTACAGCAAAGTGAATCAACTGTACATATACATACATCCCCTCCTTTATGGGTTTCCCACTGAGGGCACCACAGAGCACTGAGTAGAGTTCCCTGTGCCTTACAGTAAGTTCTCATTAATTATCTATTTTATGCATAGTATCAGTAGTATATATATGTCAATCCCAATCTTCCAGTTCACCTCACCACCCCCTTTCCTGCATGGTATCCATACATTCGTTCTCTACATCTGTGTTTCTATTTCTGCTTTGCAAACATGATCATCTAAACCATTTTTTTCAGATTCCACATACATGCGTTAATATATGATATCTGTTTTTCTCTTTCCGCCTTACTTTACTTTATGTGGCAGTCTCTAGGTCCATCCACATCTCTACAAATGACCCAATTTTGTTCCTTTTTCTGGCTAAGTAACATTCCATTGTATGCATGCACCACATCTTCTTTACCCATTCCTCTGCTGATGAACATTTAGGTTGTTTCCATGTCCTGACTGTTGGAAATAGGACAACAGCACGATTCACAATAGTCCCCAAATGGAAATTGCCCAGTGCTCAATGTTATATTCCAACACCCAAATACCAGAAAATGGAACACTAAAAAGCAATGAGGATGACTGGACCATAGCTACACACAACAGATGCATCTCACAAGTGATGTTGGGGGAGAGGAGCGAGACCCAAAAGAGGATGTACTGTGTGTGATTCTGTTTATATACAACTTCATAATAGATGAATATAGATAGATGAATAATAGCCACTAGTCAGAATAGTGGCTGTCTTTAGGCAGAAAAGGACTTCCCTGGTAGCTCAGCTGGGAAAGAATCTGCCTGCAATGCAGGAGACCCCAGTTTGATTCCTTGGGTTGGAAGATCCACTGGAGAAAGGATAGGCTACCTACTCCAGTATTCTTGGGCTTCCCTGGTGGTTCAGCTGGTAAAGAATCTGCCTGCAAGGCAGGAGACCTGAGTTTGATCCCTGGGTTGGGAAGATCCCCTGGAGAAGGGAACAGCTACCCACCCCACTATTCTGGTCTAAAGAAGTCCATGAACTGTTTAGTCCATTGGGTCGCAAAGAATTGGACAGGACTGAGCAACTTTCACTTTCGACTTTCTTTTAGGGAGAAAAGGCTTCCTTGGTGGCTCAGATGGTAAAGAATCTGCCTGCAATGCAGGAGATGGGGGTTCAGTCCCTGGATTGGGAAGATGCTCTGGAGAAGGGCATGGCAACCCACTCTGGTATTCTTGCCTGGAGAATTACATGGACAGAGGAGCCTGGTGGGCTGCAGTCCAAGGGTCTGGAAAGAGTGGGACACAACTGAGTGAGTGACTAACAACTTAGGGAAATAGGAAAGTCTAGACTGGCATGGAATGCAAGGGGATTCTGGGGATGCTAGCAGCTGTCCATTTTATGACTGGGTAGTGTTTTTGCCTACTTTTGTTTGTGTGATGTATTTCACAAAAAGTAAAAAGTTTTTTAAAAAACTCTTCAGTTTGGCCTTGAAGCAAGCAAGGGCAGTTAGCTGTCTGGGTCCGTTGGCATCTGTGGTTTCCTCACAGTCACTCTGAGGGAGACTGAGAGGCAGATCCAGGAGATCAGCACATGGCAGGAGCCAGGCGACCCTTTCTGCTGCCACCCAGAGAGCATCTTCAGTCCTGTTGGTGAGACGGCTGTAGCGCTGCCTCAGTGTCCCTAAGGCTCACAGTAGGAAATTAAGAGTCCACAATAGTCAGTGGTTATTACCTTTTCCTTAAATCATTTTTAAAAAATCAATTGTAAAGGATACTTCCCAGCCCCAAACACACAAGCACATTTTTACCTCTTTGAAACGGGCTGTGCCAAACTGTTGATGACAAGACAGCACTGGGTCCTTGTAATTGGCAGCTATTTTCCTTTTTCAGTGGTGCGTAAATCTTAGATTTGTTCAAGCGCAGTACATCTCTCTTACAATGAGATGTTTTGCTGATGCTTTCTGCACCTCAGAGAGGAGAAGCCAGACCCCCTTTCCTGCTTGGTTTCAGGTTCAGGAAGGCCAGGGAAAAGCCCTTAAGGAGGTATTAGGAGGGCAGAAGAGAAGTCATTTTTTCCCCCCGAGATCGTGGATAGACTGGTATCTGCGGGCAGACCTTTGAACATCCCCTGCTCTGAGGCAGCAGGACCAGATGGTCAGAGACTGTGTAGAGGAGGAAAAGGTTTTTCTGAACCCTCTTAGGGTCCCTGGCTGGGTGAAAATTAAATTGACAAAGACAGATCCTCAGGAGAAAAGCACACAAAGCGTATTGAATTTTTACATGGACGTGGAGCCTTCATGAAAGAATGAGCCTTGAAGTAGTGACAAGAGCAGAAAGCTTTTATATCTTTTAGACAAAGAAATAATACACTGGTGAAGAATTGATAAGGCAGAGGGGTTTGGGATAGGGGTGGTAAATGGTGATGAAGTAACTAGGAAGATAAGGTGAGTTTATCAGGGTTTGCTTGTAAGGATTTCTCGGCCCCTCAACTCCCCATCCTTGCAGATAAGACCTCCTGGTACAGGGAAGGTAGCTTCCACCTGGAGTTTTAGGATCTGTTTCCAGGAAGAAGAGTGGGGGAAGTCAGATGCCTCTCCTTCTTTGCTGTTTTCCCAAATTCCTTCAGTTTAGATTTTCAATACGCCAAGCTGCCATATTTTGGGAGTGATATGTCTGGAATCTCATCTGTTGTTTCTCTGACCTTTGCTCCCCTATCCCTTCTCCCTTCACCTCAGTTTTGTGAAACTCTGATTTCTTATATTAGAACTCTTGAATCTTGGAATATATTGAGCAGCCTTTGTTTTCCCTGACTGAACCCTGACAGGGTAGAATTATACAAACACGCACATACATATGCACACATGGAGAATTCTACCACTGGGGTCTACTGTTTAGACTTTTAGCAGTGCGATGAAAGTGAAAGTGAAAGTTGCTCAGTCGTGTCCAACTCTTTGTGACCCCATAGACTGTTCAGTCCATGGAATTCTCCAGGCCAGGATACTGGAGTGGGTAGCCTTTCCCATCTCCAGGGGATCTTCCCAACCCAGGGATCGAATCCAGGTCTCCCACATTGCAGGTGGATTCTTTACCAGCTGAGCCTCAAGGGAAGCCCAAGAATACTGGAGTGGGTAGCCTATCCCTTCTCCAAGGGATCTTCCCAACCCAGGAATCAAACCTGGATCTGCTGCATTGCAGGCAGATTCTTTACCAACTGAGCTATCAGGGAAGGCTGCTGCTTATCTCTGGGCCTCACCTGAGGAGCTGGCTTCCACAACAGGACTATAAAAACTCTGTAATCCCACCTCTGGCTCTGACCTCACCTAACATCTACCATTCTATGCTCTCTGAGTTCCAACCAAACTGGACCCTGCTGGCTGTCAGCTCTTGGAGTCCCTCCTTCTACACTGGCTCTGAGATGTCACCCCAGCTCTTCCGCTTGCCTGGGGACCTCTAATTGCCTCCCCCTAATCAACTAACATTCCTCCTTCAGGCAGGAATTGTCCCTTTCTCGGGGAGGCTTGACAGAATGGTGGGAAGTAGGATTGCAAATAAAATAAGCAAAAATGGAGGCAGTAGAGGATGTTCTGGGAGTATGTGGCAGGAGCCCTAATATATTCTGGGAATCAAATACTTCTCTGGGACTTCCCTGACCATCCAGTGGTTAAGACTCTGTGCTTCCACTGCTGGGGGAATGAGTTCAATTAGGGAACTAATATCCCACATGATGTGTAGCACAACCAAAAAAAGAAAGAAACTGCTTCCTGATTTTTTTGCAAAAACCAGGCCCAAAGGGAGCACTATGGTATCTCTAGCACCCAGCACCCACTCTGGGACCGGAAGGACACTCAACATATATTTGTTGGTATTCAAATTCCCCTCTTCATGGGTAAATGATGCATCTCCCTCAAGATAGATGGGCCTCAGTTTTATAGCAGGTGGAACTGACAGGAGAGCACAAGGGAGAATTCACATGTTTTCGGCACTTTCTGTGCACTGTGCGTGGTGCCAAGTGATTTGCCTACATTATCATCTCTTAATTCTTGCAAGAATGCTAAGAGGTAGAGGCTATTAATATCTCCCTTTTACAAACGAGTGGACTGGAGCTTAGAGAGGTTAAATAACCTGGCCAAGGTCATACAGTCGCCCCCAAGTCTCAATTCCTCATCCTCTCTTTTATCAGTAATTGTTCATAATGTCATATGTCCCTCACATGGCTGGCAAAAATGTCTCAGATATAGCAACAGTTGATTTCCGTAATAATTATAGGAGGTTGTTTTCAATGTGCCCTGATATTCTATTTTGTCACTTCGGCAATGACAGGCTTGCATTTCTCCATTGCTCAGCTACGGTGGCTTAGTCTTGACCTCTAACCTCCGCCAACTCTTTGAAATTGCTCTATTTCTCTCCCTTTAAAGGGAGCTATGGGGGAATCAGTTAGGAGGCCCCATCACAATTTCCTTCCAAATCCCTCTTTTCTCAGTCTGTGTTGAGGTTATTGGTCCTATGAGAGGCTCCCCCACCCCTATGCCTAACTAGCCTCCAGGGTGCATCAGATCAGATCAGATCAGTCGCTCAGTCGTGTCCGACTCTTTGCGACCCCATGAATCGCAGCACGCCAGGCCTCCCTGTCCATCACCAACTCCCGGAATTCACTCAGACTCGCGTCCATTGAGTCAGTGATGCCATCCAGCCATCTCATCCTCTGTCGTCCCCTTCTCCTCTTGCCCCCAATCCCCCTCAGCATCAGAGTCTTTTCCAATGAGTCAACTCTTCACATGAGGTGGCCAAAGTACTGGAGTTTCAGCTTTAGCATCAGTCCTTCCAAAGAAATCCCAGGGCTGATCTCCTTCAGAATGGACTGGTTGGATCTCCTTGCAGTCCAAGGGACTCTCAAGAGTCTTCTCCAACACCCCAGTTCAAAAGCCTCAATTCTTCGGCACTCAGCCTTCTTCACAGTCCAACTCTCACATCCATACATGACCACAGAAAAAGTCATAGCCTTGACTAGACGGACCTTTGTTGGCAAAGTAATGTCTCTGCTTTTGAATATGCCATCTAGGTTGGTCATAACTTTTCTTCCAAGGAGTAAGCGTCTTTTAATTTCATGGCTGCAGTCACCACCTGAAGTGATTTTGGAGCCCAGAAAAATAAAGTCTGACACTGTTTACACTGTTTCCCCATCGATTTCCCATGAAGTGATGGGACCGGATGCCATGATCTTCGTTTTCTGAATGTTGAGCTTTAAGCCAACTTTTTCCCTCTCCACTTTCACCTTCTTCAAGAGGCTTCTGAGTTCCTCTTCACTTTCTGCCATAAGGGTGGTGTCATCTGCATATCTGAGGTGATTGATATTTCTCCTGGCAATCTTGATTCCAGCTTGTGTTTCTTCCAGTCCAGCGTTTCTCATGATGTACTCTGCATAGAAGTTAAATAAACAGGGTGACAATATACAGCTTTGAGGTACACTTTTTCCTATTTGGAACCAGTCTGTTGTTCCATGTCCAGTTCTAACTGTTGCTTCCTGACCTGCATACAAATTTCTCAAGAGGCAGATCAGGTGGTCTGGTATTCCCTTCTCTTTCAGAATTTTCCACAGTTTATTGTGATCCACACAGTCAAAGGCTTTGACATAGTCAATAAAGCAGAAATAGATGTTTTTCTGGAACTCTCTTGCTTTTTCCATGATCCAGCGGATGTTGGCAGTTTGATCTCTGGTTCCTCTGCCTTTTCTAAAGCCAGCTTGCACATCAGGAAGTTCACGGTTCACATATTGCTGAAGCCTGGCTTGGAGAATTTTGAGCATTACTTTACTAGTGTGTGAGATAAGTGCAATTGTGCGGTAGTTTGAGCATTCTTTGGCATTGCCTTTCTTTGGGATTGGAATGAAAACTGACCTTTTTCAGTCCTGTGGCCACTGCTGAGTTTTCCAAATTTGCTGGGATATTGAGTACAGCACTTTCACAGCATCATCTTTCAGGATTTGGAATAGCTCAACTGGAATTCCATCACCTCCACTAGCTTTGTTCATAGTGATGCTTTCTAAGGCCCACTTCACTTCACATTCCAGGATGTCTGGCTCTAGTTGAGTGATCACACCATCGTGATTATCTGGGTCGTGAAGATCTTTTTTGTACAGTTCTTCTGTGTATTCTTGCCACCTCTTCTTAATATCTTCTGCTTCTGTTAGGTCCATACCATTTCTGTCCTTTATCGAGCTCATCTTTGCATGAAATGTTCCTTTGGTATCTCTAATTTTCTTGAAGAGATCTCTAGTCTTTCCCATTCTGTTGTTTTCCTCTATTTCTTTGCATTGATCGCTGAAGAAGGCTCTCTTATCTCGTCTTGCTATTCTTTGTAACTCTGCATTCAGACGTTTATGTCTTTCCTTTTCTCCTTTGCTTTTCGCCTCTCTTCTTTTCACAGCTATTTGTAAGGCCTCCCCAGACAGCCATTTTGCTTTTTTGCATTTCTTTTCCATGGGGATGGTCTTGAACCCTGTCTCCTATACAATGTCAGGAACCTCATTCCATAGCTCATCAGGCACTCTGTCTATCAGATCTAGGCCCTTAAATCTATTTCTCACTTCCACTGTATAATCATAAGGGATTTGATTTAGGTCATACCTGAATGGTCTAGTGGTTTTCCCTACTTTCTTCTATTTAAGTCTGAATTTGGCAATAAGGACTTCATGGTCTGAGCCACAGTCAGCTCCTGGTCTTTTTTTTGCTGACTGTATAGAGCTTCTCCATCTTTGGCTGCAAAGAATATAATCAATCTGATTTCGGTGTTGACCATCTGGTGATGTCCATGTGTAGAGTCTTCTCTAGTGTTGTTGGAAGAGGGTGTTTGTTATGACCAGTGTATTTTCTTGGCAAAACTCTATTAGTCTTCTCCCTGCTTCATTCTGTATTCCAAGGCCAAATTTGCCTGTTACTTCAGGTGTTTCTTGACTTCCTTCTTTTGCATTCCAGTCCCCTATAATGAAAAGGACATCTCTTTTGGGTGTTAGTTCTAAAAGGTCTTGTAGGTCTTCATAGAACCATTCAACTTCAGCTTCTTCAGCGTTACTGGTTGGGGCATAGACTTGGATTACTGTGATATTGAATGGTTTGCCTTGGAAACGAACAGAGATCATTCTGTCGTTTTTGAGATTGCATCCAAGTACTGCATTTCGGACTCTTTTGTTGACCATGATGGCTACTCCATTTCTTCTGAGGGATTCCTGCCCACAGTAGTAGATATAATGGTCATCTGAGTTAAATTCACCCATTCCAGTCCATTTCAGTTCGCTGATTCCTAGAATGTCGACATTCACTCTTGCCATCTCTTGTTTGGCCACTTCCAATTTGCCTTGATTCATGGACCTGACATTCCAGGTTCCTATGCAATATTGCTCTTTACAGCATCGGACCTTGCTTCTATCACCAGTCACATCCAGAGCTGGGTATTGTTTTTGCTTTGGCTCCATCCCTTCGTTCTTTCTGGAGTTATTTCTCCACTGATCTCTAGTAGCATATTTGGCACCTACCGACCTGGGGAGTTTCTCTTTCAGTATCCTATCATTTTGCTTTTTCATACTGTTCATGGGGTTCTCAAGGCAAGAATACTGAAGTGGTTTGCCATTCCCCTCTCCAGTGGACAACATTCTGTCAGATCTCTCCACCATGACCCGCCCATCTTGGGTTGCCCCACGGGCATGGCTTAGTTTCATTGAGTTAGACAAGGCTGTGGTCCTAGTGTGATTAGATTGACTAGTTTTCTGTGAGTATGGTTTCAGTGTGTCTGCCCTCTGATGCCTTCTTGCAACACCTACCATCTTACTTGGGTTTCTCTTACCTTTGGCGTGGGGTATCTCTTCACTGCTGCTCCAGCAAGGCGCAGCCAATGCTCCTTACCTTGGACGAGGGGTATCTCCTCACCGCCACCCCTCCTGACCTTCAACGTGGGATAGCTCCTCTAGGTCCTCCTGTGCCCGCGCAGCCACAGCGTGGGGTTGGTCCTCCCGGCCACCACCCCTGGCCTCGGCTTAGGGGGATGGGGTAGCTCCTCCCGCCCGCCGTCCCTGTCCTCGGGCTTAAGGGTGTGGGGTATCTCCTCTCGTGGCCACCCCTGACCTCGGACGCTGGGTATCTCCTCTCGGCCGCCCCCCCCCCCCCCCGCCCCGACCTCCGACGTGGGGTAACTGCTCTTGGCCACCGCCCTTCGGGCATGGGGTCCTCCCGGCTTCTGCCCCTGACCTCGGAAGTGGGGTAGCTCCTCTCGGCCATGCTTAGCCAGGGTGCATGGCTCCTGGCAAAAGCAGGTGGGTATTTAACACTGTCCTGTTATATCACAGCCTAGTACATGTCTGGACTTGAGTTAAAATATCTGATCAGGTCGGGCTACACCCCTTATCATGTGAACTTAGGTAAGTTACTCTCTTGGCCTCTTTTCTCCCTTATAAAATGCAAATGATAATAGTATCCACCTTATGAGGCTGTTGAGTAGATTAGTTGTTGTTTAGTCCCTAAGTCGTGTCCAGGTCTTTGTGACGCCATGGACCGCAACACGCCAGGTTTCACTATCCTTCACTATCTCCCAGAGTTTGCTCAAACTCATGTCCATTGAGTCCATGATGCCGTCCAACCACCTCATCCTCTGTCACCCTCTTCTCCTCCTGCCCTCAGTCTTTCTCAGTATCAGGGTCTTTTCCAAAGGGTCGACTCTTCGTATTACGTGGCCAAAGTATTGGAGTTTCAGCATCAGCATCAGTCCTTCCAATGAATATTCTGGACTGATTTCCTTTAGGATTGACTTGTTTGATCTCCTTGCTTTCCAAGGGACTCTCAAGAGTCTTCTCCATCATCCCAATTCAAAAGCATCAATTTTTCAGCACTCAGTCTCCTTTATGGTCCAACTCTCACATCCATACATGACTACTGGAAAAACCATAGCTTTAACCACACGGACCTTTGTCGGTAAAGTGACAGCTCTGATTTTTAATATACTGTCTAGGTTTGAAGGGATTAGATGATTTAACAAAGACACGAACATAGTGGAGTGCCTGGACCATAGTGAATGTTAAATATGAGAGTGTTGATGACAGTCCATGAAGCATTGGTCAGAACTTTACACAGAACACAAGCAGCCTTATCTCCTGTCCAAACAGTAACTCCAGCCTCCTTTCTGTTTTGATTTGTTTCCCTTCCTCCAATGGACTAGAAGCTAAGTACCCCCAGGCTGCTAAACTGTGCATTCAGGAAGACTGTCTCCTAGAGGGAAGAATAGACTGGTGGGGTAAGCAGTTTCCTTGTGAAGTTTTCTTTCCCCCAATGGCCCTAACCTCTTCCCTCATCTTTCACCAGTGCTCCTGTGGCAGAAAAATTCATTCCCCTTTCTAACTGAATCACAGCTTTAATAAAGCTATTGTATTTGACCACAGGCTTAGGAAACAGTAATAAAACATAATAAGAGAAGATCATTAAAGTTCTATAAAGCAAGCTTCCAGCTTCTTCATTTCCAGTGTCCCCGAGCCTTAGATAAAGGATAAACATTTTTTAATCAAAATCTAAATAACAGTAAACCTCACTTCTCATTTCATTTCAAGTATTTTTCCAGTTAAGTATGTGGTGTTTTCTAATTTCCTGTGTAGATCAGATACACTGTAAAAGTGTGTGTGTGTGTGTGTGTGTGTGTTTAAGTTTTCAGGGCACTTTTCTGACTGCCAGTTCCAGCACATGTCTTTGGTAAGGTTTTCAGAGAAGTGAGCCAAGAATGATTAAAATTCTGGAGAATGATTTCTGAGAGAACAAGAACAAATGAGTACTGGGAAGTAAAAGCACTTCTTGGAGGTCTAACTGGGTAAGCTCAGAAAGACTGAGGAAAAGCAGGCATTAATTATATGATGCAACAGGTTATGGTTCAAGAATTTTTTATTTTTATTTTATTTTATTTTTAAAATTTACATAATTGTATTAGTTCTGCCAAACATCAAAATGAATCTGCCACAGGCATACATGTGTTCCCCATCCTGAACCCTCCTCCCTCCTCCCTCCCCATTCCATCCCTCTGGGTCGTCCCAGTGCACCAGCCCCAAGCATCCAGTATTGTGCATCGAACCTGGACTGGCAACTCGTTTCATACATGATATGTTACATGTTTCAATGCCATTCTGCCAAATCTTCCCACCCTCTCCCTCTCTCACAGAGTCCATAAGACTGTTCTATACATCAGTGTCTCTTTTGCTGTCTCGTACACAGGGTTATTGTTACCATCTTTCTAAATTCCATATATATGTGTTAGTATACTGTATTGGTGTTTCTCTTTCTGGCTTACTTCACTCTGTATAATAGGCTCCAGTTTCATCCACCTCATTAGAACTGATTCAAATGTATTCTTTTTAATGGCTGAATAATACTCCATTGTGTATATGTACCACTGCTTTCTTATCCATTCATCTGCTGATGGACATCTAGGTTGCTTCCATGTCCTGGCTATTATAAACAGTGCTGCGATGAACATTGGGGTACATGTGTCTCTTTCCCTTCTGGTTTCCTCAGTGTGTATGCCCAGCAGTGGGATTGCTGGGTCATAAGGCAACTCTATTTCCAGTTTTTTAAGGAATCTCCACACTGTTCTCCATAGTGGCTGTACTAGTTTGCATTCCCACCAACAGTGCAAGAGGGTTCCCTTTTCTCCACACCCTCTCCAGCATTTATTACTTGTAGACTTTTGGATCGCAGCCATTCTGACTGGTGTGAAATGGTACCTCATAGTGGTTTTGATTTGCATTTCTCTGATAATGAGTGATGTTGAGCATCTTTTCATGTGTTTGTTAGCCATCTGTATGTCTTCTTTGGAGAAATGTCTATTTAGTTCTTTGGCCCATTTTTTGATTGGGTCATTTATTTTTCTGGAGTTGAGCTGTAGGAGTTGCTTGTATATTCTCGAGATTAGTTGTTTGTCAGTTGCTTCATTTGCTATTATCTTCTCCCATTCTGAAGGCTGTCTTTTCACCTTGCTAATAGTTTCCTTTGATGTGCAGAAGCTTTTAAGGTTAATTAGGTCCCAGAGAGGCTCCCTCCAACCTTTTTGCTTACATGAAAAACAGCCATTAAAAAAGCAAGCACTGAAGTCAGAGACTCAAGTCTCATCTCTGGCATTTGCTAGCTGGTGTGTCCTTGGACAAGGTACCAAACTTCTATGAGCCTGGACTGTCTTGTCTGAAAATGGCAATAATAAAAATCTAATTGTTTGTAAGAAGATTATGCGAAATTAAAAAGGGTAGTGCATGTAAATGCACTTTGCACAATGTCTAGCACATAAATTGTGTGCCATGCTAAGTCACTTCACTCGTGTCTTACCCTTTGCGACCCCATGGACTGTAGCCCACCAGGCTCCTCCATCCATGGGATTCTCCAGGCAACAGTACTAGAGTAGGTTGCCATTTCCTCCTCTAGGGGATCTTCCCAACCCAGGGATAGAACTACATCTCCTGCATTGCAGGCAGATTCTTTACCCACTGAGCCACCTGGGAAGCCTAAGTTCATTATTAATGTTTATGGAGCTACTACTTAATAGTACCACATTTTGAACAATGAAAGTCTTGCAAAAGAATTATCCAAAGGGAATTTACTAAAGACATTTTAAAACAAGCTGAGCTAAAACATAAGAAACCTAAATCATGGGTAAGACTGGAGGTGGATTAGCAAACTGGAATTTGACACTTCATCAACATCATCATAAAAAAATTTTTTTTTCATTCTACGGGGACTCCCAAGATACACATTTTCCCATATTTTGACATCTCTCCATCAGGGAATCTGAACAACTCCCAGCATGTTTTCTTTCTTCACGCTTTATGAAATGATGATGCATATTCCAATAGATGGTATCTAAGAGTTGATAAAATAGAGTCCTAAGCATTAAGCTTTCTGGTGCTCTGTTCTGAGTAAATAAGCCCAGACAGTTCTGGCTACCAAGTAATTTACAATGAGAGGTACACAGTGTGCAGAGAACACTGAAACAGCTAAGCGAACACTGTGCAGAAACAGAGAGGCTGTGTGGTTCTTTATTGGCAACAAAAATAAAGCTAATTAATTTTTTAAAATTCCTCTTCACCATTTACTTATTGGTAAAATTTCTTAATTACACTTTAACTTACTGTAATTAAATTTCTTAATTTAATTAATACTTAATTTCTATGAGCCTTGATTTTCTCCTCTATGAAAGGGGTCTAATAACATCTCTTAGAAGGTTGAGGTGAGGTTTGATGTCATCGGTGCTTGGCGCATAGAAAGCATGGGTTTCCTGTCTCCCATCCCTTCTCACAGCTCCCTCCTACCAAAACTGATGTTTCTTTCTTCCCTGAGCACCCACACAGAGGAGCCAGACCAGTCTCATCTTAAGACTTCCATCCTAGATGGACTTCCAAACATCTACTGTCTCAGTCCTTATTCTAATTAACAATCCCTGCTCCACTGCTCCTTTCCCTCTCTAGAAGTCTCTGTTCCAGGTAATTGCCTTGACTCACATCTCCTAATTCTTAGTGGTAAATCCCATGCTTGTTACCAAACAGGATCTCAATAAAACCCTGGATACCACATAATATGGGGATCCCTGGTGGCTCAGATGGTAGAGAATCTGTCTGCAATGCAAGAGACTCAGGTTCAATCCCTTGGTGAGGAGGATCCGTGGAGAAGGGAATGGCTATCCACTCCAGTATTCTTGCCTGAAGAATCCCATTGACATAGGAGTCTGTGGGTTGGTATACAGTCCATGGGTTGGCAAAGAGCTGGACAGAACTGAGCAACAAACACTTCCATTTACCCCACAGAATATGCACCACCCCCCATAAGCTCCACAAGAGTAGAGCCATGACTTTCTTATTAATTGCTGAGTCCCTGGTAGCAATTACAAGACTATATAGAGGAAAAGCTTTGTAGAAGGTCTCCTGGCTAAAGTCAAGGTGTCAACGAAGCTGCATTTCTTTCTGAAGATTCCAGGGGAAGGCTTGCTTCCTTGCCTTTTCCAGCTTTTAGAGCCTGCCCACATCCTTTGGCTCATAGCCTTTTTTCTCCATCTTCAAAGCCAGAAATGGCAGATTGAGTCCTTCTCACATCACATCACTTTGACTAATTCCTCTGCCTCCCTCTTCTATTTTTAAGAAGCTTTGTGGTACAGATTTTGTTCAAATTTCACAAAATTTTATGCCAGTGTCCATTATTTGTTTTCATACCTTATTCAAGGTTCCATACTGTATTTAGTTGCATTGAGCAGCTTCATCTGCATGCAACAAATTCTGGTAAATTCTCTTTTCATTTTTACAAATATTTTCTAGTTTTCCTTGTTATGACTTCTTAGACACACCCATCATTTAAAAGTGGTCATTTGATTTCCAAATATATGGGGCTTTTAAAGTATCTTTGATCTTAATTTCTCATTTTGACATTAATTTCTCACTTATTATCTTCTCTGTAATTGCCCTCTGTGTTTCTCCAGTCTTCTAACTTTATTGAGGCTTTCAATGGCTAAGTCAAAGATCTCTCTTGGTACATGTCACATTGCACCTGAAATATATGGATTATTTTCAAATATCTTTTGATATTGATTTCTAACAGAATTCAATAAGAGATAAGGGATAAGTGAACAGACTCTGTATGATTTCAATGCATTTAGACCATGGAATGTTTGCACCTTGTATTATATCCCTGGATATTTTTCAATGTCTTCAAGATTACAGTCTATGGGAACTTGAATAGAATTTATGTCCTAATGTTGTATGAAAATTGTATAAATCTTAATTTGTTAACTTCATTCATGGTGCTTTTCAGGTCTACTGTATCATTCTATATTTCTGTATATTCATTCTATTAATTTTGAGAGTTTGATGTTGAAACTCCTGTCTAAAATCTTATCTACTTAAAAGATAATTATAATATATAGTGGAACTTCATGTAACTTTGTTCTGTATTTTCCAAATCTCTTATGAATATGTTGTATTTTCATAATTAAAAAAAATTAAAAAGTGAAAAACTAAAAAAAAAAAATAAGAACACTTGGACATTGGACCCACCTGGATAATCTAGGTTAATTTTTCTATTGTAAAGACAGCTGATTAGCAACCTCAGTTCCTTATGCAATCTTAATTCCCCTTTACCATGAAACATAGTATATTCATAGGTTCTAACGTTTGCTTATTTAACTTATATGCAGAGTATATCATGAGAAACGCTGGGCTGGAAGAAACACAAGCTGGAATCAAGATTGCTGGGAGAAATATCAATAACCTCAGATATGCAGATGACACCACCCTTATGGCAGAAAGTGAAGAGGAACTAAAAAGCCTCTTGATGAAAGTGAAAGTGGAGAGTGAAGAAATTGGCTTAAAGCTCAACATTCAGAAAACGAAGATCATGGCATGTGGTCCCATCATTCCATGGCAAATAGATGGGGAAACAGTGAAACAGTGTCAGACTTTATCTTTTTGGGCTCCAAAATCACCGCAGATGGTGACTGTAGCCATGAAATTAAAAGACGCTTACTCCTTGGAAGAAAAGTTATGACCAACCTAGATAGAATATTGAAAAGCAGAGACATTACTTTGCCAACAGAGGTTCATCTAGTCAAGGCTGTGGCTTTTCCTGTGGTCATGTATGGATGTGAGAGTTGGAGTGTGAAGAAAGCTGAGGGCCGAAGAATTGATGCTTTTAAACTGTGGTGTTGGAGAAGACTCTTGAGAGTCCCTTGGACTGCAAGGAGATCCAACCAGTCCATCCTGAAGGAGATCAGTCCTGGGTGTTCTTTGGAAGGAATGATGCTAAAGCTGAAACTCCAGTACTTTGGCCACCTCATGTGAAGAGTTGACTCATTGGAAAAGACTCTGATGCTGGGAGGGATTGGGGGCAGGAGGAGAAGGGGATGACAGAGGATGAGATGGCTGGATGGCATCACTGACTCAATGGACGTGAGTTTGAGTGAACTCCGGGAGTTGGTGATGGACAGGGAGGCCTGGCGTGCTGCAATTCATGGGGTCGCAAAGAGTCGGACATGACTGAGTGACTGAACTGAACTGAAGGTTTGGGAGATTTTTATCTTCATGGAGTCATTACTCTGCCCTACCCTACTAGGTTAGGTTTTTCATTAAAAAAGTTGCACTGAAGTGACTTAGCAGCAGCAGCAGCATGGGCCAGGCATTATGCTGACTAAGCATTTCGCATACATTTTTCTGCTTTTGTCCTCACGATAACCCTAGGAGGCAGGAACCATTATAGTTCTAATTTTAAACATGCCAAAGCTAAAGAATACAGAAGTTCGAAGATCTGCCCAAAGTCAAGATCTAATCCATAGCAGAGTTGGGTTTGAATCCAGGGCCAAGCATAGTCCCATGGTCTTACTCTTAATGGCTAGACAATATAAGTGCTGGTGCTGAAAATATATCTATAGCAGTGGATAAGCTTGGATAAAGAACAGAAGTTGAAGACTAAATAGTGCCCTCCAGTCAAAGTGGTAGCTTGATGGGTAGTTTCATAATAAATAGCTGCACGTCCTCAGGTGGGAGTCTTCTTCTTGCAAATGACAAAAGTCTCATCAGGACAGCTTATTCCAAAAAGAGTGGGTCAAATAAACTGAAAAATGCAGAACTGGGGCTTCTGGATCCTGGACTTGAACGATCTTACCAAGAATCAGTTTTCCCTTTTTTCTCTTGAATCTACCTCCTTGAGTTGATGCTTCAAGTCAGTGAGATGGTAACAAAACAGCTACGGCAACTCTAGCTGCTATTTCCTGTCTGCATTTAAGTCCAACAAGAAAAGAGCGAATTCCTCTTTCCTAAAGTCCCAGGGAAAACTGCATGGGTTATGCCAGAGTCCCTGGCCCATCTCTGAAGTAACTGCTGTGGTCAGATGCATGCACATTCTGATTGCTTAGTTATGGGTTATGTGTTCCTTTCTGGACTCAGCGGTGGTATCGGCATCACTAGACCATATAGATTCTCAAGAGTCAGGGAGGGATAATTTTGACTGTAGCTAACAGACTCTTATTTATAGGGTCTTTACAAGAAATACTGGGTAGGGAGTTCCAGCTTGGATAAATCTGAAGTTTAATAATGTCAAGGGTCTGAGTGCTTCTCTATGGTCCTTGGCGTTTGCCCTTCATGATCACAAGGTGGCTTCCACAGCTGGTTCCACATAATAAATCCTAAAGTAGGAAGGAATGGACAGGGCTTTCTTCTTATGAGTCTCTTTCTTTTGTTTAAAAAAGAAAATCTTTTCCAGAAGGCCCCTCAGGAGACTTGCCTTGATCTGTCATCAGCCAGCACTGAGTCACATGTTTATCTCTAAGAAAGCTCATCTTCTTGGACTAAGGACACTAACATCTAAATAACTAGAAAAAGGGTTCTAGTGGTAGGGAAGAATGGGGAGTGGCCACTGGGTTGTAACCAACTGTGCCTGCACCAGTTTCCTGGAGGGAAATTGGGGCATTCAATTACCAGAAGGAGGCTGAGAAGATATTGGATAGCAAAAACACTGGATTTGTACTGGGGCTAAACTGAGAGCAGGGTAGGTTTTAAATTCTGGCGCATACTAGGAACTCACTGGGAAATTCAGAGAGTCCATAAACCAAACCAAGAAACTGGATTGCCTCTGAGCTTTAGGTTTCAATGTGGGCAGTCAAAATTAGCATGGAACATGGGGATTGAAGTGATTGCTTTGAAAAATTGTCACAATAATCCTTTTCATCCTGCTCCTTCTTTTATAATGTGACTTTGAAAAATTTCCCTGGTAACTCAGTTGGTAAAGAACCTGCCTGCAATGCAGGAGACCCCAGTTCGATTCCTGGGTTGGGAAGATCTTCTGGAGAAGGGATAGGCTACTCATTCCAGTATTCTTGGGCTTCTCTGGTGGCTCAGACAGTAAAGAATCTGCCTGCAATGTGGGAGACCTGACTTCAATCCCTGGGTTGGGAAGATCCTCTAGAGAAGGGAACGGCTACCCACTCCAGTATTCTGGCCTGGAGAATTCTGTGAACTGTATAGCTCATGGGGTTGCAAAAAGTTGAACATGACTGAGTGACTTTCACTTGAAAATCTTCAGGAGGTAAAGTCTCTTCCCCTACCCTTAATTTTGTTTCTCTGTTTCTCTGTTTCTCTGACAAACATTCTATAATGGAACTAACACTGACCTCTGACCTAAGAAAGTCTGAAGCTTTTATTTTTTTCCCTCTTAGAAGCCAGTTGCCCAGTAAATAGGACATAGGGATCCTGCTGGAAGGGCCCTGTAGAGAGAGAACAGCATCAGAGAATGAGTTGACTTGAGAACTGTAGCTAACAAATACAGCTGCCAACCACATGAGAATATTCGGGAATATTTTGGCCCCAGCTGAGCAGTCGGCTGAAAGCAACTGGATGGGCAACTCCAGCTAACATTACAGAGAGCAGAAGAACCACCCAGCTGAGCCCAGAGAATTCCCAAGATCCTGAGCAATTTGTGTGCTTAGTTGCTCAGTCATGTCTGACTCTTTGTGACTCTATGGACTGCAGCTCGCCGAGCTCCTCGGTCCGTGGGATTCTCCAGGCAAGGACAGTAGAGTGGGTTGTCAAGCCCTCCTCCAGGGATCTTTCCAATCCAGGGATTGAACCCAGGTCTCCCACATTGCAGGCAGATTCTTTACCATCTATGCCACCGGGAAAGGCATGAATCATTATTGGTTTAAGCCATTATGTTTTGGGATAGTGTGAGACAGAGCAAGGACTTCCCAGGTGACGCTAGTGGTAGAGAACCTGCCTTCCAATGCAGGAGAGGTAAGAGATACGGGTTCCATCCCTGGGTTGGGAAGATCCCCTGCACAAGGGCATGACAACCCACTTCAGTATTCTTGCCTGGAGAATCCCATGGACACAGAAGCCTGGAGGACTAGAGTCCATAGTGTGGCAAAGAATTGGACATGACTGAAGTTGTGCATGCACTTTGCATGTATGGACGCACTTGACAGAGTAATAGGTAATTAAAACAGAAATCATCTTCAGTTCACTCATTTCACAGAGGAGTCTGAAAAACTAAAGTTAAATGATTTACTCAGAGCCACATAGCTCAACAGGCACAGAGGTATGGTAAGAACTCAGATTTCTGCATCCTCAACCTACTGCTCTGATCATCAAATCTGACATAACTGTTTATATACAGACATAATGATTGCTTTTGCAACTTTAGTTGATGTGTATACAATGTAATAGCTTGCACTGAGTATTTATTATGTGCATGGCACAGTGCTAAATGCATTATCTCATCTAATTCTCACAGTGAGCCTCTAAAGTAGGTCTGGTGCAACCCCTTATTTTACAAATAAGATAAATGAGGTTAAAGAGGTTAAGTAATGTGCTCACAGTCACCCAGCTAAGTAAGTGATGGAGTCAGAATTCAAATCTGGATATGTCTGATTCTAAAATTCTTGCTCTTTGAATCATCATGGTACACAGCTTCCACTGACTCACAAGGGCATTTTCCCAACAAATCAAGTTTTTCTATCTTGCAGGATGCAGTGATTCCATTCAGCCCAAATCTGCCTTTCATATTTTAAAGATGCCTTCAGTTCATTGCGGATTTCAGGACGAAGGCAGAGAAGACAGGTTTGGCTCATTTAAGACCTTAACCTTGTTGAGCACATACTCAGAGTCACTAGGACTTAAGGAAAGAAAGAAAAAAATCTTGAGAGTTAACTTCACAAGAACTATATTTAAGGCACTTCCCACCCAACCCCAACACACTGTACACTCCTCTCAGGATTCATGGGCTCTTATCCTTAAATAACCTTGTGAAGTGAAGGATGAGAGTGCAGCATGTTGGTTCAGCAAGTTTGTATGCGTCTTGCTGAGCAGAAGAAAGAAAATAAGGAAGAGGAATGGGAAAGAAGGCATAAGCAGAAAGGAAGTTGGACAAATGAAGGGTCAAATACTGATCTACTATTTTCAAACTAGAAACCCAAAGTCACCTCCCTGGTCATTTTATTAGGATGACTATCTCTCGGTTTACCAAGAACGGTTCTGGTCCACGCCTAGTGTCCTGGCTTAATTGTCAATAGTGCTTCATTTCACATCCAAACAAGGTGTTCTGGTTGGGATGATAAATCATATGATGACCTCCTCAACCATTCACTCCCAGTCAACCACTTCAGGTTTGTTTCATGGAAGAGAATAAGGCACTGGATGCTACAAAGTGTGCTAAGGACCCCAGGGTCCTCAGACACAGCCCCTGACCTCAAAGAGTCCACTGCATGGTGACAGAAATAGGTAACAGCTTTCTGATGATGAAACACAGTCACAGAGGCACTGTTGGGTGCAGGGGCAGGCAGAAGCTGAAGTGAGAGATGGGGCAGTGCATTATGGACAGAGGGAAAGCAAGGGCAAAGGCATGGGAGTATGGAAAGCATGGCATGGTTTGGGAACCATAGTAACCAATCCTTCCTATGGGCAAGTGTAAGGCAAAAATCTCCCCCAACTTATTTTTCAGAAAAGTGTCATATTTTATTTATTCCAAAGTCTATTGTTTTATGAAGTGATTGCCTGTTTACTTTATTTTACCATTTTATTTTATTGAAGTATAATTGACTGGTAATATTACATTAGTTTCAGGTATACAACATAGTGATTCAATATTTTTACACAGTATGAAATGATCACCACTATAAGTCTAGTTACCGTCTGTCACCATACAAAGGTCTTACAATATTATTGACTATATTCCTTATGCTGTACATTACATCCCTGATGGTTACTTTATTTTAAATAAAATAAATTACCATTTGGGGAAGATGACATTGAGGGAGAGAGAGAAGGAGGGAAAGATTTAAAGTATATTTAGTTCTATTTTTTTGCCTGGGATGTTGTTGTTGTTCCATCGGTCAGTCACGTTTGACTCTTTGTGACCCCATGGACGATAGCACACCAACCTTCCATGTCCTTCACCATCTCCTGGAGCTTGCTCAAACTCATGTCCATTGAGTCAACAATGCCCTCCAACCATCTCGTCCTCTGTCGTCCCCTTCTCCTCCTGCCTTCAATCTTTCCCAGCATCAGGGTCTTCTCCAATGAGTCGGCTCTTAGCATCAGGTGGCCAAAGTATTGGAGCTTCAGCTTCAGCACTAGTCCTTCCAATGAATATTCAGAGTTAATTTCTTTTAGGATTGACTGGTTTCATCAGTCTTCTCCAGCATCACAGTTTGAATATGTCTTCAAAATTGTCTGGGTATGTCATCATGAATTGGCCTTTTAAAGACCATTTTAAAAACAGCACATAGCTGCATAATGAAGAATACATATATACACCCATTGGAGACTTTTTGAAATGTTTATTGCTATACAAAGGAGTATGAATGTGTGTGGCTTGTGATAAAGATTCCAGTGGCACATCACTCGGCTTCAAAAAGTTCTGTGTACAAACAACATACAGAACTAAAAAGACGATATATTCTGAAAATCTGCATTCTGTGACTCAAAATTGGCTGTAGTGATGGTGAAAACAGACACCGTTGTCAGCTGTCAATGTAGAGTTAGAATTAAATATTTCACAAAATTTGAGAGCAAAGGAATCAATATTTCTATTTTATTAACATTTCAGTAATATTTAATTTGACACATTTACGTTAATGTTAAACATAGTAAGTAGACATTAAAAATTTTTTAGCTGTATCCCCAAACATTTGTGCATTCAACTTGGCCATCAGAGCTTTTTTGAGTGGTCCTCTCATGACAAAACAGTGGGATTGCCATAACGTCTGGGATTACCTGAGGTTTAGCACGCGTAATGGTTTGTTTTATTGGGGATCAGCCTGTAGAGGTAGGGGAGTAGCTAAGGGATGAAGTTGTAAATGTAGGTATGTGATCTAATCAGGGAGGACCTGGGCTATTGCATGCCAGGACTGCAGTGGCCAGTAGAAATCTACTGATGGATGTTCATGAGATCAGTATATCTTATTTAATTTGCTTTATATCTTAATCAATTTATTTATATCTTAAATAGTTGGAAGAATTATTTGGTGGCGGTGTAGAGGGGAAAGCAGAAAAGTTGGAATGTCAACCCATGCTAGAAATACAAGTGCGCTGGCAGCAGCAGTCCCATCAGTCTTGCTTGTGGTTGCATCTACAGAGTCTAGAAGAGTGCCTGACCCATGGAAAGCAATCAAAACGTATTGAATGACTGAATGGCCCAGTCTGAAACTGCCTGGTTTCACCCCTCCTTTCACCCTTATCAGAAGAAGCTTCCTGAAGACTTTTCAGGATAGCCCTCCCACTTTTGACTATGTCAGTTGCCCTGTGGTTTATCTGTTTTTTTCCCCCTAAACTCAAACCTCTTCTTCCAACCAATTCTACTCCTCTAATGTCTCATCATCACAGTCTGAATAAGGACTATGGCAATGTGCTACCTTAAAACTTTTCTTTGAAAAGGTACCATTTTAGGAAGCCTACTTAAGGAAAGGAAGTCACTTCACCATTCATTTCATCATGGTATCTTCCATAATATAAATTTCTTCATTCATGAGTAGGATTATAATTGACTTAGGATATTGAGAAAACTGTCTTGTGCTACAGAAAAAAAATAAATTTGGATCTATACCTCAAACTGCACACAAAAGTGATCTTCAGTTGGGGCTTATTGTGAAAAGTAAAATCATAAAGATAAAAGAAGATGTTGGAGTTAAGATATTATCATCTTGAAGTGGAGCAGGACTTAAGAAGGATGGATTTGACTACATCAAAACATAAGATTTCCATTCAAAACAACATTACTACATACAATGTTCTTGAACATGTAACAGACTGGGAGAAGATATTTACTTTAAAACTGACCAGGGTTAATAACTAGAAAGTACAAGAAAAGATTTCAAAACAGTAGGAAAATGGCAAAGAACTCAAAAATAGGCAAATGGTAAAATTGGGGTATTCACTATTGAAATACGTTTCTAGGCTCAAGATAGAGCTGCTCCTGTTTGGGTTGTCATATTCCCTGGTGGCTAAGATAGTTAAGAATCTGTCTGCAATGCAGGAGACCAGGGTTTGATCCCTGGGTCGGGAAGATCCCCTGGAGAAGGAAATGGCAACCCACTCCAGTATTCTAGCCTGGAGAATCCCATGGACAGAGGAACTTGGTGGGCTACAGTCCATAGGATTGCAGAGTTGGACACCACTGAGTGACTAACACTCACTCATCAGCAAACCTAAATTTCCTGTTCCTGAAAATGTTCCACTTGACCAGAAAGAGAATGTATCCAGTCAGCCAACTCCAAACACTAAGCCAATTCTGGACTGTAGAGTTATTTCCTTGTTCCTTGATCTTTTGAAATATAAGATCAGATATGCAACACCAGTCAGTCATGCCATTTCCACATTACCACTTCTAACGCGCTGTAAAACTCACTCTTGCCCAAAATCCCTCAGAAGAGTGGTCCACTGGTTATGGACTGTTTTCCCTTGAATAAAGGATATCAAACTTGTTACTGAATTGTTTTATTTTGACATTACATAACAAGCTTATAAAGAGCTATTTATCTTTATTAGTAACCCAAGAAATGTAAATATAATGCTGCAATGAGTTATCACTTTATATCCATAAGATTGACAAAAATTAGAAATTCAGAGAATAACCAAATATCAAGGAGTAGGTATCCAAGATTTTACCAATCACAACATTCAGTGAGAAAATGAAAGAAACAGAAAACTTTCTTGAGCATCATACATGTAAAGTTTAACATACAAATAAACAAAACAATAAAATACTTTAAAAATGTGTATTCATGAACTTTTATTAAATATGTTAGAGATTCTGTGGAAAAAAAGTTGAAGTAATGGGAGTGGGGTATGGAGATAAAGGAAAAATAAAATTAAATCAAATGCAATAAAATAACAAAGATGTATTACATGAACTAAAGACAGGTTATGATCCCAGTAGCATGATTAACTAGCCTATCTACACTCCAAAATAAACAAGTAAATGGAGAGAGCAAGCCTCAGGGCAATTCTCTCTTATAATTCCTGATTTACAAGGGCAGTGCTCTACCTGCTAATACACACAGTATTTAATTAGTTCCTGTCCACAGGTGACTGCTTTTCCAACTGGATAATGGAAGGCAAATTTAGGGATTTTTCTCACTCCCAAAGAGTACTGATTTTATAGATGATTAAGTGTCTGCCCTCATTCCCTACAGCCCACTCAGATTAACGCCAAGACCACCCCTAAGAAAGCATTTCCAAAAGTTTGAAAAACATAATTTTGCCAAAAAGAATTAGTATTACTCAGGGATCTGTGAGATGGCCTGGAGACTATGAAGGAAGTCAGAGATTAACACACAATTGACTGGATTTTTTTTTTTAATAACTCTTTTGGCATTAGTTTCCATCCTGTTCAAACCGAGGCAAGGGCTCCACTAGCAAGGGCTTTGTTGAAGGTATCTGAAGAAAACTGAAAGAAGTATCAATGGGATTTTGGGGGTTTTTTTGCATTCTTGGGGTGAATGAAATAATGGTTATGAAAATGAGATATTTCTATTATCTGTTGTGGTTATAGGAATTACTTAACACTATTTAGTAAGTAACATACTCAGTTCAGTTCAGTTCAGTCCCTCAGTCGTGTTCAACTCTTTGCCACCCCATGAATCACAGCACACCAGGCCTCCCTGTCCATCACCAACTCCCAGAGTTCACTCAGACTCACGTCCATCGAGTCAGTGATGCCATCCAGCCATCTCATCCTCTGTCGTCACCTTCTCCTCTTGCCCCCAATCCCCCTCAGCATCAGAGTCTTTTCCAATGAGTCAACTCTTCGCATGAGGTGGCCAAAGTACTGGAGTTTCAGCTTTAGCATCATTCCTTCCAAAGAAATCCCAGAGCTGATCTCCTTCAGAATGGACTGGTTGGATCTCCTTGCAGTCCAAGGGACTCTCAAGAGTCTTCTCCAACACCACAGTTCAAAAGCATCAATTCTTTGGTGCTCAGCTTTCTTCACACTCCAACTCTCACATCCATACATAACCACAGGAAAAACCATAGCCTTGACTAGACGGACTTTTGTTGGCAAAGTAATGTCTCTGCTTTTCAATATGCTATCTAGGCTGGTCATAACTTTCCTTCCAAGGAGTAAGTGTCTTTTAATTTCATGGCTGCAATCACCATCTGCAGTGATTTTGGAGCCCCAAAAAATAAAGTCTGACACTGTTTCCACTGTTTCCCCATCTATTTCCCATGAAGTGATGAGACCAGATGCCATGATATTCGTTTTCTGAATGTTGAGCTTTAAGCCAACTTTTTCACTCTCCACTTTCACTTTCATCAAGAGGCTTTTGAGTTCCTCTTCACTTTCTGCCATAAGGGTGGTGTCATCTGCATATCTGAGTTTACTGAAATTTCTCCCGGCAATCTTGATTCCAGCTTGTGTTTCTTCCGGTCCAGTGTTTCTCATGATGTACTCTGCATATAAGTTAAAAAAGCAGGGTGACAATATGCAGCCTTGACGTACTCCTTTTCCTATTTGGAACCAGTCTGTTGTTCCATGTCCAGTTCTAACTGTTGCTTCCTGACCTGCACATAGGTTTCTCAAGAGGCAGGTCAAGTGGTCTGATATTCCCATCTCTTGAAGAATTTTCCACAGTTTATTGTGATCCACACAGTCAAAGGCTTTGGCATAGTCAATAAAGCAGAAATACATGTTTTTCTGGAACTCTCTTGCTTTTTCCATGATCCAGCGGATGTTGGCAATTTGATCTCTGGTTCCTCTGCCTTTTCTAAAACCAGCTTGAACATCTGGAAGTTCACGGTTCACGTATTGCTGAAGCCCGGCTTGGAGAATTTTGAGCATTAATTTACTAGCATGTGAGACGAGTGCAATTGTGAGGTAGTTTGAGCATTCTTTGGCATTGCCTTTCTTTGGGATTGGAATGAAAACTGACCTTTTCCAGTCCTGTGGCCACTGCTGAGTTTTCCAAATTTGCTGGCATATTGAGTGCAGCACTTTCATAGCATCATCTTTCAGGATTTGGAATAGCTCAACTGGAATTCCATCACCTCCACTAGCTTTGTTCGTAGTGATGCTTTCTAAGGCCCATTTGACTTCACATTCCAGGATGTCTGGCTCTAGGTCAGTGATCACACCATCGTGATTATCGGGGTTGTGAAGATCTTTTTTGTACAGTTCTTCTGTGTATTCTTGCCACCTCTTCTTAATATCTTCTGCTTCTGTTAGGTCCATACCATTTCTGTCCTTTATCAAGCCCGTCTTTGCCTGAAATGTTCCCTTGGTGTCTCTAATTTTCTTGAAGAGATCTCTAGTCTTTCCCATTCTGTTGCTTTCCTCTATTTCTTTGCATTGATCGCTGAAGAAGGCTTTCTTATCTCTTCTTGCTATTCTTTGGAACTCTGCATTCAGATGTTTATGTCTTTCCTTTTCTCCTTTGCTTTTCGCTTCTCTTCTTTTCACAGCTATTTGTAAGGCCTCCTCAGACAGCCATTTTGCTTTTTTGCATTTCTTTTCCATGGGGATGTTCTTGATCCCTGTCTCCTGTACAATGTCACGAACCTCAGTCCATAGTTCATCAGGAACTCTATCTAACAGATCTAGGCCCTTAAATCTATTTTTACTTCCACTGTATAATCAGAAGGGATTTGATTTAGGTCATACCTGAATGGTCTAGTGGTTTTCCCTACTTTCTTCTATTTAAGTCTGAATTTGGTAATAAGGAGTTCATGATCTGAGCCACAGTCAGCTCCTGGTCTTTTTTTTGCTGACTGTATAGAGGTTCTCCATCTTTGGCTGCAAAGAATATAATCAATCTGATTTCGGTGTTGACCATCTGGTGATGTCCATGTGTAGAGTCTTCTCTAGTGTTGTTGGAAGAGGGTATTTGTTATGACCAGTGTATTTTCTTGGCAAAACTCTATTAGTCTTTGCCCTGCTTCATTCCGTATTCCAAGGCCAAATTTACCTGTTACTCCAGGTGTTTCTTGACTTCCTACTTTTGCATTCCAGTCCCCTATAATAAAAAGGACATCTTTATTGGGTTAGTTCTAAAAGGTCTTGTAAGTCTTCATAGAACCGTTCAACTTCAGCTTCTTCAGCATTACTGGTTGGGGCATAGACTTGGATTACTGTGCTATTGAATGGTTTGCCTTGGAAACGAACAGAGATCATTCTGTCGTTTTTGAGATTGCATCCAAGTACTGCATTTCGGACTCTTTTGTTGACCATGATGGCTACTCCATTTCTTCTGAGGGATTCCTGCCTGCAGTAGTAGATATAATGGTCATCTGAGTTAAATTCACCCATTCCAGTCCATTTCAGTTCGCTGATTCCTAGAATGTTGACGTTCACTCTTGCCATCTCTTGTTTGGCCACTTCCAATTTGCCTTGATTCATGGACCTGACATTCCAGGTTCCTATGCAATATTGCTCTTTACAGCATCGGACCTTGCTTCTATCACCAGTCACATCCAGAGCTGGGTATTGTTTTTGCTTTGGCTCCATCCCTTCATTCTTTCTGGAGTTATTTCTCCACTGATCTCCAGTAGCATATTTGGCACCTAATGACCTGGGGAATTTCTCTTTCAGTATCCTATCATTTTGCCTTTTCATACTGTTCATGGGGTTCTCAAGGCAAGAATACTGAAGTGGTTTGCCATTCCCTTCTCCAGTGGACCACATGGGAGTATAATTAAAATACCTTAATCAGAGCTTACCTGGGGCTATCTTTGCAAATACTTATTTTTGAAGGGATGGAGATCTTTGGAGAATTACAATATTAACAAGCAGGGAACCACTTGGGTATATATATGAGAATTGGGTAAAATGAACTTGTTCAGGAAAGTTTTGGGCCAAGGAATCATTCTGGTATCCATCTCCATAGGCTTCTGAGGCCTATGAGAGTCAGGCCCAGCAGTATAGACTTCATTCTTGCTCTTTTGGCAGGAATGGGATATCATATTTCACTGCACTCACTTTAATAAGATGTTGGCTAAATAGAAAAAGGAGTACGTCAAGGCTGTATATTGTCACCCTGCTTATTTAACTTATATGCAGAGTACATCATGAAAAACGCTGGGCTGGAGGAAGCACAAGCTGAAATCAAGTTGCTGGGAGAAATATCAATAACCTCAGATATGCAAATGATACCACCCTTATGGCAGAAAGTGAAGAAGAACTAAAGGGCCTCTTGATGAAAGTGAAAGAGGAGAGTGAAAAAGTTGGCTTAAAGCTCAACATTCAGAAAAAGAAGATTATGGCATCCGGTGCCATCACTTCATGGCAAATAGATGGGGAAATAGTGAAAACAGTGTCAGACTTTATTTTTCTGGGCTCCAAAATCATTGCAGATGGTGATTGCAGCCATGAAATAAAAGACGCTTACTCCTTGGAAGGTAAGTTATGACCAACCTAGACAGCATATTAAAAAGCAGAGACATCACTTTGTCAGCAAAAGTCCTTCTAGTCAAGGCTATGGTTTTTCCAGTGGTCATGCATGGATGTGAAAGTTGGACTACAAAGAAGGCTGAGCGCCGAAGAATTGATGCTTTTGAACTGTGGTGTTGGAGAAGACTCTTGAGAGTCCCTTGGCTTGCAAGGAGGTCCAACCAGTCTATCCAAAAGGAGATCAGTCATGGGTGTTCATTGGAAGGACTGATGTTGAAGCTGAAACTCCAATACTTTGGCCACCTAATGCAAAGAACTGACTCATTTGAAAAGACCCTGATGTTGGGAAAGATTGAGGGCAGGAGGAGTAGGGGACAACAGAAGATGAGATGGTTGGATGGCATCACTGACTCAATGCACATGTGTTTGGGTGGACTCCAGGAGTTGGTGATGGACAGGGAGGCCTGGCGTGCTGCGATCATGGGATCGCAAAGAGTCGGACAGGACTGAGCGACTGAACTGAACTGAACTGAATATGATAACAGCATGAGATGAGATTTAGGTCCTCTCAGGAACTTGGGGAAGGGGAATGAAATCAGTCACTAAAGTGACAATGTAATTACATGAGAATGGGATAGGCTGAGGGGTGCAAATACCTTTTCTAAAGCAGTGGACTTAGAAATTCCACCCTGTTCTCTTTTCAACTTCTAGAGGTTTTTCTGAAATTAAATGTACTATGCTATGAATCTTACTAAACCCAGATTGTCTCTTTGGAAGACATGAAAGAGAGAGAGAAATTGATTTCAGAGTTGAAAGGTAAAGACAGGTAAGTTTACTAGGAAGCAGTTAGGCAATTGGGGGTGAAGGTATCACCTATTTATAACACAAGTGAATGTCGTAAGATGGAGTCAGGTAGATCTGAGTTTGAATCCCAATTTAGCTACCTTATGGCGGGGTAACATGTAACAAGCTTCCTCACCTCTCTGAACCTAGGCTTCCTTATGTGTTTAGGTTCAAATATCTAATAAGTTAAGAGCTATCACCTACATATTAGGAGATTCTTGTGTATTTTAGGAACACACCATATATTTTTAAAAGTCCCACATGAATGGTCTCAAATGCAAACTGTTCTGTTCTTTTCTCCACGCTCCACATGTACTGCCTGCTGAGGATCTTGGAGGTACCTTATCGGTGTTGCTAATTGAAACAAGAAGACAATGCCAGTGCCAAGTGTGGTACCCCCAGGAAGACCCAAAGTTTTGGAATAGTATATTATGTAGTGAAAGTGAAAGTGTTAGTCACTCAGTTTTGTCCAGCTCTTTGCGATTCCATGGACTGTAGCCCACCAGATTCCTCTGTCCATGGGATTCTCCAGGCAAGAATACTGGAATGGGTTACCATTTCTTTCTCCAGGGGATCTTCCCAACCCGGGGATTGAACCGGGGTCTCCTTCATTGCCAGCAGATTCTTTACGGTCTGGGCCAATAGACAACTGATATATATTTTATTATTATATAAGTAATAATAAAGAATCCACCTGCCATGCAGGAGACCCCAGTTTGATTCCTGGGTCTGCAAGATTGGCTGGAGAAGGGATAGGCTACCCACTCCAGTATTCTTGGACTTCCCTGGTGGCTTTGTTAGGGGAAGCACACTGATTGAAACCGCCCACCCTGGCCAGGCACCATAGTAACCATTTGCATGAGTTGTTTTATGACAGGAGATCCTGATAAGGAATACGGAACTAATAAGCCACCACCAACCAGAAGAGTTCAGGAAAGGTCTAATGGAGACACCGCATGTCCGTCCACTTCCCAGAATCCCTCTTTGCTAGCATCCATCTTTGCTGAGCAATGCGTGCGCCACCAGGAAAGACTCTGAATCAGAATGATTGGCCAAAGACCACCTGGAAACTAATGCCATCACCATAAAACCCAAGACTGCGAGCCACGTGGCAGAGCAGTTATCCTGGGTTCCCTTACCCTACTGCTCTCCACCTGGGTGCCCTTCCCCAATAAAATCTCTTGCTTTGTCAGCACATGTGTCTCCTCAGAGAATTCATTTCCAAGTGTTAGACAAGAGCCCAGTTTCGGGCCTTGGAAGGGGTCCCTCTTCTTGCAACAGCTTTGACAGTAAAGAATCTGCCCGCAATGCGGGAGACCGGGGTTTGATCCCTGGGTTAGGAAGATCCCCTGGAGAAAGGAATGGCTTCCCACTCCAGTATTTCAGTCTGGAGAATTCCATGGACAGAGGAGCCTGGCGGGCTACAGTCTGTGGAGTTGAAAAGAGTTGGACATGACTGAGCGACTCACTCACATGCTCACTCCGTAACAAAACCATAACCTAAAATGTTGGACTGCGTTTGGAATTAGATAGAGGGAAAAGCTGGAATTATAACCAAGAAGGGTTAGTTTTGAATTTATGCTGGATCTGCTTCTGTGACTTTAACCCTCATCTTGCTGCTTTTGTGACTGTAGGCATACACAATGGCTTGCCCCAGGGAGATAACCTGAGCCACCTACTGTGAAGGACTGTAAGGAAGTAAAACTAACACATTCCCCTGGTTGCAGTTCGCCATGCTAGGGGAGGTTTGCCAAGATTGAATAGTCTTTTCACTTTGTTTCCTCACCTCCCCCTATCTCTAATCCATAAAAGAACCTGGCAATCAGGCCCCAACAAGATGGTTATTTTGAGGTGTTACCCTGCCATCTTCTCTGTCAGCCAGCTCCCAAATAAAGTCGTTTGGTAGTCCCAAAACCTTGTCTCAGATTCACTGGTTATCTTGTGAGCAAAGTGAGCTAGGATTTTGTAACAGAAGGACTTGGAGGAGAGTATGGTAAAAGCCTGAAGAAACTTGAAGAAACTGTTATGAGAATCCTGCTTTTTTTTTTTTTTTTTTTTTGGCCGCACCACAGGCATGCAAAATCTTAGTTCTTCCATCATGGATCAATCCCAACCTTCCTACAATGAAAGCACAGAGTCTTAACCACTGGACCACCAGGGAAGTCCCCCTGATGGGTTTTCAAAAAGCTGTAGATAAAGGCTTAAGGGGAAATGAGGAAAATGTTACTGGAAACTGGAGAAAGAGGGTCTTTGTTATGTAGTGGCAAGAACTTAGCAACACTGTCACCTGCAATAATGTGGAAAGTGGAAAATTTGCCTAATTAATCGGGTATTCTAGTTAAGTACATTTCCAGGTAAAGTGTTGAAGGTGTTGACTGAAGTCTTCTTCCTGATTATAGCAAAATGTGGGAAGAAAAAGATAATATAAAAAACTAATTTTAAAAAAGGACCCAGGGCTTGCTAGATTTGAAAATTCCTGTCTTCTTCGGATGGCAAATAATACTAAAATGAAGAAATGACTTCCAGTTAAAAATAAACTCTAGGGTGCTGCAAGGAAAACATCATCAGATGATGAAAGTGAGAGTGTGGCTGTAAAACCATTTGTTCAGACCTCAAAAAGATCTACAGCAGTGATTCAGAGAATCATTCAGACAAACAATAGGGCTTTAAAGAAACTTACTTCATTTTCACTTTTCACTTTCATGCACTGGAGAGGAAATGGCAACCCACTCCAGTGTTCTTGCCTGGAGAATCCCAGGGACGGGGGAGCCTGGTGGGCTGCTGTCTATGGGGTCACACAGAGTTAGACACGACTGAAGCGACTTAGCAGCAGTAGCAGCAGCATGAGTGTTGTACCTCAGCAGCTTCAGCAGAATGAGCCTCCAGAGTAGAGAAGAGCTTACCTCAGAGATTTGCAAGTATGACTTTTGTCCAATGGAATGGAGCCCTAATTAGATTCACAGGAGACTCACAAACTTTTTAAATGAATGATACTGGCCAAAACACTGCCTGCATGGAGTAAATGGGACAGAGATAGTACAAAATGAAAAGGAGACTTTGGACCCTGAAGTTCTAACGACAGGAAGCAGACTGACAAACTACACAGCTGCAAACATGAGTATCTCTTCATAGAAGAGAAAGGGTAACTCAGAGAGTAGAATCAAGAGCCAAAGGGATGAAGTCAAAAGCCATGGAGAATCATTTCCAGGCAGAAGTAGGATTGAGCCCTAATCAGGGCACTTCTAACACGTGTCTAGGATTTTTAGGACTGTTCTGGAACTCCAACTCTTCTGTGCCTCCTATTTTTTCTTCTTTTTGAACAGGAGTGTCTGTACCAACTATCTGAAGCTCGTCTGCCATTGTATGTTGGGAGGCATTCAGGTGAAAAGGAGGAGTTGTATACAGGATGCTACCCTTGGGGCCTCCTGGGTAGCTCAACCGGAAAAGAATCTGCCTGAAATGTGGAAGACCCTAGGTCGGGAAGATCCTTGGAGAAGGGCATGGCCACCCACTCCAGTATTCTTGCCTGGAGAATTCCACGGACAGAGGAGCCTGCCGGGGGGGTAGTCCATGGGGTCTCAGAGAGTTGGACATGACTGAAGCAACTTAGAACACACGCATGGGGGCTCAGAGAAAAGAGAAGTTAATTTCAGCTGGAGACTGACTCACAGCCTAAAAGTGGAGAATTATATTTTAACCAGCAGACTTACTGAGGACTTAAGCAAGGGATGAGTGAGTGAGTGCTAAGTCACTCAGTTGGGTCCGACTCTCTGCAACCCCATGGACTACACCCCGGCAGACTCCTCTGTCCATGGAATCTCCAGGCAAGACTACTGGAGTGGGTTGCCATGCCCTTCTCCAGGGATCTTCCCGACCTACGGTCTCCCACATTTCAGGCAGATTCTTTTCCGTTTGAACCCAGGAAGCCCCAGGTGTAGTGTCCTATATACAACTCCTCCTTTTCACCTGAATGCCTCCATTCAGCGGGACGAGCTTCAGATAACTGGTACAGACACTCCTGTTCAAAAAGAAGAAAAGATAGGAGGCACAGAAGAGTTAGAGTTCCATAACAGTCCTAAAAATCCTTCTAGACATGTGTTAGAAGCGCCCTGATTAAGGCTCAATCCTACTTCAGCCTGGGAATGATTCTCCATGGCTTTTGACTTTACCCCTTGGGCTCTTGATTCTACTCTCTGAGTTACCCTTTCTCTTTGAAAAGAAACTCATATTTGCAGCTGTGTAGTTTGTCAGTCTGCTTCCTGTTGTTAGAACTTCAGGGTCTGCAGTCAAGAATCTTATCATCTAAAACAGGTCCAGGAGTGGATGAGGTTCCTAGGGTGTGTGTGTGTGTGTGTGTATTTGTGTGTACTAGTCACTCAGAGCACACACACACACACACACACACCTAGGAACCTCTTCCACTTCTGGGCCTGTTTCAGATGATAAGATTCTGGACTTTGAGTTGATGATATAATGAGTTAAGAGTTTGGGGCAACTTGGGAGGAAGTGAACGTATTTTGCATTTAGTTCAGTTCAGTTCATATTTAAGAGAGACATAAATCACTAGGCGACAAAGGACAAAATATGATATCCTGCCTTAAGGATGCCCCTGATTGCCACCTCTTAATATTCATGACCTGCACAAATAGTCCTCTCCATAACTAATAGGCTATGTTGGAAATTATTTTAGACATTAAATTCATGTCTGAATTTAGACAGTGTAAGACATTGCAGGCACTCCCTGGAGTCCCAGTGGTTAAGACTATGCTCCCAATGCAGCGGGCATGGTTCCATCCCTGGTTGGGGAACTAATATCCCACAAGCATGTAGTGGAGCCAAAAAAAAAAAAAAGACACTGTATCTTTCACTTTGTCCCCTCTTGGATTGTTTGCTTTGGGAGAATTTACCTGCCATATCATGAAGACATTCAAGCAACCCAACAGAAAATGGCAAGGCTTCCTGACAACAGCCATGTGAAGGAGCCATCTTGGAAGCAAATCCTACACTTCTAGTCAAGTCTTCAAATGACTACAGCCCAGCCAACATTTCGCTGAAATCTCTTGAGATACCCTGAGTTGAACCACTCAGTTAAGCCACTCCTATAATCCTGGCTCAGGAATAAGTGAAGTAATAATTGTTCATTATTTTAAGCTGCTACATTTTGAGGTATTTTTATGCAGTAATGGATTATAGTTTATGGATTATAATACGTTTCTGTCTCTACATACTCCCAAAGTTTCCAATTCCTGTGGAATCAGACCATTCTGATTTCTGTGCAGAGGGATACAGATGGTCCATCTTGTGAGTCTGCCATATTCCATCTCCAGAATTTTATAAAGTCCCTTTTTAACATTTCCATTAACTTCTGTCTCTAAGACCCTCTCACCACAGAGGACTCCAAAAAGGCTTGTCAAGTGTCAGATACTGAATTATATGATTCTTTAACTTTCTGTCAGACAAAATTAAGAACTAACAATAATGACAATAATACAGTGAGAGTGCGTGCTCAGTCCTGTCCAACTCTTTGTGACCCATGGACTGTAGCCTGCCAGGCTCCTCTGTCCATGGAATTCTGCAGGCAAGAATACTGGAGTGGGTTGCCATGCACTTCTCCAGGAGATCTTCCCAACCCAGGGATCAAACCCACCTCTCCTGCATTGGCAGGCGAATTCTTTACCACTGTGCCACCTGGGAAGCCAAATAATGACAACAAAAGGCATGATTTCTGGAGACATGAACTGCAAAAAAAATAGAAATGTGTATGGAATTGGAACAAAACGAACCTTTGGATTCCTCAAAGCAATTCTAGGGAATTGCTTTGAGGTTAATAAAACAAAAGATTTTTTTCAAAATAAAATCTCTGACAAAAGCTGCACAGAAATTAAGCATACATCATAGATACAGGTGGAGAAGGCAATGGCAACCCCCTCCAGTACTCTTGCCTGGAAAATCCCATGGGTGGAGGAGCCTGGTAGGCTGCATGCAGTCCATGGGGTCCGAAGAGTTGGACGGGACTGAGCGACTTCACTTTCACTTTTCACTTTCACGAATTGGAGAAGGAAATGGTAACCCGCTCCAGTGTTCTTGCCTGGAGAATCCCAGGGACTGGGGAGCCTGGTGGGCTGTAGTCTATGGGGTCGCACTGAGTCGGACATGACTGAAGCGACTTAGCAGCAGTAGCAGCAACATAGGTACAGGTATTAAAAATTATTTTAAATTATTTTTATATCCCCCCAATCCCCTGGCATTTTTGTGAAGATCATCTAGAAATCCTAGCTCAAATGTATTTAAGTCAATCAATAAAAAACAGACACCATCCCAGTTCCCTTCCTTCTTCTCAACTATATCTCAGTTTCTCCCTGGACTAGATCAAAGTGTCCATTTCCATTCCCAAATAAACAAATCAAAAGCTCTTCTATGAATGGAGAGACATATATATGAGGTAGAGGTGGGGAGTTGCTTAAAACAGCAGCCAGCCAAAATGTGTTAAGGGTCATTATGTGCACTAATTATAATTTGTGCCAATAACAGTTAAAATATAGTGAATACTTCTACAAGGCAGGTACCTTTACATTTCATCCACAAAATAGGCCTAAGAGTAGGTATTACTATTATTTCCACTTTGCATATATATATATATATTTATTTATTTATTTATTTTAAGTGGAAAAGAGAATGATCAATTAACTTCTCCATAGTTGCAAAGCCAGTGAGTTGTAGTACCAGGATTTGTGGGTCCTTGGGCAGTGGCTCTTCCCAACTTGGCTTTTAAAGAGCCAAAAAAGATCCAGTTCAATTCCTGGCTCTTTAGTATTGGTTAATAAATAACAGTCCTCGTTCTTTCTCCAGGAACCAGTCTGAATCCAGATGGTCTCCTTACATAAAGGATAGCGACTGCATACTAGAACTCTCACTCGACAAATACTGTCTCTCCCTACCTACTTTCACTGACATCTCAGCCAAACCCAAGGCAAGCTCTCAAAAAAGGGCGCAGAGGCTACCATTCTAGAGTTTCGGAGCCCCTACGAGAGCAAGAATGCAAATAGACTTTGCAAATAGACAAAGCATAGTATTGCTTTAGATCGAAAATATCTGTTTGCTCATCCTGACTTCGATTCCCTGAGCCTAGAGGAACAAACACAACCTTTCCCCCTGGAAATCCCAAGGGGTCAGGTTCAGTCTGGTGAACAACACTGTTCTGGCACGTTGCAGAACAGGCAGCAGCGGGGGCTGAGACGGTCAGCAACAAATTCGAAGGAAGGAGGTTGAAATGCACCTGTACACCTGCCTAGTGACCTGAAAAAGTCAGGTTGACAACTCCAGAGAGCGAGTGGAGGAGGCCGGGGTGGGGGGCGGGGCGCAATTCCCGCCTCCAGAGTGAGCAGAGTGAACTGGACACCTCTTCCATCTTTCCCCTCCTTGCGGGGATGCTGAGCCCCCGCGGGAAACGCAGAAAAGGACCATCGCCACTTTAAGTGACTCAGGAAGTGAAAGGAGGCCGCCTGATTGGGGGGAGGGGGGAGGCAAAGTGGAACCGGGGCGGCGCGGAGGCCCCGCGGCTCCGCGATCTCGTCGGGGGCAGCGGGAGGCCGAACGGGCGGCGCGGCGCGGGGGCCGACGGGGGCGCGGGGAGGCCGCGCCGGAAGTGCCCCAACCGCGGGAGGAAGCGCAGCGGACGCCGAGCTGCCGAGCCGGCGGGAAGGCCCTTCGCTCCTCCGCCGGACGCGGGCTACCGGGAGCAGGCAGCAGCGGCCCCGAGGCTGCGGGACACGGCGCGGCCAGTCCCCGGGACGGGCCCGGCCTGGGGTGGAGGCCGCTCCGAGGCTAGACGGCGAGATCGGTAGCCCCGAAGCCCGGGCCGAGGCAGAGCCTCCACATGGCCTCCGGAGGGGGTGCGGCCTTCGAGGAGCTGCCGCACGACGGCACGTGTGATGAGTGCGAGCCCGACGAGGCTCCGGGGGCCGAGGAAGTGTGCCGAGAATGCGGCTTCTGCTACTGCCGCCACCACGCGGAGGCGCACGGGCAGAAGTTCCCCAGACACCATCTGGCCGAGTACGTTCACTGCGCTGCCCAGGCCTGGACCCCGGGAGCCCGCGGAGATGGGGCCGGGGAGGAAGCAGTCGAGGCCCCGGTGGAGAATGAGAAAGCCCTAGAAAACGAGGCGGGGGAAGGGAGCGAGTCCGAGGAAGACAGTGAGCCCGAGGAAGAGAGCGAGACAGAGGAAGAGAGCGAGGACGAGAGCGAGGAAGACAGTGAGGAAGAAATGGAGGACGAGCAAGAGAGCGAAGCCGAGGAGGACAACCCGGAAGAAGGAGAATCTGAGGCCGAGGGAGAAACGGAGGCGGAAAGCGAATTTGACCCTGAAATAGAAATGGAAGCAGAGAGAGTGGCCAAGAGGAAGTGTCCGGACCATGGGCTTGATTTGAGTACCTATTGCCAGGAAGACAAGCAGCTCATCTGTGTGCTCTGCCCAGTCATTGGGGCTCACCATGGCCATCACCTCTCCACCCTCGATGAAGCCTTCGAGGAACTAAGAGTAAGTATTGGTCATTCGGAGCATAGACTCAGAGGTCAGGACACGTGGGTTTCAACTCACATGGCCTTCCTGTAGCCATATTCACATTCATCATGTCCCTAGAAAGCTGGGAGCAGTGCTTAATGGCCCCTTTTTGATTGAACTCCTTTGAGAATCAGATGAAAGTTCTGGACTCTGACCTAAGAAAAATAAATGTACACGCAAAGTCTAGGGTACAGTATCTGGAAAATGACAAGCCTCTGGTCTTTGGATGCCGTTCCTTGGGATTTTGACTCCATTTAAGCCAGTTCCCACAGCATCTCCATTGTTGAGACTAGTGCCTTGACTTAAGTTTCTTGATAAGGCAGTCTTTTTGCCTACTTGAAAACGTAGCAAACCGTGGTTTAGCCGGAGAACCGACGTATGTGGTTCCTCCGTAGTGAAGAGACTCCCTAAGGTTAGGTTTTGATGATAACTTTATGTGTGTTCCTGAGGTCCGTTTTAGTTCTTCATCTTTGATACTTGTTTGGAAAAGAGAATGAAAGAGGGAAGGTAAAATTCGTCTGGGAGTGTGGGTTCCCCTGTCCTTTATCTTTTGCAGGAGGGTAGAGCCTTTATTTATCTTGAACCATGCTGGTCCCCTGGAACAGTGTATGGAAATATTATAAATATTAATAAATATTTGTTGAATGAATGAATTTGAAGATGATTTGCCTTTTATTTATACTGTGGATGCTTACAATCAGTGAGAGAGACATCTGGAGTTAACCAGGCAGGAAAGTGAGTGATCAGTTCATTAAGTGATTAGTTCATTAGCTCATTGTCATCGTAACATCTTTTGTTTCTCTAAGCAACGTTGGCAGTTGCTGCCACTGGGATAGCAAATACTTTGGTAATATCTGCTATATTTGGATTTTCCCTCTTTTTTAAAATCGTAAAAAACACACTCAAAGTGTATAAAAACATGCACAGTCTAACAACTGTAAAGCAAATAGTGTTGTAACTTCCACCTAGATGAAGAAATAGATTATTAGTAGCACTATTGAAGCCCAATGCCCTTTTTATAATTTTCCAGTTATAGCCATCTCCCTTTCCCTTAGGTAGCCATTATCCTGACTTTTGTGGTGGTAATTTCCTTGCATATCTTTATACTTTTACCACATTTATGCATTTCTAAACTTATTTGAACTTGACACAGTTGATATTGCTCTTGTATTGTTATCTTGCATTCTTTTGGAATTTGCTTCATTCTTTCAACATTGTGTTTGTGAGATTCATCCATTGGGTGACTGTTCATATTCATTGTCGTGTAGAATTCCATTTTATAAATATGCCACAAGTTACCTGTTCTGTCAAGGATGAATATCTGATTTCCAAATTCTGGAGCTTCTGATTATTGTAAATAGTGTTGGTATAAGCATTATTGTATATATCTCCTGCTGCACATCTACATACATTTAAATGGAATATCAACTTAGGAGTGTGATTGTTGGGTCACACACTATGCATATCTTCAATAATATTAGATGTTGCCAACTGTTTTCCAAAGTTGTACCAATTTGCATTCCCATGAAGAGTGTAAGAGAGTTCCTTTTTCTCAGTATCTTCACCAATACTTGTTATTACAGAATTTTTAACTTTTGTCTGTCATATGGATATGTCATGGTTTCTTCTTGTTTAAAATTTAAAGCTATTTTGAATGTCATTTGTGTTTTTTCTTTTTTTTTGCAAACTACTCATTCAGGTCTTTTGCTCATTTTTCATTTGGATTGTCTCTCATTAATTTACAGGAATTTATACACCCCCCCACACACATATATATAACTGACTTCTTTGTTTTATGGATTACAAATACCTTCTACTCTCTTTTTCATTTTTTATAAAATTGTGCCTTGGACAGAGAAATTCTTCATTTTAAATTAATAAACTTTATCAATAACTTCCTTTATCATTCGTTCTTTTCGTGTCTTGTTCCACTTAGTATTGCTTCTTTGGGTAGTGGAGGTGGGGGCTCCACTTCACTTTTCACCCTGGACAGATAGCCAGTTGCTCTAGCAGCATTTATTGAAAAGCCGTTCCTTTCTGTACTGATCTGCTGTGCCACCAGTCATCTATCAAATGCCCATATGTGTGTGGTGTGTTTCTTGGCACTTCTGTTTTGTACCATTGATCTATTAGTATATTCCTGCATGAGCAACATGTTTTCTTAGTTACCATAAGTTAGTAACATGTCTTAATATCTGGTAGAGCAAGTCTGTCCACTTGGTTCTTCTCAAAGAGTGTCTTAACTGGTCTTGGCCTTTTACATTTCTTAGAATCATACCACAAAGTTCTATATTAAAAATAAAAAGAGTCTGCAAGACTTTTTTTTTTATTATTGAAATTATAAGCCCATACAAGGAGAATTAATGCCATTACAAAATGGAGTCATCTGATCCTTTTTTTTAGGTCTTTTACATTGCCTCACAATAAAGTTTTATAATTTTTTTTTCTTGGAGAGCTTATACATTACTGGGAAGTTTATTCATGGGTACTTACAGTTTTATAGTAGTGTAAAAAATGTTTTTAATTTTTTCCCTAATTGTATATAGGAATATGATTAACTTTTAAATACTGATTTTTATTTAAACTGTCTTACTATTTTAATAATAAATCTGTAAATTTATTCTACACACATGATCAAATTATTTTCAAGAGGGACAGTTTTTGTTTCTTTT
This sequence comes from Bubalus bubalis, assembly GCF_019923935.1. Lineage (NCBI taxonomy): Eukaryota > Metazoa > Chordata > Mammalia > Artiodactyla > Bovidae > Bubalus > Bubalus bubalis. Next base: position 18,702,223 of record NC_059172.1, on the reverse strand, counting down.
CAGTCCTTATGCTTGTTTTTTTTTTTTTTTCCTCCTTGCCCTGATGCTATGGATAGGCCCGCCAATATAATGTTGAATAAAACTGATGGTAGGTATTTTTGCCTTGTTCTTAATTGAGGGATAATTCATAACATTTCACAAGTGTGGTATAACTTTTTTCCCACAGATATATTGCATCAGATTAAGAAAATTCCCTTCTAGTCCAAGTTTAAGGGCTTTTCCTTAGTACTGAATGGATATTGAATTTTATCAAATGCTTTTTCTGCATCTGTCGCATGTTCATGTGATTTTACTCTTCTGCTGTGCTGATGTGATTAATTACATTAATTGATATAGCAAGTAATTTGAAAATCAGTATTATGTTCATATGTCTCAAAAACCTCTTTTTCACCTTTGGTAACTGCTTTTATTAGTTTTTTCACTTATTGTTCAAGTGTTTCTTTTTGCAAATACAGGTGTGTACATATATATAGTCTTATTTTCATCCTTTTTATTATAATATTTTTCAGTTAAAACAATCTGCCGTTTCTGAGGTAAACTCAACTTGGTTTTGATGAAGTGTCCTTATGTTTTTGAATTTAACTTATTAATAATTTATGTAGGAGTTTTCATTTATATTTATGAGAGAAATTGGCTTGTAAATTTCCTTTCTTGTGATGTCCTCTTGAGATTTTGCTATCAAGGTTATGTTGGCTTCGTAGTATGAGTCAGGATGTATTGCTTCTCATATATTTTCTTCCTGTTTTAATGCTCTGGAAGTGTTTGTATAAGATTGGAATATTTCTTCCTAGAATGATTGATAAAACTGACCAGGGAAGCCATTTGCATCTGAAATGAGAGAGAGAAAGAATTTATTTTGTTATTCTTTTATGGTATTTTTGACTATGGATTCAATTTATTTGATGGTTATATGCCTATGTAGGTTGTCTATTTTCCTTTGAATCAATTTTGATAAGTTACATTTTCCTAGAAGTTGGTCCATTTTGTTTAAATTTTCAAATATGCTAGTATAGATTTATGAATCATATCCTCTTGTTATCTTTTTTCATACTGTTGCTATCCTCTTTATTACTTTAAGAACAATAAGCATGTTGATTTATAATCTGTCACTGATATTTCCAGTATGTGAAGACTTTGTAGATCTCTCTCTGCTAGCTATTGTTTTTGGTGGTGGTTTTCAGGTTTCATTATTTCCTTTTGTGCTTGTTATATTTGAGTAACTTTTCATTACCTTTAAAAAATTATTTTTGGGGTATTTCCCAAGCGTTGGCATGAAGCTGGATTCTTCAAAAGAGGATTTGGGTTTGCTTCTGCTAAGACCTAAGTGTACACTTGTTTAGGACCCCTTTGTTGTTTTCCTTCCGTCACTCAGTTCTGTCCGACTCTGCGACCCCATGGACTGCAGTACGCAAGGCTTCACTGCAGTCACTCTCTGCAGTGATTTTGGTGCCCAAGAAAATAAAATCTATCACTGTTTCCCCATCTATCTCTCATGAAGTGATGGGACCAGATGCTATGATCTTCATTTTTTGAATGTTGAGTTTTAAACCAGCTTTTTAACTCTCCTCTTTTGCCTTCATCAAGAGGCTCTTTAGTTCCTCTTCCCTTTCTGCCATAAGGGTGGTGTCTCCTGCATATCTGAGGTTACTGATATTTCTCCCGGCAATCTTGCTTCCAACTTGTGCTTCATCCAGCTTGGCATTTTGCATGATGTACTCTGCATGTAAGTTAAGCAGGGTGACAATATACAGCCTTGACGTACTCCTTTCCCAATTTGGAACCAGTCTATTGTCCCATGTCTGGTTCTAACTGTTGCTTCTTGACCTGCATACAGGTTTCACAGGAGGCAGGTCAGGTGGTCTGGTATTCCCGTCTCTCAGAATTTTCCACAGTTTGTTGTGATCCACATAGTCAAAGGCTTTAGCGTAGTCAGTGAAACAGAAGTAGATATTTTTCTGGAACTTTGTGCTTTGTCTATGATCCAACAGATGTTTGCAATTTGATCTCTGGTTCCTCTGCCTTTCCTAAACCAGCTTGAACCTCTGAAAGTTCTCGGTTCATGTACTCTTGAAGTGGCAGCCCCCTCCCCCAGCATCACTTTCTGCCTATAATTAAGTGCACATCCCAGTTTCTTGTGATCAGTAAATGTACTCAGATCAATAGAACTGTTTCTTATACTCTGCTTGTGTTAACATTGGAACAGTACTACTAAACCTTATTAGAATTTCACCAGTTTTTTCTCTGATGACTTCAGTGCCAGGGTCCTCTGGCCACATTGTAGTTTTTTGTTTTTGATCATGATAGTTTTGAGGAGTGCCAGTCAGGTATTTGGTAGACTGTCCCTCAGTTTGGATTTGTCTGATGTTTTTCTCATGGTGAAACTTGAATTGTGGGTTCTGGATCAATAGAAATTCTCTTTTATGTTTTGCTTTCTTTAACTTAGTAGTATGTCTTGGAAATCACTCCATAGACCTCCCTATTTATTTATTTACTTAACTATTTCAGCTGAAAGTATTCCAATGAGTGTCAGTCATTAATTTTTTTTTAGCTTTTTTAAAAAAATCATTTTTAATTGGAGGATAATCACTTGACAATATTGTGATGGTTTCTGCCATACGTCAACATGAATCAGCCATAGATATATATATGTCCCTTCCCTTTTAAACCTGGAATCTATAAAGATGGTATGAAGGTTCTATATCCAGAGCAGGAAAGGAGACGCAGACATTAAATTCTTAATTTATGGTATTGTTTTTCAACTCTAGGGCACCTATTTGGCTCTTTTTTTTTTAAAAAAAAGATCCATTTCTCTTTATCTTTTGGGGTCTGATTCTTGATTATTTGCCATATTTTCATGATTCTTCATCTCATGATTTTTCATTCAATGTTAGACACTCTGTTTAAAAGAACTCTAGACACTAGAGTCATATTTTCCCCCCTCACAAAGGGCATACCATTTGCTCTGAAAGGCAGCTAGGAAGAGGGGCTGATCATTTCTACCCAGTAAAAATCTGAACTTGGTCAGAGCTTGATTGCAGCATTAATTAGTTTCATTTCACGTCTGGTTTCATATATTTTGAGGACAGTGTACATTTACCAGAGAGTAGGTCTCTTAGAATATTAAAAGTGTTTTGGCGTGATAATGGCTAGAGAAGAGAATCTTTGTTATACTGCACTTATTCTTTCACCAAATATTTACTGAGCATCAGCCAAGGGCGAGTACTTTCTAAGCATTGGGAACATAGCAAGATGGGAAAAGTCTACTTCTGCTGGAGTATACATTGTATTGGAAGGAAATAGAACAAATGGGCACATAAGCATGTAGTAAGTGATATAAAGAAAAAATGAAACAACACTGTGGGTTTAGAGAGGGACAGAAGTATCCTAGTTCTGCCACTGGCTTTTAGACCCTGGACAAGTTACTTAACAGTTGGCTGTGTTTTTATATCTCTAAAATGGGTATAAAGTTAAGATATAGTGTTTTGTGAGAGTAGAATAATCTAGTTTGTGATAGAACTTTAACAATGCTTAACAACTTTAACAATGCTTAACACATTGTTGCTGCCAAGTCGCTTCAGTCGTGTCCGACTCTGTGTGACCCCAGAGACGGCAGCCCACCAGGCTCCCCCGTCCCTGGGATTCTCCAGGCAAGAACACTGGAGTGGGTGGCCATTTCCTTCTCCAATGCATGAAAGGGAAAAGTGTAAGTGAAGACGCTCAGTTGTGTCCGACCCTCAGCGACCCCATGGACCGCAGCCTTCCAGGCTCCTCCGTCCATGGGATTTTCCAGGCAAGAGTACTGGAGTGCATTGCCTTCTCCAAACACATTGTAAGTGCTCTTTAAATGTTAGCTGTTGTCTTTGTTTCTATTGTAGGAGGAGTCTTGCTAAATGTATAAGTTTAGAGTTAAGAGGAATTTAAACAATATGTGTTTTGAGATCTCAATGCCAGACTGGACCGTGAGTGGCTTATGTTGGCAGTAGAAGATCAAATTGTTGCCAAGGGCTAGAGTAAAGCAAACTTAAGAGTAGGCAGGCCAGAATGGTCAGAAAACCAGGGAGATGGTAGAGCAAGAGGGGATCTAGGCAGGGGCAACCTGAAGGCTATGCCAGAAGGACTAAGGCAAACACCTTGAAGGGATGAGTTTAACCCTTAATCTCTGAAATGACCTTTAAAGTCCTGCCTTTCCTCCTATACTGTATTTCCAGTTTGGCTCCAGAGGATTTGGTCTCCAAAGGATTCTATGGGTCCAAACTTGTATTGAGCTTGTGCTCCAGCTTTATCATAGAAATACAGTTACACAGCCCATATTATGACCTCTCATCTGGCTCAGAACCTCTCATCTCAGATATGCAGGTTTCTCTTACTGTGACCATAGTTTCTTATTCTGAAAATAGGTCATGGAGTCTAACAAAGGAGCTTGATCTGGTTCATGGATATTTTCATATGAAAATTATGTTGCCATGGGAATTTGCATTCATAGCTATAGTTAATGAATTGTTTTGGTTGAACAATGTAAGTGCAATTACATATATTCAGAACTCTAGACCAGCAAGTTAAAAAATTATTTTGAATATAACTTACAGTAGGGGAAATATAGTTTACATTGTGGTCTAGTTTACACACACACACATACACATTTAACTAACACAAATGGAACACTGTTAACCTTACTGCATATGATATATTCTGCTCTGTTTCTCTTCTTTTCTGTCCAAAAAAAAAATTCTAGATTCTCCCAATAAATTGATTTCATTGCACACTAGTGGGTCAAGTTCTGTGGTTTGAAATGCACTTGTCTAGTTCATTCTAAGATCACCCGAAGAAAAGGTGGAGTCTTATAAAATGGCAAAGGGAGAAGTGATTGACAGAATCCAGCAAGTACTTATAAGCATCTGTGGGGTTTTTAACATTGCTTTGCTACGGACAGATCCAAAGGTTTTGAAGCCACTCCCTTTGCCCTTGGATGTGTCTTTAACTTGGATGGATATTAGGAGGGCAGAATGTTTGCTTAAGTGGGAACAGCTGCAGGGGGTAGCCCAGGGAGGGCACACTGGTAGCAGGTGGCTGGGAGGATTTGGGCGCATGCTCAGAACAGCTGGGACTGGAGGTGGGGGGGTGTGCCACTGCTGCGTCTCCTGATGGCCAGTGGCTCTGCCTGTGTGGTCAGCTCCTAAGAAGCAGCTCTGGTAGGGAGGCAAAGGGTTGAATTTCTGCTGTAATGTCCCTATTTATAGTTTTATTCCTGACTGAATGGATTTGGGGTATCTTCTAATAAAACCGTAAAGCATTGGCTACACAGTCCTTCACTCAGTGTCATTTATTTGTATGTGTGTGCTCAAGTTGGGTCTGACTCTTTGCAACCCCATGAACTGTAGCCTGCCAGGCTCCTCTGTCCATGGCATTTCCAGGCAAGAATACTGGAGTGGGTTGCCATTTCCTCCTCCAGGGATCTTCCTGACCCAAGGATTGAACCAACGTTTCTTGCATCTTCTGCATTGGCAGGTGGATTCTTTACCAAGGCACCACCTGGGAAACCCCATTTATTTGTATAGAATAAGACACAAGAAGACAAAAGCTAAGACTAAGGTAAAAGGGGATTCAGCACTCACGGCGTGTGGAACTTCATTAGAGAGAGCCTAAAGGGCTTCTGCAGGGTTAAGTGCAAGGGGAAAGCCATCACATTTTGTTAAGGGTATGACTCTTCCCCCAATCTTTATTATTAAAATGACACTTATTATCTAAGAATTAAGAAAAAAGGTAGAGGTGACCTTGGGGTATTGGAAGGATAGCGAAAAGGCCATTATGGAGTGAAAGAGGAGTAGGAAGTAGGTTAACAAGACAGTGTGTTTCTCACCTTCTGCCACATTTTGGAATCACCTGTGGAGTGGGATTCTTTAGAAAATACCTATGATTGGCCTCACCCCAGCCTAAAATCAAAATCTTTGGGAATGGTCGGGTATTTTGCAGAATGTCTTTCTCTTGGGATTTGTCACCTCTTCATCTCATGGTTAGACTGGAGTTACTGGTTTGTAGAAGGAAGACCATGGAATTAAGGGTACATACTGTCAAGGGGACTCTTGTGAGAAACGTCTAGACTTTCCTTGCACTGTCTCCCAGGAAGTGCCCTCTTTTTCTCTGCCCCAATCTTTCAGTCAGAATGGAATGGATTTGGAGAAGGCAATGGCACCCCACTCCAGTACTCTTGCCTGGAAAATCCCATGGACGGAGGAGCCTGGTGGGCTGCAGTCCATGGGGTCTCGAAGAGTCGGACACGACTGAGCGACTTCACTTTCACTTTTTACTTTCATGTATTGGAGAAGGAAATGGCCACCCACTCCAGTGTTCTTGCCTGGAGAATCCCAGAGATGGGGGAGCCTGATGGGCTGCCGTCTATGGGGTCACACAGAGTTAGACACAACTGAAGCGACTTAGCAGCAACAGCAGGCTGTCTAAAGCTGGTATGGAGGAATGATGAAATTACTAGGAATCTAGGCTGTTTCTACCTCTGTTATGGCATCCCTAGGGTATAGTCCTTGTCATGGACCGAGATGACTACTGGAGGTCCAGCCAATACATCTGAATTCCAGGATGGCAGGCACAGGAACGTGAAGAAGGAAAGAGAACCCTTTAAGAGAACCTTCCAGAAGTTGCACACATTGCTGTTTATATTTCAGTGGTCAGAGTTCAGTCCCATGGCATTATCTAGTTGCAAGAGGGCGTGCTAGGAAGCAGTCTTTTTTTCAGGCCATGGTGTGTCCAGCTAAAACTGGAGTGTCTTACTAAGGAGAAATGGGAGAATGAATATGAAGGACCAAGCTGTCTTGCCCTAATTGGCTTTGCCCTCCATGGGTTTGAATCCTGGCTCTGCTACTTGTTACCTGTGTCATGCTGAATTGTCATGCTGGAGAATTCATCCTCTCTCTCTGAATCTTGGTTTCATCATTTGTAACATGGCCATAATAATTATTTCTCCTTTTAGGGCTGTAGTGAAAACCAAATAATACACATAAAGATCTTAGCACAGTGCCTGGAATATAATAATCCCTCAGCCATTAGTGACTCTTGCTATACCTACAGAGCCATCTATGGTTCTATTCTGAGTTCAATTCCAGACCAGTTAGTCTGACAGAAGTTCGGACACCAAGTTTCTTTGGGTGGAAACTGGTCAGCCCCCTCTCCTTCTGCTCCTTCTGCCTGCTCTATTCTGGTGGGTAGAAAGGCTGGTGAAAAACCTGCCTTCAGAGGAAAGGCTCCTGTATATTGCAGTGTCCTGCTGGTGCCTTGTGCACTAGCTAACCAAAACACAGCTGGTATGTCTAATTTTAGGTTCACAAGTCTTGCTGGTTGTCCTCTTTAAATTCTGTTTTACATTCTGAACTGTGGGAAATTTTTATAGAAGCAGAGAGGAGGCAGGGGCAATACACCCTTTTCTTTCTGCTTAGAAAATAGCCTCTGTTTTCTTTCCAGTAAGAAATGGGGACAAGTTGGGGAAAGCCATTATAGGCACCCCCACTGTCCTCCCCTCCATCCTTTGGGCCTGCGTGAACCCTGGTGGGGTATAACTTGTGGTGAATGATAGACTCTGACTTCATGTGTATGAGGAATGGAAGTCATATATACCCTTTTATATTTTAAATTTCACTCTGTTGCCTGTGCAGAGAAGGGACTGTAGGGTAGGTGAGGGGAGCGGTATTGCTTCTTGGACCTCAAGCAAGCAGGGAGTAGTAGAGATGGTAAAGAGTAATTGAACTTGGCCTAGGTTTTAGAGTTAGGTCTGAAAAGACTTGGTGATAGGTTTTCTCAGACCCAAAAAATGATTTTGCATCTGAGCAACTGTGTAAAGGTGGTTACCTAACATAGGAGTGGATTTGGAGTTGGAAAATCAAGTCATGTGAAGAACTTGGAAAAGAATTTTTGGACATGGTGTGATGATACTAAAATCGGTTTAATTTCATTTTGTCAGGACTTTGCTTTATGGTTGGATTCCTTAGGAGGACTTCTTATACATTCTATCTCCCAATCCTTTTCCATTGTTTCTCCCCCAAAAAACTTTTTGTGAAAATGATAGAAAGTTGGATTGATTTTTTTTTTCTTTTTGAAAGCATGGTACCAATGCAAGGCCACTGGGATAGAAAAGAAAACAACAACAATAACAACAAACAGGCAGCCAATATTCTTTTGCAACCCAGCATCTTCTGATTCTTTGTAATACAGAATTCAGTATTTAGGAGCCAGTTTAAGGTACTGAGAAGGAAGTGGCAGGAAATGGCAACCCACTCCAGTATTCATGCCTGGAAAATCCCATGGACCAAGGAGCCTGGTGGGCTACAGTCCATGGGATCGCAAAGAGTCGGACATGACTGAGCGACTTCATTTCATTTCATTTTCCTTTAAGATACTAAGTTATTTTTACATTTCTACTGACACATGACTTTTCTTTTGGTCCCCAGGTGGTAATAGGCATTAGACTAGAAAGTATAGAGACTGGTTGTCAAGAAACACTTCCTGTTCTGATGCCCCCTTTACCTGCCATATTCCACCTTTATTTCTACCTCTTGCCCATTTTTCAAAGAATGTTTACATTAGAATGAACTATATTATTTCTCTGTTTTGGATGTACATGTATTTATGAGGTATTCTGAATCCCTTTGAGGAAAGACATGCCACCTTTCTTGGTGTTCAAATACAAAAACCCTTAGAGGTAAAAAACTCTGAGTTGCTGCTAAGGGTGGCAACTTCAGATGTCTACAGGGAACAGCAAGGTAATATAAATGAGAAGCCATCCAGGTAACTGTGGCGTACTGAAGGGAGCTTGCCTTGCCTGAAGTGGGTAGTTGCTACTCAGCTTCCGCCAGTTGCTGCTGGGTGGAAAGGGAGCCCAGTACAGTCAGACCTTTCAGATTTTCCGAAGAAGCTAGCAATCTTCATTATGGCATATCTCCTGGTTTTTAAGTGTTGGCGATTAATTTAAAATTCCTAGCATGCTGGTGTGGGACAACACTCTAAAAACAAAACAAAGGCTGTGACCTGTGAATTTGTAGGTTCTGATTTGGCCCCTTTTCCTCATTTACAAGTTGAGAAACAGAAACTCTGAGATATAAAATGACTTTTCCAAGCTCACATAGCAATTAGTAGGAATGAAGCCTGGTTCTCCCTTCTCTTTATGCAGTGCCCTTTACACTAAGAAAATTAAACTTTGGGGGGAACTTTGAGGAATGTGCCAGTCCCTTTTCACAGAATAGTGCATGTGCTTTCCAAATCTTGTGTATAGTTCGGGGATTTCAAACTCCCTGAAATCGATATATGAGTCCTAGGTGGAGAATCTTCTCTTATACTTTTGGTTCATGTTTGCTGCAAAGGGAACAGTGCCCTGGTATTTATACGTAGGCAGATTTAAGGAGAGAGACACTAGAAGCAGAAACTCTGGGTCGGTCTTCCGCTCCCCTCCCCACCCCACCCCCCAGCCTTTTGTGTATTAAATTCTAATTAGACAATAGGAATACATTTAAGTAAGTCTAAGACTCTTCCTACCACTATTCCCACTACCAGTAGCCCCAAGTCATTGCTTTTCTAATCTTTTACATACATATGTAACCCATAGAATAGGTTTATATTTCTTTAAATAAGTGATATAGTATGCCTTGTTTGGCAAGCTTTTTAAAATTCAGCATTGTGCATTGCCATGTACATACCGGTCTACTTCATTCTTTTTATTTGCCATATCAGACCTCATTTGTAATTCCATAGTTTATTTAGCCACCCACAATTGATGGATGCTTAGGCTATTTCCAGGTTTTTACTATTAAAAACAGTGCTGCAATAATTATTTTTGGGCATACCTCCTTGACACATGTTAGTGTTTCTCAAGGGAAGAAGGTGAAAAATGGACTTGCTTGGCATGTGATTTCAAAGTAGCTTTGTTATGTCAGCAACATATGAAAATTCCCAACCTCCCCGAAGTCTCTCATCACTTGGTGTTATCAAATCAAAATTTTTTTTGATTTGGATAAGTATGATGGATAAGAAATGATATCAAAATTACAAGTAAGTTTGAGCATCTTTTAACATCTTTTCATATGTGTATTAGCCATTTCACATTTCTATTATGTTCATATCCTGTGTTGGGATTTCTTTTGTGCTTATTTGGCTTTTTCTTATTTATAGGAATCCCTTGTGTATTTTCCCATGTGTTCCTGATACCAGCCTCTTCTCTTGTATATGTTACAAATCTTTGTTATTTGGATCTTTTTGATCCTGATTTTGCTACTGACCAGCTCTGTAATTTGAGGGGTGGGTGTCACAACAGAGCACTTGTCTTGTTTTAATCTACACTCTTCTTGGGGGAGGAGAGAGGTTCATAGACAAGGATAGGCTCACGTGTGGGAAGGAGTTGAGGAAGAGCACCATCAGGAGACTCACTTCATCACCACTCACAGTGCTTGCCCCAAGGACTGACAGTAGAACCTGGCCATTTATGGATCCACATGTGTCAACAGTTAGAATTCTTCAGACTTCTCAGTTAGAACACAAGTTTCAGAGGTACCTCTTCCATTCCACCACAGTAGGGAAGTATGTAAGTATGACCTATTCCAGTTATCTTTTGACTGATGAGTGCCCTCAGCAAACTGTTAAAACACAATACCACCCAATGCTTTGGAGACACTCATACTCAAATACCACCTTAGGCATAGACAACCTGTGCCCCTGCCCTGTGCTTTAGAGGGCCCTTCCTTTGCCCATGCCTGCCCCCTTCTAGAGGAGAAGTAAATGGCACCCCACTCCAGTATTCTCGCCTGGAGAATCTCATGGACAGAGGAGCCTGGCGGGCCACAGTCCATGGGGTCGCAAGAGTCGGACACGACTTAGCGACTACACCACCACCACCACCCCCCGCCCCATTCTAGACCACTCTCCCGAGTATCCAGAATCCAAGAATTACCTAATGACATGTCCTGACCCTGCTCTCAGGGCCTGCAGAGGCTTTTTCTGAGCCCATCCTCCAAAAGATGAATCAAACCATTAGACCCCACCCCTGATATGTGCATTCTTATGTTCCAGGTGTGGCCCAGGGTGACTGAAAGAGATGTTCCCAGAACTTGGGTGTACTAGCCTGAACGTCTGTGTACAAGGCTTGTTGAGGTGCAGGAAGGGACCAGGGTGTGTGAAAAAGGAAAGGCAGTGGCTTTGGGGCCAGGGTAGTCCATTTTCACTCTGACACTCAGCCCTGCAGCTGTCAGAGGAGAGTCTCCCAACTGCTTATTTGGGGGGGGAGGGTAGTTGTTTTTTTTTTTTTAAAGCCATTAGGGACGGTTTTTTTTCCACCACTCATTTAGAGGCTGGCTCCATATACACCCCAACTATCTGAGAATATTCTCAAAGAAAGCAGGGTGGGGAGTGGTCTGGGTGAATTTCCTGAAGGAAGGGTCTCTGCCTCTCCTCTGTCACTCGCCGGGTAGGCAGTGCTGCTGTTGCTAGGAAGAAGGATTCTGCTGACCCACTGGATTTTTATGAAAGAAGGCTAAGGGTTCCCTTATCTCCCCTCACAAGGCACATCTGCCGGCAAGCAGGCTGTCTGCTTCTTAGGGATTCCTTCGTCATCCTGTTTCTCTTCTGATGTTTTAAGACACAGTTTAGTGCATTCCTTTCTGTTCTCTAGAGCTGTGGGGGAAGGCAGGGCGGTGGGGAAGTCATAATATATCAGGGCTCTTGCTGAAGAGCTTAAAATGGGTGCTGGCAGCTGGGATGTGGGGGAAGAGAGCTTTCCAGGGACAAGTGACCTGCTTGTTCAGCCAATGAGAAGCAGGTTAGAGGAATGATATCACCAGACAGGCGTTATTGTCTGATCTTCTCATAAAAGCGGGATTGTGTCTGGCAATTTAACCCTTTTTTAGGTACTTTGGGTCTCACGCACTTCCTGGTATGTGACCTCCAGATTCCTTTTCCCACCTGTCTGCTGTGAGATCAGAGATTAAAGATTTAAATTGGCGATGAAACTTGGGAAGTGATGTCATCATCTTGAAAATACAAACTAAAACTTAGAACCACAGTTAGGGTGGGAATGTCAGCTGTGTCTGGAGAGCACATCTAAAGCAGATATCCATCTTAGGTTACATCAGACTTTTACTGTAGACTTGGGAGAGAATGGAGGGTAGAGGGGGTGAAAAGGATTTAGGCTTTAGTCTATTTTAATCTATATGATGGAGACTTACTAAGTATGCCCTGTTTTGGAGAAACTGGAATTTTCCTCCCAAATTGGGAAAATATCACTGAGTCTGAGGCCAATTTTGAAGAACAGATATTTGTCATGTTTGATTATATTACACTTGTTTTTGTCCCTTACCCACAAAAATGACTTGATTTTCTCATACTTGATTTTCCATCACTGTTGAAATGAGGGTAAAGATCCTGTCCTATCCCCGAGGAGTTGAGATAAGAAAACAAACTAATTCATGTGACTTTTCATCTAGTGCTGCACACATGTATTATTATTAAGGCATTTGTATCTTAAGATTGCATATTCATTCATTCATTCATTTGTTTAGCATACTTTTTAAAACGCCTTGATGCTGGACGCAGATACAGAGAAAAGATGTAGTTATTACCTTTAAGGAGTTTTAAATATTGTGAGGGAGACAGATAATAATAATAAACATGTCTCATACATCTATTGTCTTTGCCACGTGCCAGGCCCTGTTCAAAGTACCTTGATGTATGTGAGCTTGTTGTATCTTACTACAGCCCTCTGAAGTGGGTACTGTTTTTAGCTTCATTTTATAAATAAAGAAATTGAGGCTCTGGGAGGCTGTGTGATTTGCCTGAGGTCACGCAGATCTAGTGGTAGATTTGGGACTTGAATCCAGGCAGTGTAGCTTTAGTCTGTGCTTTCGGTCTGTGCTAACCAGTGCAGCGATCACTAGCTATACGTGGCTTCAGAGGACTTGAAACTTGCTAAGTCCAAATTGAATTGGGCTGTATGAAATACACACTAGATTCCAAAGCTCTGGTATGAAAAAAAAAATGTATAAAATACCTCGTGTTGAAACTGCATGTTGCGGTGACAATATTGTGGGTATACTGAGTTAAGTAAAATGTATTCAAAGTAATTTCCTTTTGTTTTTTTGACTACTCGAAAACTTATATATGTGCCTTGCATTTTTGCCTTATGTTTCTATTGGACTGTGCTAGTCTAAATCATTATAATGTAGTAACAACAACAATAATAATAGGGGACCTTGAGCTCTCACTATGTGCCACATATTATGCTCATGCCTTTACAAACACCATTTCAATTAAGCTTCAAAATAACCCTTGTTTCAATCTTCATTTTGTTGAAAAGGAAGGAGGTTTTGAGAGTCAGTAACCTGCCTGAGGTTAGTTAACTAGTTAACGTAGACCCCAGATTTGAAACGTTTTATGTCTGACTCAAATACCTGTGTTCAACCAGCATCCTGAAATGCCATTTCCAGTTAAATCTTGGGGCATTTTGTTTGTTTGTTTTTATTTTTGTAAGAATACTTAGTATTGCATACATCTGTATTTGTGATCTAGAAGTTTAAAATCAAAATCACTTGGTCATAAAATAGACATCTTGGATAGAAATCTCTTGCAAAGCTTTGGCCCTCAGTGAATAATGGCACAGTTGAGCCCTGAGATGAAGCAGTGAGTCACCCTATACAAATTGTGTTTAATTTTCATTCCAATTGTTCTCTCAGGTCACTGGGCAATTTATGTCCCAACCGTCTTTGTCCATAGAGAAGAGGAAAAGGGGCAACACAGCTTTCCTTAGTTGTTTAGTCTTCTTGCTGATAGGAAGGGGAAAAAAAATGCCTTCCGTTTCATTGTCCCGTGAAATACTGTTTGTGTTCTAGAGAGTAACAAAGTGCTGTCTAATGACCCCTGACTTTCCTTTCTTCTAGAGCAAAGACTCAGGCGGACTGAAGGCGGCTATGATAGAGTTGGTGGAAAGGTTAAAGTTCAAGAGCTCAGACCCTAAAGTAAGTATTGTTTTGGATTTAATTGGATATTGGTACCCCAAGTATTTCATTCTCCTTGGGCTAAATTCGAGGGATATTAATGACAGTCTGTCTGAACATTGCATCAAGATTAATTAAGCCTGCCCATCAAAAGCAGTGTTCTAATGTGCTTAGAGATAAGTCATCTATTTTTCCCCTTCTCTATTTTATGACTTACAACACATAATCATTAATTGTTTTCTCTGAACTGCAGACAAGTGCATTTTTAATCTTCCTTTACTGGGCCTTTGAGACTATTGGTCCCTGTGTCCATTAAATCCAGCCACAGGCATCAGAGATACAATCAGCTTAATGCTGGGGACTGGAATAAGCTCAGGCCTATGCAGTTGGTGTTCAGTACTAGCGTCTTGTCACCCTCCCACTTACAGGAGCCAGCTGCCACAGTGAATGCCTTTGTCCTCATGACCTGGAGTCTGGTCTGGGAAATGGTTTAAGCTTCCCAGCTTTCTTTGCGAGATGTTGGGGGTACTCTAGGATTGGTGTTCTGGGAGGTGCCGTACCAGGGTTTGGGGTGGACGGGGAACTGAACATGCCTGAGGGATTATGATTCATGCAGCCTCCCTTCTCCTACCCAGACGCTCGCTGTGGCGCTCCCGGTACTGGTGCCAGCTGGCTTTGCCTGAGAGTCAGAGCCTCTCACAATTGAAGAGAGAAAGGAGCATGATTTTATTTGACTTTCTGTATTGTCATTTTTTTAAATTAAAAAATTTTATAAGAGGAATTAGACTAGCATTTCCTGAGCACCTGCTAAGAGCCAGGCACTGTGCTAGGATCTTTACATACCTTTTTAAAAAATTGTGATAAAATATACAAAATGAAATTTACCATTTTAACCATTTTGGAGCGTTCAGTTCCATGACCTTAAGTGCATTCACCTTGTTATGCAGCATCGCTACTCTCCATCTCCAGAACTTTATCCATCGTCCCAAACTGAAACTGTGCCATGAAGCACTAACTCTTCATTCTGCCTCTCCTCTTACACACTTGTGATCATTGCAGTAACCTTGTACATTATCTTTTCTTTCCATTTTATTGATAAGAACACTGAGGTTCAGAGAGAGAGGGCCATTAGCCCCAAGTAGAGTGTAATTTAGAACTGAGATTCAAAATCTGATTCCAGTGTTTGTGTTCTTTTTTATCATGCTGCAAGCACTGGGTTTCATCTCTGTTCTCCTATATAATCACATTATGCTTCCATTTTCTATTGGGAAACACTGTATGAGCCAGAGCCACAGACAATGACAGGCTCTTCAAAAGGTGGCTACAGTCACGCATCTACAAAATAATTTTCATTTTATACAGCATTGAAAGTTCTTGGGACATCGGTAACACCTTTTGCCTTCTGGTGTAGTTAGGGTTCCAGAGCATCTTGATACCAAAAAAAAAAAAATTGGAGTAACTTTTGTCAATTTTGGTAGCTCAAAGTAGAAAGACCCCCTCAAAACTACTTACATTAAAGTAGTTTTCCTTTATTGAAAGTGAACCAATTAATTATTAAAGATAGCAGAAAGCTTTTTTTTTTTTTTTTTTTTTTTTTTACCAAGTTTCTCTGGTTTCTGGGACAGCAGCTATCCTGAAGGAAACATGTATTTCCTCTTTCTGCCACACCCACATGCTTAGAGGCATTGAAGAGCAGGAGGATGTGTACCGATTGCACTGAGTGGCTTCTGTGCCTGATGACAATACAGGTGAAGTGCTTTGGGATCCTTTATGAATGCATATAGTGCATCTGATGGGAAACTTGCCAGAGGTGGAAGGACTGAGTATTCCCCTGCGAGCAACCCATGGAAGCCTCAGGATTTTCCCACGGTGCATCATAAGCTAAAGGATATTTGTTAGGACCTCGCTTGATCGTGAGGATATTTATACACACGCACCTTTCTTTCATCTTCTCTTTGTCTCATCCTGGATGGTTTTCCACCAGTCTGTTTTATTGTCAAGCCCCTTTCTCGTCCACCATATGTGTGTGCCATTTTTTACCTGGAGCCAGCTCAAAGAAGGACCAATGTCATTGCAGAATGACTGTCAGATCACAAAGAGGGGATGAAAAATGGGACACTAAATACATAATTTCTGCAACAAAGAAAAATTTCCCAGAAATAAACTGGTGTCTTCCAAAATAATCCATGCATTTTTAGTCTGTTCTGTCTTCCCTCCTAACCCTACCACCCCTTTCTTATGTTGGCCTATTTAAGAAGGGCAAAATCTCTCAGGCTTTGGGACCTGTCATTTCCGGGTGTAGCAGCTTTACGTAGAAGCACTGATTGAGTCATGGAGCACTGAGCACTCTCTCTGCCTCACTTCCTCAGGAATTCCCTAAAGCCTCACAAAACTTGATTAGTCCAGACACTGAGGTCTGCTGGGGACTGAGTTAATTTTTACATCTCAGTTTTGCCAGAGAGAAGTGGAAGATGCCTAGATTAACCTTTTTAAAAAAAATTATAATATATGCTTATAGATTAAAAATATAAATATTCATAAAGGAAATTAAAATGAATTTCCCTCAAGTTAACCACTGTTAACATTTTGCTATGTAACCTTCTAGACCTTTTTTCATATGGAAATAAATGTTTCTAGGATATTTTACAAAAATTATACCATAGCTGTAGCTTAAGACACAGAATGTCTAAAACATTCTTCAGTGTCAGTAATATAGACTTCTAAATGAGATGCCTCATTTTGTCCAAAATATTCGTCAGATACCCTCTTTTCTTCAGAGCAATGGTTCTTAAACTTTAGTGTGCATGAAAATCACTTGGAGGACTTATTAAAATATAGCATACTGGACCCATCCCAGAGTTTCTGATTCAGTGAGTCTGGGGGCACTAGAAACTGTGTTGGATCTTCATTATTTTCCTGCCCTCTTGTGTTTTGGTTTTTCTCATTCTTTTCTGCAAATAGCCAGAAGAGCCCTTGTAAATAAGTCCAAATGATTTCAACCTTGAAAAAAATGAAATACGTGAAAGTCCAGGCTTAGGAAACAAACTGAGCTGAGGCAGCAGAGGAGTAAGAGAGGGGAAGGGAGGTGAGCGGAGTCATCAGCCCAGGCTCCCCGAGAGGACAAGGTTCCTTTAAACAGTTATGTCCAACAGGGAAGCAACAAAGCCAAATAAAGGGAAAGGAGTTCTGGTCAGGAATGAGGAGGATGATCAAAGCGTCATGGTCTAGGAGTGGGCTGAGTTCCAAGACCAGAGGAACAGCAAGAGATATCAAATTCCAGCTACTAGGATTGAGCCTGAGGATGGGAAAGAGCACCGGCAACAGTTGGTAAATAAGGCACAGGTCCACATGAGGTTGTGTGTCTGCGTGTTGCTGGGGTGAGCCTAGTTTTAAAGGGGACAGACCTCCAGGGATCCAGGACTTGTGTACAGTGGGAAGAAATTATTTTTAATAGCAATCTTTATTATGTTTAATTGAAAGTGGTCTATTAAGTAATCCTCATGTGTTTGACATGATCCAGTTTGCAAACATTTTTTTGCAGCCAAACTTTTCAGAAACATCTGTTGCACAAAGCAGGATTTTAGTCTCTAGATTTCTAACATTTATTCTAGACTTTAGGGAAACTAAAAGATGTAGTTAATTAGGGGTTTGTATGTGTGTGTGTGTCCAGGCTGGATTTTTAGGAAATTTAAAGCACATGAGTTCTTCACAGCTTTCCTTTGTAGTGACTGTGCAATCATCTTTCATAGTTTACCCAGGGGAAACCTGAAACTTAAAAAACACATCGATTCCCTTCCTTTCCTTCCTTCTGCTCAGTCTCCCAGAAAGCATTGAATCAAAAGTATAACATGCTAAGCTCAGTGTAACCAACCTCTCATCATGCAGTTAATGATAGCCATTTTCTCCATTAAATATTGATTACTTTTCTTTCCATAGAAGATGCACCACTGACTGCTTCCTATAGCTGGTGTGCTTGAAACAAACAGTTAAACCATGTTTGTGTATCTAGAATTTATACTAATTTATTAAGAAGTTATTCTCAAAAAAGCATCTTAAACTCGAGCCAAGTGGCTCACATTGTTCTCTCTGACTGGAGTGGGATTAAACATAGGATCTAATCATACTAAAACTGTTTAGAATATAATCAGGTTCTTTTCCTTTTTTCTCTGATCTCTAAAGATATTCTTACTGAAGTGTGAAACCAAAGAATTGTCTAGCAACGTGAAATTAAATAGAACTGAGGATTGCTTTCTTGTTTTATTTAGCATTTACAGAGCATTTTATAATTGAAAGAGGACTTTATGGTACTTTTTAATAGCTGATGTCATTGACATAGAACATACCCCAGACCTTCACACCAGTGCTAATCAGACTATTGTTAAAATGATAGGTTTTGCATGTACAAATGGTAATGGATAGAAGCCAAACTGAACTTGAATTCTTAGTGTCTTGTTATCACCTGGGTCAAGCCAGGCCTTGTGCCAGTCCTTGTCCTGCCACAAGATAGACGTATTCAATGAGGCAGTATTCAATCAACCATCTGAAGCAAATAATTAAGATGCCGGAGTTATTAAATTGGTTCATTCAAAAGCATTTCTTTGGTTGGAGGGTTATTAGAATTATTGACCTAGTTCTTCACTTTAAATAAAAAAGTTGTAAATAGTAATCTTGAAAGACATGAATTGTGTTTATCTCTGTATCCTCAAGCCCTATGAGCATGGTACCTGGCACACAGTAATAGATTTTCTTCTTCTTGTGCATGCTCAGTCATGTCCAGCTCTTTATGACCCCATGAACTATAGCCTAACAGGCTCCACACCCATGGGATTTTCCAGGCAAGAATACTGGTCTGGGTTGCCATTCCCTTCTCCAGAAGAGCTTCCAGACCCAGGAATTGAACCCATGTCTCCTGCATTGGTAGGTGGATTCTTTTACCACTGAGCCAGCTGGGAAACCCTATAATAATAGATATGCATTATCTATTACAACAACCATATGAAAAGAAATGTTATTATTTGCCCTGTTTTATGGATATGCAATCTAAGAGGCGTTAAGTAGTTTGCTAGTAAGTGATGGGAATAGAGCTTAAAATTAACTTCAGATTCATCCTGTTTCATGTTACATACCTCATACTATTGTTGAACCCATGGATGATTTGATATTTACACACATAGCCTGTCTAGCAATATGACTCTTCACTATTTTTCCCTCACACCCTTCTTTTACCTTCTTTCCCTCTCACCCTTCTTTTAGGAAACATTCTCAGGTCTCTGAGGCATAGAAATGACCCAGAAGCAAATTCGACCTCTTTTCATCACATGTAGACACTGGGGCAGTGAAAAAAAGAGAAGCAAGCTCTTTGCCATCTTTCACCAACTCCCTGCCTTTATAAAAAACAAAACAGTTTCCCCTTTTCTCATCCGCCGGTTATAAAAGTAATACATGTTCTTCGTAGAAAAATATGGAAAGTACAGACAACTATAATGAAAAAGGGGAAAAGCCTGCTAATCTGCCGCTGCCTGCAGTGGTTTGTAAGCTTTCAGTACTTTTTTCTAAAATTGAGGATTCTTGAGCTTCACTCAGAACATCTAATTTGGTAGTTCACAGTTCTGCTTTTTTAGTATGCAGCCTGATGCATACCGTCAACTTTGAAACATACCAGTGAAAAAGCTGGTTAATATTGTGGTGCTTGGCGTTTTAGACAGAATAGTCCTATTATTCTATATACAATTGACCTCTGAACAACATGATTCGAACTGCGAGGTTCCACTTATTTAAGGATTTTTTTTTCAGTAGTAGATACTATAGTTCTATACAGTCTGCAGTTGGTTGGATTTGTGCACACAGAACCCAGAACAGCGGGTGTGGAGGGATCCCGTATATGGAGGGCTGACTCCGAACCAGACAGGGACCTTCAGCCCAACTTCAGCAGAGGGTTGCCCACAGCACCGTTCAAGAGACAATGGTATATATACCTGTTAGAATTCTTTGTGTGTGTGTGTGTGTGTGTGTGTGTGTGTTTATATATATGTAAAACTGTATAGCTGTATACACACACACATACATACATAGTTTGTATCCTGCTTTTATCTCCTGACATTATTCCTTATAAATACATATATTTTATCATTTGAATTCACTTCTATCTTTGAACCCCAGTTTCAAAAGCTCAAGTCCTGAATGCCAGTCTGCCTTTATTGCCAAATGGAAACTTTACCTAATAAGGCATTTCTGTTTTCTCCCTAATAGTGTAAGCAGATTCTGTGAGTTTATTTGGTTTTTTTGAGGCAAGCATGATAATCACAGTCTAAGGTTATTCAGGCACAATGCAAACTGAATTAGTGCAAAGTCAGAAACACAGTTGTGTAGTCAGCTCCAAGCTACCTGTTTCACAGTATCTGTCTCCCCACTGGTCAGGGTGTCTCCCATCATGGGACTGAGTGAATAAATGCAGAGCACAGGGGGACTCCAAGGCCATCGGCTCCAGTCCCTCCACTCTGTAGATGAGAACACTGAGGTGCCAGGGGATAAAGGTTCTTGTCCAAGGTCACCCAGGCAGTTACAGCAGCATGAGAGAAAGTTGACAGCTTTTAGGACTACAGCTCTGTAGTTTTCCAATAAAGAAAAGTTTTGTCCATTTGACAAGGATGTGGAAAAATTAGAATCCTCATAACTTTCTTGAAAGTGAAAGTCACTCAGTTGTGTCCAACTCTTTGTGACCCCATGGACTATACAGTCCATGGAATTCTCCAGGCCAGAATACTGGAGTGGGTAGCCTTTCCCTTCTCCAGGGGCTCTTCCCAACCCAGGGATGGAACCCAGGTCTTCCGCATTGCAGGCAGATTCTTTACCAGCTGAGCCACAAAGGAAGCCCAAGAATACTGGAGTGGGTAGCCTATCCCTTCTCCAGTGGATCTTCCTGACCCAGGAATTAAACGAGGGTCTCCTGCATTGCAGGTGGATTCTTCACCAACTGAGCTTTCTAGGGGGATACAAAATGGTATAGTCACTTTGGAAAATGATCTGGCAATTACTCAAAAGTTTAAACTTAAGAGTTTCTGTGTTATCCAGCAGTTCCATTCTAGAGTATAAACCCAAGAGAGATGAAAACATACATCCTAGCAACATTATTCATACTGTTCAGAATGTGAAAACAACCCAACCAGTGCATGGGTAAATGAAATGTGGTATATCCATACAGTGGAGTACTATTTGGCAGTAAAAATAAATCAAGTCCTGACACATGCTGCAACAAGGATAATCCTTGGAAACATGTGGAGTGAAAGTCATTCACAAATTTTGCATGATTTGCACGTGCCAAATATTGCACAATTGCATGATTCCATTTATATGAAATGTCCAGAATAGGCACATTTTTAGAGAAGGAAAATAGACTTGTTGCTTGGGGCTGAGGGAGATGGAGGAATGGGGAGACAGTGATTGCTAATGTTCTGAAATTGTTTGTGGTAATGATCACACAATTCTGTGAATGTACTAAAAAGCACCGAATTATATGACATGTGAATTCTATCTCGGTAAAGCTGTTAAGAGATTATTGTCGGAGTCACTTTTTTTTCAGCCCTTCCCTTGAAATGTCATCGGTGAATAGTCTTTTTCTTTCCCCTTTCCTCTTCTAGCAGGAGTGAAGGTCGGAGGTCTAACGTTAGCCTCTGTTAGGGGAGGCAGCACTTTATAGTAACTAAAAGCTCCCTGGGACAGATGCCCTGATAACTGCAGTCTTGAGCAGATCCTGTGTTTAACCTCCCCATTTCTCAGGGGGTTTTTTGTTTTGTTTTTTCAGCTGCAAAATAGAGGATAATAGTACATACTTCATAGGGTTGTTAGGAAAATTAAATGAGGTAATCCATTTAAAACGCACAGGACAACATCCTGTAAATGGTGGCTGCTGTTAGCTGTCTCCTAGTCTGAGAACCATCACTGTTTCCAGCAGAAAGGCAAGGGTTCGTGGTGGTGTAGATTCCTCCCTCAACCCCTCCAAGAGTTCAGGAGACCTGATACTGGTGGAGAAAAATAAGCCACCTGTTCTATAACTAACTGGATTCTGCACTTACAGCAATTAACACTTCCCAGGATTAGTGACACTTACAGATTGCAGGTTTCAAAGGGCCATTGCTACCTCTTGGAGTGATAATGACATGCAAATAAATTGAGTTAAATAAATTGAGTTGAGACCCCTAGGTGTTGTTGCCTGGCTGGCTGACTCTGGGCTTTGCAGGGCGACCTTGCTGGTTGTTGACTCCGTGTCTATTGCCCATTCAAGTCCAGGCAAACATATCTGCCTTGGGGAGTATGCGACTGTTTGTCCGTAGATTCCCAGTAGAAATAAGAAATCAATGCATAGAAGCAATTATGTTTATTGTTATGAAGCAAACTCTAGTTAGCATAACTATCTGGTGCCAAATAAAAATAAGGAAATTAAGAGCCACAAAAGAAATCAAGTGTGGCATTTGAGACATACTAGGAAATATACCCCACTTTAAAGTAAATACCACTGACATACTGGTTCCCTTCCTACTTCCCCTTCCCCTTCTGCTTTACCTTTTGACTGTTCTCTTTCTCAACTGAAGCACCGTACAAATCGACTCCAGGCATTTTAAAACTAGGTGGACATGGTCTCTGAGCTGCCTGGTGGGCTGGAGCATTGTTGGAAATCAAAGGGATTGAGCTTTAAATGGCTTAATAAAATTAACACTTCGTGATGTCCTTCTCCCCACTGCTCCAGCTCCTCTGCACTGACAGGACCCTTGATAATCTACTCTCTGCCAGAGCTTAAAAGGCACGTGGCCAACGTGAAGCGGGCAATGGAGCTGTCACGACTCCCCCACAGCAGCCACACTTCACGTTTCCAGGGCAGGATTGTATTTGACATTTAATTTAGGAGCCTGGGTATCTAGATATAAAACTTGACTGTGATAATAGTGATAAAAAACCACCCAGAGTTTTATTTAAGGGCCTCTTCCTTTCCTGTCCCCCTCCCTCCCCTTTTCCTTTTAGTTCAACCAGGGATCGAACCTGCGTCTCCGGCATTGCAAGCAGATTCTTTACTGCTGAGCCAATGAGGAAGCCCCATAGATACTTGTATGTATACTTGAATGTAAAATTTGAAAACCGGCCTCTCCCCTGGTTGAGACTTGTATTTAGGCAAAGGGCAAAATCCATCAAGTCTCTGAGTCTCTGTAGTTATGTGGAGAACTGCCATTCAACTCCACGATCTAGTTGATGACATCCCATGGTTGAATGGTTTTTGTTTTACTTCTTTAGTAGGTGAAACAGATTCTATGATATCACCTTAATTCCCAAGTCAATCTGATTAAATACACATTATAATCCCCATTTTACAATTGAAGAAGCAAATATGTAAGAGGTTTAATGACTTGTCCAAGGGCTGGGGATGGCAATCAATTGCCTTTGTGTGATTGCTATACAGAATTAGTATTAATTATAGGAGGTTTTCACTTTCATGCATTGGAGAAGGAAATGGCAACCCACTCCAGTGTTCTTGCCTGGAGAATCCCAGGGACGGCAGAGCCTGATGGGCTGCCGTCTATGGGGTCGCACAGAGTCGGACACGACTGAAGCGACTTAGCAGCAGCGGCAGCAGCAGCATTAACTTTTTACTTATAGAAGATGGGTTGGGAATAGTATACAAATACAGTCTGAGTTTGTTCAGACTTTTAGGGGAAAAGTTAAACCAACTATGCCATGCTTTCCTTTACTTTATGGCAAAAGAGCACAGACATTGGAACAGGATGATTTTATTCAAGCACTGGAACTTAATTACCTCCGTCATTTGATTTGACTGACCTTCAGTTCAATTATAAAGTGAAACTAATCATAGTTCATCAGGCACTCTGTCTATCAGATCTAGTCCCTTAAATCTGTTTCTCACTTCTACTCTATAATCATTAAGGATTCGATTTAGGTCATATCTGAATGGTCTAGTGGTTTTCCCTACTTTCTTCAATTTAACTCTGAATTTGGCAATAAGGAGTTCAGGATCTGAGCCACAGTTAGCTGCCGGTCTTGTTTTTGCACTGTATAGAGCTTCTCCATCTTTGGCTGCAGGGAATATAATCAGTCTGATTTCGGTGTTGACCATCTGGTGATGTCCATGTGTAGAGTCTTCTCTTGTGTTTTTGGAAGAGGGTGTTTGTGACATTGTACAGGAGACAGGGAGCAAGACCATCCCCAAGAAAAAGAAATGCAACAAAGCAAAATGGCTGTCTGAGGAGGTCTTACAAATAGCTGTGAAAAGAAGAGAAACAAAACACAAAGGAGAAAAGGAAAGATATACCCATTTGAATGCAGAGTTCCAAAGAATAGCAAGGAGAGATAAGAAAGCCTTCCTCAGTGATCAGTGCAAAGAAATAGAGGAAAACAATAGAATGGGAAAGACTAGGGATCTCTTCAAGAAAATCAGAGATACCAAGGGAATGTTTCATGCAAAGATGGGCTCAATAAAGGATAGAAATGGTATGGACCTAACAGAAGCAGAAGATATTAAGAAGAGATGGCAAGAATACACAGAAGAACTGTACAAAAAAGATCTTCACGACCCAGATGATCACGATGCTGTGATCACTCAACTAGAGCCAGACATCCTGGAATGTGAAGTCAAGTGGGCCTTAAAAAGCATCACTACGAACAGAGCTAGTGGAGGTGATGGAATTCCAGTTGAGCTATTTGAAATCCTGAAAGATGATGCTATGAAAGTGCTGCACTCAATATGCCAGCAAATTTGGAAAACTCAGCAGTGCCCAAAGGACTGGAAAAGGTCAGTTTTCATTCCAATCCCAAAGAATGCTCAAACTGCTGCACAATTGCACTCATCTCACATGCTAGTAAAGTAATGCTCAAATTTCTCCAAGCCAGGCTTCAGCAATACATGAACCATGAACTTCCAGATGTTCAAGCTGGTTTTAGAAAAGGCAGAGCAATCAGAAATCAAATTGCCAGCATCTACTGGAACATCGAAAAACCAAGTTCCAGGAAAACATTTATTTCTCCTTTATTGACTATGCCAAAGCCCTTGACTGTGTGGATCACAATAAACTGTGGAAAATTCTGAAAGAGGAGGGAATACCAGACCACCTGACCTGCTTCTTGAGAAATCTGTATGCAGGTCAGGAAGCAGCAGTTAGAATGGGACATGGAACAACAGACTGGTTCCAAATAGTAAAAGGAGTACATCAAGGCTGTATATTATCACCATGTTTATTTAACTTACATGCAGAGTACATCATGAGAAACGCTGGGCTGGAAGAAGCACAAGCTGGAATCAAGATTGCTGGGAGAAATATCAATCACCTCAGATATGCAGATGACACCACTCTTATGGCAGAAAGCAAAGAAGAACTAAAGAGCCTCTTGATCAAAGTGAAAGAGGAGAGGGAAGAAGTTGGCTTAAAGCTGAACATTCAGAAAACAAATATCATGGCATGTGGTCCCATCGCTTCTTGGCAAATAGTTGAAGAAACAGTGGAAACAGTGGCAGACTTTATTTTTGGGGGCTCCAAAATCACTGCAGATGGTGACTGCAGCCATGAAATAAAAAGATGCTTACCCTTGGAAGGAAAGTTATGACCAACCTAGATAGCATATTGAAAAGCAGAGACATTGCTTTGCCAACAAAGGTCCATCTAGTCAAGGCTATGGTTTTTCCAGTGGTCATGTATGGATGTGAGAGTTGGACTGTGAAAAAAGCTGAGTGCCAAACAGTTGATGCTTTTGAACTGTGGTGTTGGAGAAGACTCTTGAGAGTCCCTTGGACTGCAAGGAGATCCAACCAGTCCATCCTAAAGGAGATCAGTCCTGGGTGTTCATTGGAAGGACTGATGTTGAAGCTGAAACTCTAATACTTTGGCCACCTGATGCAAAGAGCTGACTCATTTGAAAAGACCCTGATGTTGGGAAAGATTGAGGGCAGGAAGAGAAGGGGATGACAGAGGATGAGATGGTTGGATTACATCACCGACTCAATGGACATGAGTTTGAGTAAACTCCGTTGGTGATGTTTGAGTAAACTCAGTTGGTGATGAACAGGGAGGCCTGGCATGCTACAGTCCATAGGTTCCAAAGAGCTGGACACGACTGACTGACTGAACTGAACTGAGACTAATCATACTATGTTTTTATTAATGAGTACCCTGAAAACAGAAACTTTTGAGAGGCAGATAAGAAATAATGGAGGAAGATTTGTTTCATAGTTTTTGGCGGCCCAAAAAGAATTTTCGAAACTGTAGTTATTTAACAGGGCCTGTGGTTCTTAGGTTAGCAGATTGTTAGCTCCTTGAGGAGGTGTAGTAGGGTTTCAGTCAGCCAAAGAGAGCAAATATGATAGAGGCAAGCTGTGACGTTGAGGAGCTGACTCTTCCTTCAGACTCCGTGTAGGTGCTGAGGAGCGGAGTGTGACCTGTCCTTCCTGCGCTTTCTGTGCTTTGCGTCTATGTCATGGAAGTAGATTGTATCTAATCTTATCAAACTAGAAAAGGCTCCATGACAATTTGACCATCTCCTGAAACTGAGGCAAGGAACCTCTGGCTTGACTCCGTCCTCTTCAGTGCCTAGGGTCTGTGAGGAAGTCCTTCCCGGGTTCCTTTGGGAAATTAGAATCTACTCCCAAGGGTGTGGGCTCTCTTTCTCTGGGAGAACTGACTGGAGCTGTGTATCTGTGAGAGCTCAGTGGGTACCAAAGGAAAAACCCATGATAAATGTTGCCACCAGGCTTCTCTGTCCATGGGATTCTCCAGGCAAGAATACAGGAGTGGGTTCCATGCCCTTTTCCAGGGGATCTTCCCAACCCAGGGATTGAACGCA
The DNA here is from genome assembly GCF_019923935.1 of Bubalus bubalis. NCBI lineage: Eukaryota > Metazoa > Chordata > Mammalia > Artiodactyla > Bovidae > Bubalus > Bubalus bubalis. The sequence goes on along the minus strand of NC_059172.1, from coordinate 18,675,410 downwards.
GGTCTCTGACATTGCAGGGGGATTCTTTACCATTTGAGCTATGCAGGAAGCCCCTAAATGATCACAGTTACTGTTACCTGGGCCAGCAGAACAGTTCTGCTGATATGTCTGGGTTCCCAGAAAGTGCTAAGTTCTTCCCATGTATTATTTTGTATAAACGTCACAGAAATGTCTATGAGAGCCATATTATTAGCCCTATTTTACAAATGAAAAAACTTACCCCTTTCTGAGCTTCATAAGCAGAGAGTTAGCAGGGCCAGCCCTAAAAGCTTTCTCTATCCCCACAGACTCCACCAGCTTTACCATTCTGACCCTCTGTAGCAAAGAAGACCCAGAAAACATGAGCCCTGCATCTCAGTGTCCTTTCCTGAGGATTCCTGGTAGCTCGGGTTGTGTTGGTTTGGTGGTCTCTATGGTATGCAGATAGCCATGCATGTCTTTGCAGGAAAGATGTTTGGGTAGAGAACCAGAATGGAGGTGATGGGTGGGTCTTGTTTTGAAATTGCTTTCATCTTCAACAGATAAAATAGACTTTCTTTGTATATTTAAATCTAAGAGTTTTAAAAATAGTATAATTTCTGTTTAGTCGCTCCTGAAACTTTCAGGGTCAGTTCCTACCTCCCACTTCCTAAACAATGACTCCTGAGGCAGAAGCCATCTGTCTGGTTTCTATATACGTTAAGGTAGAAATAAAGCTAAAAACAAGGCGGAGTAGATGCTGTCACTTGTATTCATGTTTGTTAAAGGTCTCTGGGGACCCATTCTTCTATTTCACATTTCTACAGGGGGCACCCAGAATTTTTTTCTGTCCACTCAAGCCAAGTGTTGCTCAGAAGCTCATGATTGCTTTCTCTGTTGCCACCCTGGAGTCAGGCAGAGAGAAGCATCTTAAGAGCAAGCAGCAGTACCATTGAGAGATAGCCCAGCATCCCTCTTGAATTGTTCTCTGGTGCATCCAGTTCAGTGCCATGACACCAGGTTCCACGTCAAGTTCTCGTGGCACAAAATTCACAGCAGCCGACAGCATGAGCAAGCAGTCCTCAGAGGGGAGAGTACTTGCACTGATGCCGTAACTGCGGTGGTTAGCTCTCCATCTCTCATGTCGGGCTGCGGTAACTGTGTCTCACAGGTGACTAGAGCACACAGTTGCTGTCCCCTTCACAGCTGATTAGCAGATTCAGGTGTTTATTAGGATCTTTCCAGCATCAAGCCTCTAGAAAACATAGTCCTGCGTCTCTAACATTCTGTGTATGTGTGCGCTCATGTACATGTGTGTTTATGTATGTTGAGGAAAAAACCACGAAAGGGAGGATAACCAGAAGAAGCATATTTCCGGGTCTTATACATGAAGCTGATAAAGAACAATAGAGTACTTAGGCTCAAGTACCCAAATTTATAATCTCAGGAAGAAGCACTCTGGCAGAAATAGAGGAAGGCTGGAGTATTCTAGCTGAAATGTGGGGCTCCTGTCCACGAGAATGTGATTCTGCAAGTCAAAAACACAAGCCTACCTGAAGACTATGTAAGGCAAATCTAAGTTCTAGACATCCAAGAAGGAAAGCTTGAAGGACATATGTAGTTACCAAGTCTGAAAGGGTTAAGGTGGGATTTGAGGTCAAGATTGGGCTTCCCTGGTGGCTCAGAGGTTAAAGCGTCTGCCTGGAATGCAGGAGACCCGGGTTCAATCTCTGGGTCAGGAAGATCCCCTGGAGAAGGCAATGGCACCCCACTCCAGTACTCTTGCCTGGAGAATCCCATGGAGGGAGGAGCCTGGTAGGCTACAGTCCATGTGGTCGCAAAGAGTCAGATATGACTGAGCAACTTCACTTTCACTTTCTTTCACTTAGAAAGCCAAGAGGAAACAATTCCACTCACCATTGCAACGGAAAGAATAAAATACTTAGGAATATATCTACCTAAAGAAACTAAAGACCTATATATAGAAAACTATAAAACACTGGTGAAAGAAATCAAAGAGGACACTAATAGATGGAGAAATATACCATGTTCATGGATTGGAAGAATCAATATAGTGAAAATGAGTATACTACCCAAAGCAATCTATAGATTCAATGCAATCCCTATCAAGCTACCAACAGTATTCTTCACAGAGCTAGAACAAATAATTTCACAATTTGTATGGAAATACAAAAAAACCTCGAATAGCCAAAGCGATCTTGAGAAAGAAGAATGGAACTGGAGGAATCAACCTACCTGACTTCAGGCTGTACTACAAAGCCACAGTTATCAAGACAGTATGGTACTGGCACAAAGACAGAAATATAGATCAATGGAACAAAATAGAAAGCCCAGAGATAAATCCACGTACATATGGACACCTTATCTTTGACAAAGGAGGCAAGAATATACAATGGATTAAAGACAATCTCTTTAACAAGTGGTGCTGGGGAAATCTGGTCAACCACTTGTAAAAGAATGAAACTAGAACACTTTCTAACACCATACACAAAAATAAACTCAAAATGGATTAAAGATCTCAACGTAAGACCAGAAACTATAAAACTCCTAGAGGAGAACATAGGCAAAACACTCTCTGACATACATCACAGCAGGATCTTCTATGGCCCACCTCCCAGAATATTGGAAATAAAAGCAAAAATAAACAAATGGGACCTAATTAACCTTAAAAGCTTCTGCACGTCAAAGGAAACTATTAGCAAGGTGAAAAGACAGCCTTCAGAATGGGAGAGAATAATAGCAAATGAAGCAACTGACAAACAACTAATCTCGAGAATATACAAGCAACTCCTACAGCTCAACTCCAGAAAAATAAATGACCCAATCACAAAATGGGCCAAAGAACTAAATAGACATTTCTCCAAAGAAGACATACAGATGGCTAACAAACACATGAAAAGATGCTCAACATCATTCATTTTCAGGGAAATGCAAATCAAAACCACTATGAGGTACCATTTCACACCAGTCAGAATGGCTGCGATCCAAAAGTCTACAAGTAATAAATGCTGGAGAGGGTGTGGAGAAAAGGGAACCCTCTTCCACTGTTGGTGGGAATGCAAACTAATACAGCCACTATGGAGAACAGTGTGGAGATTCCTTAAAAAACTGGAAATAGAACTGCCTTATGATCCAGCAATCCCACTGCTGGGCATACACACTGAGGAAACCAGAAGGGAAAGAGACACGTGTACTCCAGTGTTCATTTCAGCACTGTTTATAATAGCCAGGACATGGAAGCAACCTAGATGTCCATCAGCAGATGAATGGATAAGAAAGCAGTGGTACATATACACAATGGAGTATTACTCAGCCATTAAAAAGAATACATTTGCATCAGTTCTAATGAGGTGGATGAAACTGGAGCCTATTATACAGAGTGAAGTAAGCCAGAAAGAGAAATACCAATACAGTATACTAACGCATATATATGGAATTTAGAAAGATGGTAACAATAACCCTGTGTACGAGACAGCAAAAGAGACACTGATGTATAGAACAGTCTTATGGACTCTGTGGGAGAGGGAGAGGGTGGGAAGATTTGGGAGAATGGCATTGAAACATGTAAAATATCATGTATGAAATGAGTTGCCAGTCCAGGTTCGATGTACGATACTGGATGCTTGGGGCTAGTGCACTGGGAGGACCCAGAGGGATGGTATGGGGAGAGAGGACAGAGGAGGGTTCAGGATGGGGAACACATGTATACCTGTGGCGGATTCATTTTGATATTTGGCAAAACTAATACAATTTTGTAAAGTATAAAAATAAAATAAAATTAAAAAAAAAATGCAAACCACGCCCGAAACTAAAAAAAAATTAAAAAAGCACTGGATGACCCAGAGGGATGGTATGGGGAGGGAGGAGGGAGGAGGGTTCGGGATGGGGAACACGTGTATACCTGTGGCAGATTCATTTTGATATATGGCAAAACCAGTACAATAAAGTTAAAAAATAAAATATAATAAAATAAATTAAAAAAAAAAAAAAAGAAAGCCAAGGATTCTGGGCCAAGTGGAAATGAGAAAGGAGAAAAAGCTGGCTGAAAACAGGTTGGAGGTAGGACTGGAATCCTAAAGAGTTTCTTCAAATCACTCAGAAGCCCTTTGTGACTTAGAATTTTGTTTCAGAAAATTAGTGGTGCAAGTGAGAGTGGGGCTAGTTTAACATAGGTGAGTCTAGGTGGGGATCAGGGTAGGTGGAGCTTAAATGGAGTGTTTGAGTCTAGAGAGTGGGTATAGTTATTTAGTGGAGAGTAATGGGCGAGGGTGCAAGAAAGGGGATTCCTTTGTATAGCGGCAGGCTTCTTCAGCCAGCCTGTGGTGGAGAGACAGGTGTGGGATGGCTTCTGACACTTGGTCAGAAGGTATTGACTGCCATTATGTGCCAGACCCTAAGCAAAGATGTCATAATTTTTTTCTCCAGATATTAAATCCACCTATTATCTAGTGGAGAAAACAAAACCTGACTCCAGAGTTGAAAGCCTGGGTGACTGCCTAAACTTTGATATTGTTAATGGGGAGAAGGGAACAGACAAGGTTTGAATGGAAGATATGAAAGAATAATGCTGTGTTTAGAAGGCAGATGCAATCAAACTATGTGAGTTCAAGCTCCAGATTTGCCACCTGCTCCGTGTGTGAATTTGGGCAGTTTCTTACCCCCGCTCAACCTCAGTTTCTTCATCTATAAAACTGATATAATAAGAATTGCTACCTCATGATATCACTGTGATGATTAATTGAAACAGCATGTAAAGTGCTTAGAATAGTGCCTAATATGTAAGTGCTCAAAAGGGTGGCAGTGACGATGAGGAGGACGAGGATTCCGTTTGATGCTTGATGGTTTAAGTAATAGGAAAGTATCCAGGTAGAGATACACATCAAAAGGAATTGTGAGACTGGAGACGTAGAGAGAAAACCCAGGCCTTGGAGCCATCTCCATTGAGGTGGTAGTTAAACTGCAAAGATGAGAGGAAACTGATAAGGAGGAAGTTATGGAGAGAAAGCAGTTTGCCTCCAGAGGACATTTCACAACGTCTGAAGACTCTTGTTTGCATTAATTGGGGATAGGGAGCAATGTATCATCTACTACACAGAGGCCAAGGGTGCTGCTTCATATTCTACAATGCACAGTTCATTTCCCCCACAGCGAATACCAACAATAGATGTAAGTTGTGCCAAGGTTGAAGAACCCTTGTAGTTTCCTCAGTCACAGTCGTCTGGAGAGTATGTGTAAAGTTTGTGGGGATGAAGCTGATAAACATAAAGCCAGGGAAGTCCAGGTTGCAGAAACCATGGGAGAAGAGAAATTAAAGACTGAGGGCTATCGGCAGTGGCATATGGTACAGAGACGTCAGTCGTGAGAGCAGAGGGAGTCAGCAACCAGTACAGTCGTTGCTGCTGGAGGAGACCGGGAAGCAAGTTTTATGTGACTTTCTAAATAAGCTTGGTGGTTAAAGGTAGGAGAGAGGATGATCTCTTGAGAGGGCAGCTTTGCCATAGGAAAAGGGTTATTCTGCATTCTTCTTTACTTCTCAATTTGACTGTATCAGGCTAACAACGTCTAGGTCAGATTCCTACTCCTCTGATGCCCCCTCTTATTTTAGCAACAAATGTGATTAGAGGCAAATCTGGATTAGTGAATTAGTTCCAAGAGTGTAACATTTGTGCAGCTCTATCATTTTAGAGATAAAAGGGAGACTGAGTTTAGCTTTTCACTTTTAATAGCTCAGGAGCCTGAGGCCCTGAGAGATTCCCTGACTTATCCAAAGTCACGCAGCTGGTTAGTTCTTAAAGACAGACGTGAATGCCATCCCGGCCGCTGATTTCCCATCACAAGTGCTGTCTCCTGGGTCACGTTGCTTTCCAGTAGTCTCATCCTAGTTCTCAGAGGAAGGAGGTTACTAGATAGAGTGGTTTTCAGTGTGATGACCTAGATCAGGCTGACCTGCGGTGAATCTTTGCTCCATAGCTTACCTGCTGTGTAACACCAGACCAGTGACTTCATCAGTGGGGGCTTCAATTTCCCCTACCCATAAAATGAAAGTATTATCGCCTCCCTGAGGATTAAATCAGAAACGTGTCTGAGATGGCACTTGGAACACTGCTTGCACATGGTCCCTCTTAACATCTTCATTATTATGATTCATAAGACCCTGTCTTTGTCACAGATTAAGGGGCAAGAGAATGTCCAGTGACAGAAAGCAGGCCAACGTTAGACATGCCGTCTGAGTCACCCGGCCTTGCTCTTAACCCCGTCTCCTACTCTGCCATAAGAGCAGTGTAGTGAGGGTTGGTGTTGCTCTAGTTACACAAGGTCTTAAAGCAGATATCTTTCCACTGTATTGTAGTGATGTCTATATGTCATTGATATGCCTGGTATTTCTCAAAAGTCAGTGACTTCACACTTCAGATCACTCACTGAATCCGCTAATTGCTGCTGCTGCTGCTAAGTCACGTCAGTTGTGTCCGACTCTGTGCGACCTTTTAGACGGCAGCCCAACAGGCTCCTCTGTCCCTGGGATTCTCCAGGCTAGAACACTGGATTGGGTTGCCATTTCCTTCTCCAATGCAGGAAAGTGAAAAGTGAAAGTGAAGTCGCTCAGTCGTGTCCGACTCTTAGTGACCCCATGGACTGCAGCCTACCAGGCTCCTCCATCCATGGGATTTTCCAGGCGAGAGTACTGGAGTGGGGTGTCATTGCCTTCTCTGAATCAGCTAATTAGGCCCTGACAATTCTTAGTCTTCCTGTCTATGAACATGGACTGTCTTTACATTTATTATTTTCTCTTTTAATTTCTTTCATTATAGATTTCCTTATACAGATTTTGTACATATTTTGTTAGATTTATACCTAAGTCTTTCATTTATTGGGTGCTAACTTAAATGGTATTGTGTTTTTAAATTCAAATTCCACGTTCATTGGTGGTATAGATAGGAAAGTGATTGACTTTTATATATTAACTTTATGTCTGGCAGCATTGTTATAACTGCCTATTAGTTGGGGAACTTTTTTTTTGATGATTCTTTCAGATTTTCTGCATAAATAATCATGTCAGTTGTGAACAGAGGCTGCTTTATTTCTGCCTTCTCAACCTGTAAACCTTTTATTTCCTTTTGTCTTTTGAAAAGGAGAAGTAAGATAAAACGTCCTTGCCTTGTTCTTGATCTTAGCTGGAAAAATCCATTTCTCACCACACAGTATGACATTAACTGTAGATTTTTTGGGTACACTTTTTTATGAAGTTGAGAAAGTTCTTCCCTATTTCTAGTCTGCTGAGAGTTTTTATCATACATGGATATTAGATCTTGTCAAGTGCTTTTTTTGTATCTATTGATATGGTCATGTGATTTTTCTTCTTTAGCCTGTTGATTATAGATTAGATGAACTGATTTTCAAATGTTGAACCAGCCTTGCATACCTGGGTAAATCCCTCTAAGTCGTGGTATATAATTCCTTTTATACATTCTTGGGTTTGATTTGTTAATGTCTTATTGAAGACTTAACTTTCTTTGAGCCTTATTTCTTTTTAAAAATTACTCTTAAAGAAAAATTATTACACATTATTGTAGAAAATTTGAACTTAAAAGTAAAAAAAAAAAAAAAAAAGAAAAGTACTCTTCATTCCAGCACTCAGACATAACCTGGTGGCTCAGATGGTAAAGTGTCTGTCTACAATGCAGGAGACTCGGGTTCGATCCCTGGGTTGGGAAGATCCCTTGGAGAAGGAAATGGCAATCCACTCCAGCACTCTTGCCTGGAAAATCCCATGGACAGAGGAGCCTGGTAGGTACAGTCCATGGGGTCGCAAAGAGTCGGACACGACTGAGTGACTTCACGTTTACGTTCACGTTCAGACGTAACCACTCTCCGACATTTTAATGTGTTTGTTTTGCTGTTGTTGTTTAGTTGCCAAGTTGCATCTGACTGTGACCTCATGCCCACCAAGCTCTTCTGTCCATGGAATTTCCCAAGCAAGAATCCTGGTGTGTGTTAGTCACTCAGTCATATCCGACTCTGCAACCCTGCAAACTGGAGCCTGCCAGTCTCCTCCATCCACAGAATTTTCAAGGATTGCAACCCACTCAGTCCTGGAATGGGTTGCAGTTTCCTTCTCCAGGAGATGGTCTCAACCCAGGAATCGAACCTGCATCTCCTACATTGGCAGGCAGATTCTTTACTGCTGAGCCACCAGGGAAGCCATGTTTATTCTAGTCTTTATAATACAAGTAATAACTGGAACAGTAAATATCATTATTACTTCATTGAGTGGATACTTGAAATAATTAAGTGCTAGCTGAGGTAGCGATCCCATGGTACTCTTAACAAAGTGAGGAAAGAAGGTAAAGAAGACACTAACTACTACTTTTGTCTAGAGGCTTCCGATGATGAGAAAAATGGTTTGGGAGGAGATTAAATGTTCATTTTAATAACCTTTTCACTGTTCTTCTCAGTAACCCATTGTGAAATCCAAGCAATCCAGGCTTCTAACCATTGTCAGGAAAATTTCTGTCATCTCTCAGAATGTTGGTAATAGAATGTGGATCATAGTTTTGGGTTTTTTTTTTTTCATAGTTCTTATCTGCTATGCTTCTAAAAGTGTAGTGAAAGTGTTAGTCACTCAGTCGTGTCCAGCTCTTTGCCACATCATGGACTGTAGCCCGCCAGGCCCCTCTGTCCATGAAATTCTCCAGGCATGAGTACTAGAGTGGGTAGCCATTCCCTTCTGCAGGGAATCTTCCCAACCCAGAGACTGAACGCAGGTCTCCTACATTGCAGGCAGATTCTTTACTGTCTGAGCCACAAGGGAAGCTTCTGTTAGATAACTTTCCAAGGCTTAGGAATGGACAGTTGTTTTATTCATAAATATTGGTTATTCCCCTCATACACAAAAGACACAGGAGATGGGAGATCCAGGCATCCACTGAAAAGGACTCTGTCCTCCTTGCTGATGAAGCTCTTCCCTTGTCTGCCCTCATTGGAGCTTGGCAGAGGTTTGCAAGGAGCTCTCTTGAGGCAAAAATGCCAGAATAATCCACAGGCGATACTGGCAGCCTTAATTTTGAGATTCCCTACCTGGAAGTTTCCGTGGACACTGGCATACTGAGAGGGTACTGTGTTTTGGGAGTGAGGACAGATTACAGCATTGAAAAAGTTCCACTGAAACCTTTTTTTCTTTTTGGAATGGGCTGCTTTAAAGTTATTTGCAGGAGATTTGACTAATAGAGCAAGTATTTCTGGAAGCTTCAATCAGGGTAGACTCAGATGTGTTGCTTTTGTGTAGCTTCCTGTTCCTGACCCTGTTCCATCTTTCTCAGTTCATCTCAGCAACACTTTTCTGGAACAAATCTTTCTTAAGCCATCATGCTTTCTAGCTAGTATGCTTGTTGTTTTTATAATCTTCCTATAATAAAAAGGAAATAAAACCTTGGTTTCCTACAGGCCAGCTAATGAGGAGTTAATGACTTCCAGTTCATGTCAAACCCATTGAATGGTAGTGTTTCCAAGTACAAGCTCTTAATTCAGTGTTTTATGTGTTTAATTATGTAAAGTGCCAGTCTGCATACCTCTAGGGTCTGGTCTGGCTTAGGAATGTTAATTATAAGAGCATATAGAAAGTACCACAGGATGAGACTTAACTCTTCAAATGTACATCCTTCATTTCAAGATTCACTTTGGGGAAATAATGTCCTAGTGGGGATAATAACAGAAGCAACCTGTTAACAGCAGAAATATCTCAATTAAGAGGAAATAAATATGAAGAACTTGAAGCAGGCAGAGAGCATGCCTCCTTGGAGGCAACATGTTACAGCAGAAGGTACACCAGACCTAGACCAGAGGAAAGTTGGTTTCTAAACCATACTTTGTGACTGTACCTCTCTGGGGCTTTTTTTTTCCCTCACCAGAAAGTTGGACTCAGCTCTAGTAAGAGCAATCAGATGTTTACTAGTTAGTTCCGACCATTCACAAATAAGCTGCTTATTCTTTGATATTACAATGCTGTGTTTAAGTAATTTTAGAAAATGCTATTTTTTTTTCACCGAATACACCTGTAAGAAAGATATATCAACTTGCGTATAACCTAGGGCTTTAAAGTTTTAACAACTTAGGGACCAATCAGTTGACCAAAGAGAGCAAACTCTTTTTATGGTTTCATTTGTGTAGGGGACCCAAGTTACTCGGGTGCGATTTTCCTGGAGAGCACCTCCAGTGCCCCCGGAAGCACTTCAGGGAGGAAGGGGAGGTTTTTCTTTTAACCAGAGTGGTTTTACTTTGGGCTCTATTACACTTTGGGGTTCTACATTAAGACTTTGTTTGGGGCAAGGGAAGTTCTGTGGCTTTAAAAAGGTGTGACAATTCCTAGTAGATTCTATAAAAAGGAAACTTCTGCATCACCAGTCTTATCATTCTGTGATACATCCGGCCTTCTCTCTTCTTTGCTTATGAAGAACTTTCTCTTTGGACATAACTTGCGTGTAGTATAGTCAAGAGTATGAGACTATCAGTGTCATCTTTGGGAAGCTGTAGGATAGAGGCTACCTAAATTCTAGGAAACCTACTAGAAATGATGTCAGTGGCTCCCAACTATCAGTGCTGATGTGAAGGGCAGGTTGCTCCTGGAGAATTGTGAAGTTTATAGCAGGATGGAGTTTTGATGATGGGGTGAAATGAAACCTGAAAGGAAGTTTTGAAAGCTGTTTCATTTCTGCCATTGGTAGGGGTCCTTTCTCCAGAGTACTCAACCTGTTAACCTACCAGTGGCCTAATCCCCCAGGGAGTCTCTCCTTTGGGCTCTAGATTTAAACGCATGCCACGACCCAGAAGTTTGTTCTTGCCATTTTCAACTAGGCTGGAGAATACCTATTGTTGATTAGTAGAGAATCAGAGTGAGAAGAAGGCATAAAGGTTTTATAAAGTATTCTGCCTTCAAATCTTTGGCCTAATCTCTACAAAAATTAATTGCATAAAATAAAGGTTGAAAAACCTATGTAAAGTAAAGGAAAAGAGGTAATTTAAATTTTAAAAACCATGATTTATTCACCTACTGCAATGTAGTCCCCACCTTTCCTGACTGTGATGTCAGCTTCTTAACTTCATATCACATGTGTATGTGATGTCTAGTGAGGTAGGTTCAGTTCAGTTCAGTTCAGTCGAGTCTGTCAGTTCATTTCGGTTCAGTCGCTCAGTTGTGTCCGACTCTTTGCGATCCCATGAATCACAGCACGCCAGGCCTCCCTGTCCATCACCAACTCCTGGAGTTCACCCAAACTCATGTGCATCGAGTCAGTGATGCCATCCAGCCATCTCACCCCCTGTCGTCCCCTTCTCCTCCTGCCCCCAATCCCTCCCAGCATCAGGGTCTTTTCCAATGAGTCAACTCTTCGCATGAGGTAGCCAAAGTATTGGAGTTTCAGCCTCAACATCAGTCCCTCCAATGAACACCCAGGACTGGTCTCCTTTAGGATGGACTGGTTGGATCTCCTTGCAGTCCAAGGGACTCTCAAGAGCCTTCTCTGTAGGTTACAAATCAGTTTTTATTATGCTCTCCATTTTTAGTCACTTGGAAGAGCTTTTCTTAGGAATTTAAAAAGTTTATGCCTTAGTTAAAGATTTAGTCTCTAAAGAGAGGTCTTATAAGACTAAATTTATTTCAAGGGTAGGGATCCAGATTCACTGATAAATGATTACCATAAAGCATAACACCCTTGAAATATATACACTAAAAATAAAAAGGAATTATATAAATAAACACATCACAGTTCTCAATCTGATAAAGAACTTGGAGGGACATTAATAACATTTAACACTCCCTCTCCCCTTTTCTTTAGCACTGGGGAGAGTACCTGCAAAGAGTATGTAAATTCATGAGGGCTTACGTCATTTGCCGTGTGAATGGATATGTGTCCTGCAGGCCTTATTTTGCATTGACATTTTTATGGCAGTGTTACAAAAGCTGCTTAAAATATCAAGCCTATTTCAGTTTTTAAGAGGCTAATAGAAAATGGCCTCATCTTCCTCTCTCCTTTAGTCTTTTTCTCTCCTAGTCTCCTTTTTAGGTTTTCCCAGTTTGACTTCCCTTCTGACAGACTGTTATAGTGAACAGAGCACCAGACTGGGAGCGAGAAGATTGGAGAACTCCGTGGCTCCTACAAGATTACAGCTGGGTCTGTTTCCTTATCTGTGAAAGACGGGGGTTCACTTAGATGACAGCTACTTTCTCTTTCAGCTTTAAAATTCTCTATTGGCTTTTGTCCTTTTGTCTACTGTTCTGCCTCTTCTCTATTTCCTACCTCAGCTACTCAATATGCATAGTTGTTTAAAAATACTCATAAAATAAACATGGTTATGAAGAAACATCAATACGTGTAGTTGCTGGCAGGATATGGCATTTAGAAGTTCAGATTTGGTAGTTTCTCATTTTCTTTGCCTTATGCCCTAGCCAAATGCAGTGGAGTCATATTTTATTTATTCTACACAGTTGTTGCAAACTAAAACAATAATATATTCCACTCGTCAGAGAGTAAAAATTTAGAGACTTGATACTATCCACTCTTGGGCGAAGTGTAGGAAAATGCATACTTCACACACTGTGGGAATGTAATTGGTGCATATTTTTGGAGGACAGTTTGGCAGTATCAGTCAATAGTTTTAGAATATATATATAAATTGATTCAGTGTTTCCAAAGGTTTCTAAAGAAATTCATATGCAAATATTAAGAGGTATGGCCATTGATGTTCATTGCTGTCCTGTTCATAAAAGCAAAAGTTTGGAAATATCTTGTATTTCTATTAAGAAGGGAAATATTTAATGGATATATTTATTCTTTTATCTCTGTCTATATAGATGTCCATATCTATATATACCCATATCATAGAGGCATTAAAAATAATACAGTGAATGAAGTTGCTCTGTATATACTAACTTTTTAAGTAGGAAATCAAGACACAGAAGCATATGTTCACCATGACCCACTTACATAAAAGCAGCGTAATTGTCTGTATGTGTACAGTATCCTTTGTTCTACTGCGGTTCACTTCATTGTGCTTTGCAGACACGCGTCTTACAAGCTGAAGGTTTGTAGCCGCCCTGCGTTGAGCAGCACTCTTTTTCCCAGCAGCGTATGCTCACTTTCTGGCCCTGTGTCACATTGTGGTAATTCTTGTAGCGTATCAAACTTTTTCATTATTGTTGTGCCTATTATGTTGTTGATCTTTGATCAGTGATCTTGATGTTACCATTATAAAAAGTTTATGACTTGCTGAAGGCTCAAATGATGGTTAGCATTTTTTAGCAATGAGGTATTTTTAAATTAAAGTATATATATTATTTTTGTAAACATAATGCTCTTGCATACTTAATAGACTACAGTGTAGTATAAATATAACTTTTATATGTACTGGGAAACCAAAAAGTTTGTGTGACTCTTTATTGTAATATTCACTTTACTGTGGTGGTCTAGAGCAGAACCTGTGTGTCTCCAAGGTATGCCTGTGTATGTGTGTGTGTATATATATATACACACACACAAACATAATGACCAGAAAGGCATGTATAGACTGTTAACCAGAGAAGGCAATGGCACCCCACTCCAGTACTCTTGCCTGGGAGATCCCATGGAAGGAGGAGCCTGGTGGGCTGCAGTCCATGGGGTCGCTGAGAGTTGGACACAACTCAGTGACTTCACTTTCACTTTTCACTTTGATGCATTGGAGAAGGAAATGGCAACCCACTCCAGTGTTCTTGCCTGGAGAATCCCAGAGATGGGAGAGCCTGGTGGGCTGCCGTCTATGGGGTTGCACCAAGTCAGACACGACTGAAGCGACTTAGCAGCAGCAGCAGGCTGTTAACAGTAATTACCCACTGAGGAGGAAAATGGTACTGGGAAAGAGAGGGAAGAAGAATTTGTCTCTCTCTTTTTTAATAACACAAAGAATCTGTCTGCAATATAGGAGACATGGATTCAGGCCTGGGGTGGGGAAGATCCCCTAGAGAAGGAAATGGCACCCCACTCCAGTATTCCTGCTGGAAAATCCCATGGACAGAGGAGCTGGAATGGCTACAGTCCACGGAGACACAAAGAGTCAGACACGACTGAGCAACTAAACAACAACAGTACCTATTAAATGTTTAAGAAGTAATTATGTATTACTGGTATGAAAACAAAAAAGTAAAAAGGAATGACAAGGAATCACTTCCTAAAGAATGAAGAAAGCAGAAAGAGTAGCAGGAAATTCATCAACAATATCCGAGAAACGTTGTTCAGAGGATATTCCCAAAACTTCGGGATCGGATAGGACCCACGGTTTGTGTTTTGGCCAGGGCTACCTAGCATTTAGAATAATAGCCCTATTCTCCCATTTCTTTGCATGTCCAATGCATTCTGACTTGTCTCTGTTCTGTAGGTAACCCGGGACCAGATGAAGATGTTTATACAGCAAGAATTTAAGAAAGTTCAAAAAGTGATTGCGGATGAGGAGCAGAAGGCCCTTCATTTAGTGGACATCCAGGAAGCAATGGCCACAGCTCATGTGACTGAGATACTGGCTGACATCCAGTCCCATATGGATAGATTGATGACTCAGATGGCCCAAGCCAAGGAACAACTTGATACCTCTAATGAATCAGCTGAGCCAAAGGCGGAGGTAAAGGAGAATGCCTGTAATAAACCAGTAGCATTAAAAATAGGCAGAAACTGACTGCCCTGTTTGTTAATTATGGAAATTCCCCCATTTTAGTCCCTAAACATGAATGGATTGAAAGCTTCAATAGGACATAAGTGTTTAGACTGGTGTGTAAACCAGTTTGGAAATATTGGCTGCTCAGGCCTGCACTCAAAAACTACTGCTGCTGCTGCTGCTGCTAAGTCGCTTCAGTCATGTCCGACTCTGTGCAACCCCATAGACGGCAGCCCGCCAGGCTCCCCCGTCCCTGGGATTCTCCAGGCAAGAACACTGGAGTGGGTTGCCATTTCCTTCTCCAATGCATGAAAGTGAAAAAATAAAGTGAAGTTGCTCAGTCGTGTCCGACTCCTAGCGACCCCATGGACTGCAGCCCACCAGGCCCCACTGTCCATGGGATTTTCCAGGCAAGAGTACTGGAGTGGGTTGCCATTGCCTTCTCCGGCGCACTCCAAAACTAGGCCTAGCAAAATATGTGTACACTGCGCCTTAAAGGAGTGTAGTCAATGGGGCAGATACTGTTCCCAGGTAATGAGGGAAGCCAGAAATCAGAACCAGAGAAGAGGACAATTGACAGATTCCCAGTGATTAAATGAGCCTATAGATAAAGTCACCATGGGGATGAGAACTGGGCTGAATGAGAATGTCAGGAAGTGAGCATAAAGCAGGCCAAAATAAAAGATTGGACTCATTTTGTGAATAGTGAAAAGGTGCCTCCAGCTGGTCTTTTTATGAAGCAAATTGCATAAATTGGGGGCATGACTATTG
The DNA here is from genome assembly GCF_019923935.1 of Bubalus bubalis. Classification (NCBI taxonomy): domain Eukaryota; kingdom Metazoa; phylum Chordata; class Mammalia; order Artiodactyla; family Bovidae; genus Bubalus; species Bubalus bubalis. Next base: position 18,659,984 of record NC_059172.1, on the reverse strand, counting down.
GATTGAGGGGCATGTGGGCTCAGGCATTGTGAGGATCAAAGATATCAGTGAAAGACTCAAGGTAAATGTTAAGTGACAGTTTTAGTCACTACATTCATTGTTATTTTGTAACAATAATAAAAGAATTTAAGACATTTTACCAAACAACATATTCAGGCATTTAGAATCTATTGCTAAAAAAAAAAAAAAAATTAAGGTGGCCACTCTTTTAAATGCATGTGCTCAGTTGCATCTGACTCTTTGCGACCTTGTGGACTATATCCTGCCAGGCTCCTCTGTCCATGGAACTTTCCAGGCAAGAATACTAGAGTGGGCTGCCATTTCCTACTCCAGGGGATCTTCCAGACCCAGGGACTGAACCCACGTCTCTTGCAGCCCCTGCATTGGCATGTGGATTCTTTACCACTAGCGCCGCCTGGGGAAGCCCACTTGTAAAACTTATATTTCAGCCACTGGAGAGAGGCTATTGTTGATGAGGTTTCATACCATTATGTTGAAAATTCTGGTTAAGCTTATGCCAGGTAGGTTTAGGGTAGGCCTTTCTAGAAGAACACCTAGGAGAGTCCCGTGAACTTTCTAGTACACCTGCTAACTCAGTGAGCTCAGCCTTAACGAATAATTTTGCCTTGGCCCAGGAGAGCCCAGCCACAGAATAATCCAGGGTACATCTAGGAGGCGGGTACTGCTGGTGTCGTCCTGACAGGAAACGTAAGAGACCATTGTTTCACTCATCTAGAGTTCTTGATTAATTTTCATCAGTGTGTGAACGGAAGAGAATAGCACTTGGTCTTTTCATTTCATCCTCCCCAGAATTAACAAAGTGTGGACCTAAATACATTTCTAGATAGGTGAGAGAGCATGTTATATTTATCATTTCATTAAATCCTTATTTCAGTGTTCATTGTATCCATTTTACAGATGGGCTGTTTTGATGCCAAGAACTGTAGACACTGACCGGGTGTCATTTAGTTAGCAGAAAAGAGCCAGGATTCAGTCCATCCTGTTCCCGTGCCTGTGCTTTTCCCTACCATCTGCCAAATGTCCTGTTTATATCTGTGGGAAGAATAAGGAGAATCAGTGTCCTGGACCGCTTTGCATTCCTAAGACCCTTTACTCTGTGGAAATGGTCACTGTGTGTCTTTTTAAAAATTAATTATAAATAATAATAAATTTATTTTTAAGTAAATTTATTTAAAATTTTTCTTTAATAATGGAGTGGACTTTGTGTCCAAAGTCCAAACAAACAAAAGGTTCAGCCTTAAGAGATCATTGACATAACTCTGTCCCCAGTTCAGCTCAGATTAGACCCTTCACATTTATTCTGTGTGTAGATTTTTTTTTTTTTTTTCAGAAATAAAGATTCAATTTAGAAGAAATCGCCCTCTCTTTTATTTTCATTTCAAATAAAGAATTTAGCCCCTCGCCAACATTAATTGTCCTTTAACTACTTGAGTAGCTCAGTTTCACTATGCTTGTTAACTCCGATGGAATTGCTCTTAGGGGTGCAAAGATGACAAGCCCTAAGGACCAGGCAATGGACATAGTAAGCTATTAAAAATGAGAAGTAGCATACATCTGGCTAAAGCATTTACACAAAGCTGTTATTCTCTAATAGCTGCTCATTCCAGCTAATGTGGTAACTTACTGATCAGAGCAAATTTCCAGTACCTCTCTTTCACTCAACAGAGGAATTATTTCTTCTCTTTGCATTGTATAGGTTTTTAAAAATTTCCTGAATTTTTATTTTGATCAGAAAATCTTACCCAACCCTTTATTATGAAAAATTTCATAACATTTGCTATATATAGCAAAGTTGAAAGAATTTTATAGATAACACCGATATACTTGCACCAGGATTCTGCCATTAACAGTTTACTGTACTCGATTCATTTCATGTATATAGCCATCTTTCCAACCTTCTATCCTCAGTTCTTGTTCGCATTTAAAAACAAATTGCACGTCTGGTTCTGAACAAGATGGAGTAAATGCATTTTCATTGTCCTCCTTCCCACCGATCACAGCAAAAATTCCTAGGCAAAATTCTGAGTCACCTACCAGAAGATTCTCAAAAGTGGAGAAAAGATGGCAGACTGACCAGGGATCCTGGGATATGAGGAGCCACACCACAATGATTTCCTTGAGGGGAACGGAGGCAGGGTTCTTGCTTCCTATATATCCTGGCCTGGGTGTTCTGCAAGCTAGAAATACTAATGAGCACAGACAAAAAGAACATCTCCAAGAGAAAACCTGCTCTCTAGCCTAAGGACTTGGTAAAGGGCAGTTCAACTGAAGAGAAACCCTTTAATCATTTCTGCCTATTCTGGATGAATGGGCATGGTGTTTATAATAGTGACTTTAAAATTCTGATCTGATAATCCCTAATACTGTGTCTTCCTGTTGTGGAAGGCACCATGAAAAAGGCTGCATCCCTTCCCAGCCCCAACTGATACCGCAGTAGTGGAGCCAGTGAGGGAAACCCTATTTTACACCCTCACCCAAAGTAACGGGGTGTCATTTTTTCTCCATGGAGTCTTTAGGTAAAAGTTTGTATCTATCCCTCACAGTAATTAAGTAATGCCTACCTCCTGTGGAGCCTGAAGGTAGAACTCGGACTTCTACCACTCCTTTGCAATAATAGGAAGGAAATAGCAAACTATCCCCTGTGGGGTTCTCTGGTGGCTCAAATGGTAAAGAATCCACCTGCAATGCAGGAGACCTGGGTTCAATCCCTAGGTCGGGAAGATCCTCTGGAGAAAGGAATGGCTACCCACTCCAGTGTTCTTGCCTGGAGAATTCCATGGACAGAGAAGCCTGGCAGGCTATACTCCATGGGGTCTCAATTGAGTGACTAACACTTTCATTTTCATATCATCCCTTCCATGTGGGGACTGTAGATGGAGATTTAACATCCCCCTCTCACCCTGCGTTAACTAGGCAATGCCCCTCCCCAGCTGACTCAGTGGGTGGAATCATACCTTCCCCTTTTACTTGGTAGTGATGAGTTGGTTCCCCTCCTCCTGAGCTAGCACTGATGAAGACTAGACTGGAGCTCTGTCATCTGAAGGAAGCGACCGGAATGGCACTGCAGAAGTTTAATAAACGCAAATGACATGTGAACTATAAGCCATAAAAGTGATCTAGGAAATGTGTTCTGAACCTAAATAGGTTGACAGTCTGCTAGAATAGAAGATATAATTAGTAACCGGATCTTATAATGTTTAGGATATAGTCCATAGTACTCATTATACCAAGAACCAATGAAATCTCAATTCTAATGAGAAAAAAATCAGGAGATGGCCACACCAGGAAGACGCAGTACTAGGGATTATCAGACTAGAATTTTAAAGTCACTATTTTTTTTTTAATTTTATTTTTAAACTTTACAATATTGTATTAGTTTTGTATTATAAAAATGTCTCAATAAGCAGTAACAAATGCTGGAAACAAATGAAAAATATTTTAAAATCTCAGGAAAGAAATATTAATACAAGATATAAAGAAGGACCAAATGAAATTTTAAAGCTGAAAAATACAATGACAGACATGAAAAATTCACTAGACTGGCTCAATGGCAAATAGGAAATGACAGAGGAAAGAATCAGTGAATTTAAGACACATCAATGGGCACTCAATCTGAACAAACAAAAAAAAAGATTGAAAAATAATTGAATTGAATCTCAGAGATCTGTGGGACAATAAAGAAAGCTCTGACATATATGTCACTTGTCCAGCAATGGGAGGAAAAGGGATTTCTAAAATTTGGTTGAAAAATATAAACCCAGAGATTTAAGAAACCAAATGAACCCAAGTGAGATAAACCTAAGAAATCCATACCTAGACTCATCAAAATCAAACTTTCAAAAACTTAGGACAAAGAAAACATCTTGAAATCAAAGAGAAATGACATTAGACATGGAAACAATAATTCAGATAAACATGGTTAGAAGTAAGATATTTTTTTATATCCACTGAAATTATTAAGTGAATCTCTTCCATTCTGGTGTGATGGCTGATTACTTTGGTTAATTTTACAATGTTGAATCTTGCATTGCAATACTAAACCTTGCATTCCTGAGATAAACTCCCACCTGGTCATTATGTATTATCTGAGTTCAATTCATTAATATTTTGTTAAAGAGTTTTATGTCTGTGTTCAGAGAGAGATGTGAGTTGAAAGTGTTAGTCTCTCAGTCATGTCCAACTCTTTGTAAACCCATGGACTGTAGCCCACCGGGCTCCTCTGCCCATGGAATTCTCTAGGCAAGAATACTGGAGTGGGTAGCCATTCCTTTCTCCATGGGATCTTCCTGACCTAAGGATTGAACCTGGATCTCCTGCATTGCAGGCAGATTCTTTACTGTCTGAGCCACCAGGGAAGCCCCCTTCAGAGAGGGATATTCATTTGTAAGTTTATATTTTTATAATGTCATTGTCAGGCTTTGGTATCAGGATAGTGCTGGCCTCAGAAAACAACCTGAGAAGTTATTTCCTCCTCATCTATTTTCTGGAAGAGTTTTTGTAAGATTGGTGTTATTTCTTCCTTAAATATTTGGTAGAATTTATAAGCAAAACCATCTGTCATAGAGTTTATTTATGTGAAGGTTTCTGATAGCCAATTCAATTTCTTTGATGTAGACCTAGTCAAAATTTTTCATCTTACACTGATTTGAAATGTTAAAATTGGTTGTAATTTTCAAGAAATTTGTCATTTTCACCTAAGTTGTTTTAGTTTTTAGTATAAAGTTGTTCATATATTTTCTTATATTTTTTAATTGTCTATAGTCTCTAGGGACGGAGGAGCCTGGTGGGCTGCTGTCTATGGGGTTGCACAGAGTCGGGCATGACTGAAGCAACTTAGCAGCAGCAGCAGCAGTCTCTAGAATAGTAATCCATCTTTCATTTCTGATACTGATAATTTGTGATTTTCCCTCTTTTATCCTTGATCAGTCTAACTTATATTTTATTAATTTTATTAGTCTTTTTAAAGAACTGACTTTTGGATTTGCTAATTTTACTCTTTGTTTTCTATTTTACTTACATCTGCTTTTTTCCTACTTATTTTGAGTTTACCTTATTCTTTTTTCTGTCTAAGTAGATTGTGGATTTTACTACTTTCTTCTTTTATGTACATTTTTAGAGCAATACATTTTCCTCTAATCACTGTTGAATCATACAACTTGGTTATGTTGTGGTTTCTTTATCATTCAGTTTGAAATATTTTTTCATTTACCATGTGATTTCTTCTTTTTGTTCATTGATTATTTAGGAGTATATTGTTTAGTTTCTAAATATAGGGTATTTTCCTACATACCTTGTTATTTCTAGTTTAGTTTCATTGTCAACAGAGAACCTATTCTGAATGATTTCAATCATCTAACACTTATTGAGGCTTGTTTTATGACCGCTCATATGGTCTTTCTTGTTGAATGCATATGCACACCTAAAAAGAATATATATTCTGTAGTTTGAAGTGTGGTGTTCTTTAAATAGCAATTAGGAGTTCAGATAATTTATGTTTTTACTGATTTTTATGTCTATTTCAATCTATTGCTGAGAGAGGGATGTTACATTTCAAGTATGATGAAGGATTATCTATTTCTTTAATTCTGTCAACTGTTCTTCAGATATTTTGAAGCTCTGTCACTAAGTAAATACATATTTATGATTGTTACATCTTCCTGATGAACCAGTCCTTTAATCATTATGAACATTCCCTTTTTCTCTGTTAATGCTCTGTCTTGATATATATTTTATCTAATGTTAGTAAAACCAGTTTAGTGTTATGCTTACTGTTTTTGTGGTTTATCTCTTTCCATTCATTTGCTTTCAATCTGTCTATATTGTTAACTTAATGTCTGTCATAGACAACATGTAGCTGGGTCTTAGTCATTTATCCATTCTGGTAATCTGTATGTTTTAATTGAAGTGTAATGTCCATTAACATTTGATGTTATTATTAATATGGTTAAATTTAGGTTTGCATTGTACAATTTGTTTTCTGTGTTTGTTCTTCTCATTGTCTTTTCTTGCTTTCTTTTGGATTTTTGAAACATTTCCTTGAATCCCATTATAATATATCCATTGGCCTTTTAGCTCTATTATTTTGCATTATTTTTTAGTGGTTTCTGTAAGGATTATAGTATGTATCCTTAAATTTTCAGTTTACTTAAAATTAATTTTAAACCGCTTCACATAAAGTGTAGATAGCTTGAAACTATATAGGTCAATTGGCCCTCTTTCCATATCCTTTATGTTATAGTTGTCATATGTGTATAATTTATATATGTAATAAACACTGCAAGACCTATAATTTTAGCTTAAAACTGTGCTTTTAAGGAAGTTAAGAAGGAAAAAGATAATCTCATGTCGTGTGTGCTTGTGTGTATGTATGTAGAGTTTTTAAGCAAGTTTGTAGTAATAGTTGCTTAACTCTAAATTTAAAGTTATTAATATAAACTTAAAGCAGTTAATTTTACAGTATTAAAAATTATACCTCAATAAAGCTGATAAAAACAATATGTCTAGGTGTCCTACCTGCCCAAGTGCTATTTGCTTTTTTTCATGAAGATTATTCTAAAGCCAGAAAATTATTTGCCAGTATAATATATAGCCAGCAAAGTATATAGCCAGTATATTTTATTTGATTCCAAGTTAAGGCCTTTTCTTTGAGAGTTTGAGTTTGCTCTTTGGAGTGGAATGTCCTATTTCCAAACCATACTCATACTGTTTCACTTACAAGGTCCAGTTTCAGTCTCTTTTTAAGTGAGGAGGATAACATTTGAAGAAAGTTGAATGTAGAATCCTTTTTTTATACCATTTTTAAATTGAAGTGTAGTTTACAATGTTATGTTTCAGGTGTATATCAAAGTGATTCAGTTATATAAATATATCAAATTTATATATATAAGTATGATATATTTATATAACTGAATCACTTTGATATATATATACACATATATGTTTATATATATATATTCTTTTCCAGATTCTTTTCCATTATACATTATTATAAGATATTCAATACAGTTTCCTGTGCTATACAGTCAATCCTTATTTTTTATCTATTTTATATATAATAGTATGTATCTATTCCTAGAGTACGAAATGACAACCCACTCCGGTATTCTTGCCTGGCAAATCCCTTGGAAAGGGAAGCCTGGGCAGGCTGTGGTCCATAGGTCGCAAAGAATCAGACACTACTGAAGCCACTTAGCATGTATGCAAGTATGCATCTGTTAATTCCAAACTTCTAAAATATGCCTCCCCACCCCTTTACCATTTGGCAACTGTAAGTTTGTTTTCTATGTCTGTGAGTCTTTTTCTGTTCTGTAAATAAGTTCATTTGTACCACTATTGAAGAAAATTTTCCGAGTGAGGCTTGACCTTTAAGGATGGGAATTAGCTCTCAGAATACTGCTGCTGCTGCTAAGTCCCTTCAGTCGTGTCCGACTCTGTGTGACCCCATAGACGGCAGCCCACCAGGCTCCCCCATCCCTGGGATTCTCCAGGCAAGAACACTGGAGTGGGCATTTCAGGTAGTGGGAAGAGAATGGGCTCACCTTTTACTAGCAAGATTACTAATCCTCTGAACGTCTGCTGACCTGTTCAGAATTGCCTTATATGTGTGTGCATTTGTTCTTGCATTCATTTATTCATTTCTTCAAAAGTGAGAGTCTCACTCTGTTTTTCCTGTGCTTTGTGATAGTGATTATTGTTTTTTTAAAAATAATCACCTAGCTATAGGCAGCAGAAATGGATGAATGAAAGCAAAGCCCATCTTCTCTGTTCTTTCCCACTATCCCTAGAAATGTTATCCAATAACATTTCAGAGAAGTACAATAATGACCACCATTTGTTGAGCACTTATACTAGACACTTGCTTAATGTTTTATACACATTTTCTCATTTAATGAATCCATGTAGCCACCCCGTGAGGTAAGAATTAGGATTTCCATGTGCAGATGAGGAAACTGAACCTTGGAAAAGTTAAGTAAACTGTCAAAAGCTTCACTGTTGGAGTTGACGAACCAGAATTCAAAGCCATGTTTCTCTAACTTAGAAAGTCTGTCTCTTGACCATTATACCAAGATGGGTGATTGTGAAGACTTCCTCTGAATCATGGAAGGAAGTCTGGATACTTTTTTCCTTACAGTTCTCCTAGATAATTATGTTTTAACACCCGAAGATAATTGGAAAATTGTATTGAGGTTTAAATATGTCATTGATAGTTATGTAGCTCATATTAAATTTAAATTATATGGATTTTTTTTCACTAGATTATAGTTCCCATAAGACATGCCAGTCAAACTACAAGAGAAGGTTTCCACCACCCCTGTACCCTCCTTCCGCCACTTGCCCCACTTCTCATTAGATGATTAGCACCCTCAGCAAGAGTGCAGATTTTTAACAGTCTTCTAAAAATGCCTTTTTGTATCCAGCCTCCAGTGCATAATCTGTTCAGAATCACCTCTCTGACCGCAGGTGTCCTTGAGAGGCTTGCGTGCTGGCAGTCCCGTTACCTCTGTTGCATTCCCAGCCCCCCAGCCCACCCACGCCACTGCCACCCCCGTGTCTCCTGCCCAAGACACGCACATACACAGCCCGTTCTCTAGTTTCACAGAACTCAAAATTCCTTAAACCTGCATTTTATAAACTGTGGTGGCTTTGCTCTTGCTATTCCAGTGCCCTCCCTGTTTATCTTCTGTTCTCAACCTGGGAAAATCCTTCTTATTCCCCAAGGGGCGGTATAAATGCCACGTTCTCCGTGGAGCCTTCTCCCCCTTCTCCGGGAGAGGCTGTGTTTATCACTCCTCTTCTGACT